>NC_142315.1:17189166-17500476 GCF_054855325.1 Carica papaya
AGAACCAAACTAGAGAAATGGTGGATCTATTAAAAGACAAGAAATTGGAGGGATATAAATAGATTTTCTCAATGAAATATAAAGCAGATAAAGTAATCGAGAAATATAAAGTGAGACTAGTAATAAAAAGTTAGATACAAACATATAGAATAGACTACTAAGAGAGATTCGCACTAGTAACTAAGATAAATATTATATGAATCTTATTATCATTAACTGCTCACTTTGAGTTACAATTATAATGGTCTGATATACATGATATTCCACCAGACTTTGATGAAGAAGCATGACAAAATAAGGTATGTAAACTAAAGAAGACTCTTAGTGGACTTAAGTAATCACCAAGAGCATGTTTTGACAAGTTTAGATAGAGTATAACTATTTGATCTTCAATTCAATTGTTATTTCAAAATTGAGGTAACTTAGAGTTATGAATACTGATTGCAAAGAAATGAACGAACAAAGGTGAATGATAATATGTAAATGAACCTTCTTAGTCGAAAAAGTTTATATATGTTTGAATAATATATATTATAGAATGTAGTTCATAAAAATGAAATCTTTACTTGAATTTATAATCGTAGTGCATAATAGATGGTTCATGTTTAGAGATTTATGATTAAGTATTATTGATCATTTTCATATTCAGAAAATCTTGGTGATATAAGTTGCTAAAGAATCATGTGAATACCCATTGATAAAGTTATGTTTAAAAGTTGAATATTGGAGATAAAGGACAACTGAAATTATTAAGGGATTATGATTGGAATATTAGTTATCAAAGATCAATTGTTAGTCTTAAGGTTCGATGTTTTAGAGGGAAAAACAATAGTAAATTTTGCATCCTGAATTATATGTTAAATGTATGTTGGAAGATTTTCAACTAATGACAATTAATTATTTGATCTTGGATTTCAACTAATACTTATAATGAATTAAGGTAACTCAAAGTTTTAATTATTAAATGCAAAGAAATTAGTACACTGAAGCAAATGATAGTACAAAGATGAAATATTTTACCTTGAAACATCAATATGTAATTGAATGTTGTATATTAATCAACATGGTTTTGGAAAAAATGCCATTTTTAAACAAATTTGTAAGACTAGTTTATAATAGATATTAAATGTTTGTATAACTATGATTTAAATTTATCGATCATTTTTTATTTTAAAAATCTTGGAAATTTTATTTCTAAAAAATATTGGAAGGAGGAGGATTGAAATTAGAGGAAACTATTTTGGTTCTTGATTTTAAATCATTTTTCAATTTACTCTTAATGATTTTTTTCTCCAAACTGATCTCGATACTTTTATATGTTCTTTACAAACACTTACACTATCAATTTTACCTAAAATTAAAGGAAGTAAGTTGAGAACACTAACACTATCAATTTTACCTAAAATTAAAGGAAACAAGTTGAGACTTATTTAGGAAAAACAATTAATGGCTTATAAGTGTTTATCTTTTTCACTAGAGAAAAAAAATCAGTGAGATTTATAGAGAGTTATAAAGAAATGGAAGGAGATTATGATGAAATTATAAAAAAGAACCTAAACTCTTTCTTCTTCCAATCTACTTATCTTTCCTCTCTAAAAAATAAAAATAAAAATCTAGATGGTTGTTTCTCCTAATAGTTTGTTGCTAGCTTCAACTTTATATCACCTTGCCTTCTTTACATCATCTCTCATCTTTATCATCGTACATCCCCTTTCTCCCTCCTTATGTTTTATCTCTTATCTTTATCTCCTTGCTTCATCGTTGCACTACACAATTTTATCCCTTTTTCATCTCTGCTCCCTCCTTATGCTTCATCTCCCTTTTTCACCACTGTGTCTCTCTTACTTCATCTACCTTCTTTATCCTTGTCTACATGAAAACATGTAATGTGCAAAATAAAAATAGGTGATTTGATATCCACTCCAAAAGAAAAAATGAAATTGATGAAAATGAAGATGAACTATGTTTAGATTAAGTCTGGATTGGTTTGGATTTCTAGTTGTAACAACAAGAAACAAAAAAGAATTTTTTATATTTCCTTTTTGGTTTTTATTAACAAGATTAAACAAGTTGTTATTACCATTTATCATTTTTTTTAGTTTTGAAATTTGTTAATAACGTTATTTAGTAAAAATTTAACAAGGTCAAATATTCATGCAAAGGAGATAGTGGAGCTTTATGGCTTTTATGAGAAGAAATAAGAAAAGAAGAGGGAGATGCTCTTGGCTGCTTGAAGGATAGGCATCTCATGCAATTTTCTTTTTTCTCTCTCTCTCTCTCTCTCTAATGAAGATAAACAACTAATATTATAAGTCGATGGGTGTCGAATACATCAAAAATAAATTCTATTCAAACAACAAAATAATATTGCATTAGTGGTGATAAAGATTGAATCCACATGGAATTGAGTCCTAATATTCTTTTACAACCAACAAAAAAATATAAATGAAAAAGGAGAGTCTTCGTCTTGAGTTGATATCAAACAACCAAAGGATTAAAACAACCCAATAAATAAAAATTAATTAAATAAGACCAATAGAAAATAATTTCAGCAAAATAAGAAAATAAGAATCAGTTATGAATAATTTTCAAGTCAAAGAAATAATATCCGTTTGAATATGCAAGGTTGATCTTTGATGCAAGGATAATTCTTACTAAACCTGAACAAACCAGTTATACCTATTGGAGACACTCCTAATAGCAATTTTTTTTTTAAATTTTAAATTAATCAAGAGACACTTATTAATTAACTCTTACTAATGAACAACCCTAGAGACACTCCTAGAGTTTATTCACTAATAACATTAAAAACTAGAAAGACTCGATTATAACCAACAAACTCAACCGCACTATTCATTTAGATTACATTATATATTTTCTTAGTATGAACACTAATTTACTATTAGTTATTAGAATATTCTGAACAATTATAGATTCAGGAATCTCGAATGGTAGTATGCTATTACGTTAGACATATAATGGGCCCTATTGCAATGAATACCAAACAACAATATTCTTATGCACAAAAGAATATATAAAAATTAAAAATAAGGAAGAATAAAAGTAAAGCAATTAGATCTTATAGCCATTGTATTGAAACTTCAATTAAATCCTTGACTAGAAAAGAGAAGTATCTAGCCACTCATCGCGAGTTTAGTACAGCAAAAATTGTTTATAATCAACAGCGAAAAGTACAAAAAATAGAAAGAAAATCTACTCTTCTTCTTCTTCTCTGTCGGCCTCCTCCCTCCGGCTCTCTTCTCTTTCTTCTATTTAAAAAGTGAGGTCTTGTGTAGTTAGTGTCACGGCCACCCCTCTTTTATAGTGAGTGTTTGGAGCACACTACACTTTACACTTAATTAAATAAAGCATAACGAGAGTTTCATTCATACAAAAGTGCAGAAATATTACATCTCTTGATATATGTCAATTAAATATATATAAAACGAGGTTCTAAAATTTTTTCTTTCTTAAATTATAAAGCAAAAGTACAAAATAGTAACTTGAGTTCTTATAGGGCCTAACTTGCAAAAGACTTATCTACTATTATTGCTTACTCCTCAGCATCTCTATAGGATCTGAAAATGATGAGGGAGTCAGATACACGATCCCAATAAGTAGATATCATGATACACAGTGTCATGCATATAATATATATAGCTTTCATACACATCGAAATATATATCTTATACATTTGCAAATAATAGATGAATTAGAAAATAGGTAACTAAATCATAAAATCACATTCACTTGGCTACATTGTACAATGAGCTATACTATATCACCATTATGGAGAGTTATTCACATTTTTTGACTGTAATGCATGAATAGGCGCACACTTAACACTTAACACATCCCCAAGCACACAAAACTATAACGGTTATGCACGGGCACATTAAAGCCTAACATCATGTAGGTGCTTTCGAAATAGCTACCTCAATAACGAGTGATGCACACTTATCAAAATTACTTTCGAAAATGTATGGAAAAAATAACACTTGAAACACAATAGCAGTTTCATAAAATACTGGCACTTTATATATGAAATTATGTGTAAAATAATGATGAAAATGCTTAGAAACTATATATGTTATGCAATCACAATATCCACTTACCTTGGGTCCTATGCAAACCTTGATTTGGGCAGAGTCCCCTTTTACACAAGCTCTAATAAATTTACTCAATCTAGTAGAGTTTTCCCCTTATAAGACCCTTAAGTTTCTCTATTGAAGTGGGTAGAGTCTCCCCTTACAAAAACCTTAATTTTATATTTTCAAATGGGCAGAGTCTCCCCTTAGTTTATCTCAATTTTCTACCAAATTTTCAGTAGAGTTTGCCCTTAGGAATATTGATAGTTTTTTATCCAAAATACCCTATTCATATGGAAATAATATTCCTAAGAAAAAGAGGTTTAAACGGGCTTACCTTGTATCACTCGAACTTTAACTCCGACAAAGTTTCGGCTTAATTTTGAGCCTTGTTCTCCAAAAATTTGGCAGAGTTCTAGGATGTTTTTGAGCTATTTATAACCTTAAAAGTATCCTTCACAACATTTAGAAACTAACCTCAAACTTTCAAGAGAAACATAATACGATTGATGGAGAAAACTTACCTTAAGCTCACAGGTTCCCTTATGTTGGTTATGGGCTTTCTCCCTCTTTTTATCTCTTTTATTTTGGTTTCTTCCTTCTTTCTTCCTTCCTCTCCCTTCTCCTCACAATTTGGGCAGAGTTTCCTCAAGGAAAGACTTCCAAATTCCCTCATATTCCCTCATTTGTCTTCGGTAGGCACCTTTTTTCTCTCTTTTTATTCTATTTTCTCTCTCTTCTTTTTCTTTTTAACTTTGCTCTCCTTGACTACAGAATGCATTTTTCCAATCTCTCCCACCCCTATTTATAGGGGAGGGAAGCCCAAAGGATCAGCCAAGAGAGGTTTAGGTGGCAAATGGTGAGGTTGCTAACTTAATTCCTCAAGCTTATCCATTTTTCTCTCTTTACCCTCTTCCTTCATCCTTAAGTAATTCTAGAGTTTTCCATCCTTATCAAAACACCACACACATCCTTATCCTCCTTCCAGGATCTCCTATACTAGATTTGGGTCCTATTCGAGTTGTTTTGGACTGCATTAGGCCCACCTAAACCTATAAGACCCAAAATCGAACTGTATGTACATGTCTTCACTTCAAACGACCATAACTCCCTTGATTCTTATGAGTTTTCAGCCCATTTTACCTTTACTTGATCATCGTGGTTTCCACTACTTACTAACTAATCTTGGGCTCAAAAAAGAGCATTTAGCCTAATTAATGTTCACCTAAGGCCCAAATAGTTCAAATCGCAAGCAAAGTCAGGCCCTGCCAATTCCTTTATTTCAAAACTCTATAACTTACTCAATTCTTAATCTTTTTGGGAAAAATTATGCTTCACATGTTCCTCAAGCAAAAAAGCTATCACTTAGTATCTGTTTGGCTTCATCCAAGTCCATTTGTCCCACTTATGGCTCAATTAAGCATAAAAGGTCAAAACTATCTTCCATGTTCACACCTCTTGGGTTTGGCCTCATTTATGCCAAATTTTCTTCTATCGACATTTTTTGTTTCCACATAGTTCTTCCTTAATGTCTTGGCTATTCTTCAATCAAATTTGAGCCTTAAATTCCATGCATTTTGGTTTCAGTATACAAATCAACCCAAAAGGGTCAATTAAGACTTCTCAGGAAATTTCCTCCCTCACATGAGGGATTTCTATCTTGATTCTTCACTTGATTGTTTTATTATGTTCCCAAAGTATTTTCTTGCCTTTATGATATTGCTTTAGCTTAAGAAGCATTCCTAGGTCTATAAAACTCAATTTCCTCTTTTGAGAAACAAAACTCTTCTTAAGGGATTTTGGCTCTCTAAATTTCATCGTTCTCTCTTTGTTTCACTTGCAACTTGGAATGTGAACTTAAATTATGATTCAAATTGCATGCATACACACAATCATACATATCATCTACTTAAGACAAGCTTAGGAAGAGTCGGGTTATCACAATTAGGGTTTCTCTTCCTTTAATTTCAGCCTCATTTTTATTTTTTAAAAGTGTCCTTTTTCATTTGGTTTCCTGTTTTTGCCCCTTTCTTTGAGTTTGAAAGAATCCTGAAAGCTTAGTATATTTTTGTTCTCACTAAGGCATAAGCCTTGCCCAAGACTTATCCGTGTAAAAAATAATATTTACTGCCAGGTGCAAGCCTTACCTAAGGCTTGGGCACATATAATGACTTTGCATGCTAACTCAATTCTACTGCACTATTTTTTGGGTATTAAGTCTTATCTTCCCACCTATATCAAAATTTAGCAAAATCTCTTAAGTTAGGTAGTAAGTGATTCAAATATGTATTTAATCTAAGCAGTAAAAATGACATTTATGCATATTATCAAATTCCCTCACACTTATCTTGTGCTTGTCCTCAAACACCACATAATGCAAATCACTAATTCCCAATCCTTCACTTTCAACCCAACTATTCTTAACCATTCCATCACAACTCGTCTATTACATTTCATTCTTTGAGTTGTAAAAATAACCATCAACAAGTAGTTTGTAGCTTTGAGTTTCATGGAACCACACTAATGAATAACCAATTTGACTAAAATCCAAACACAACATGAGACAGTTTTATAAATTTTAGCACAAAAAAAATTTCATTGGGTGGAATAACCAATACCTAGTAGAATAACCTCCAAACTTGTCTAGATATAAAGATTTCATGCAACTGATTCATGCTAAAAAAAAAAAATCTATTTGTAACTATCTTGAGCACTTTTATTGCTTGCTTGAAATGTCACTAACCTTTTGATGCAAAGGGAAATATTTGTGATGAATGCACTTGAATACTCAGTTGGTCACAGTTTCAAATAGCTACTAGCGCTACTCATAGTCATGACTTGAAATGTTACTAACCTTTTGACGCAAGGGCAAACATTTGTGATGAATGCACACAATTACTCAGTTAGTCACAATTTCATTTGACTAGAGGAGTAGATTATTATTTGTGCTTTTTTTTTCTTTTTTTTATGAAGTCCTAAACATGAACTATATAATTCTAAGGACATATCCCGACAAGTGGTAGTAGAGTTTTTTTGAAGTGTTGGCATTCACTCAAAAATAAGATAAAATCAATTTTTAATGGAAATCTCTAAACAAGTCATGTTTAAGACACATAATAAAAAATAACTATTCATGGTGTGAAAAGATGAAAAACAAGCTACAATTCCTAAAGACATGTTAGTTGTTTTAAAATAATTGAGGCAGTTGGAAAAGTTAGAGTTAAAAATTATTGAAAGTGTATTTATGGTGTGACAAAAATTAGGAAAAGTCAAAATAAATTATGATATGTATCATAAAGACGTGGGATGCAAGAGAGATAATTGAACGAAATGCTAAAGAAGCTACCCAAAATGCAGAATGTCCCTCTCCCACACTTAAACAACACATTGTCCCCAATGTGTTGTAAATAATGAGCAAAATAAAAAGTAAAGGGACAGATGAATTCGCCTAATTACTTGTCCTGGAGATGGGGCAAAGCAAGAAGTCATCATTTTTTCTCAAGTTGAGGGTTGATCTTTAAAGCTTGAGTTACTAACTGGGCTAGCTTCTTAACTTCATGCAGTTTGGAGACAATCTCGAGGCTCAAGGTCTTGATGTGAATGATAGGGTGTAAAAAGAACACCCTTGTCACCTACTTTTATGTGTTTAAAATGCATTGTGTGCTACCTGATCAAGTTATTTTATCCATTTTGATGCAGGATAGGAGTTGGAACCTACAGCAAGGAAAAACAGCAAGAAGCAAGAGCGAGAACTGCAGAATTACCATCTGTTATGGCCTTAACCTTGGGCGAGGCTAAGACCCCATAGTTGTAGCATGCGTTGGCCCCCGTTCACAACCCTTGCCCAAAGCTTGCACTTTAACAGAAATAGGAAAACACAACTAACCCTTGGGCATCGCTCGCAACCAAGGCATCATGATAGAACCCAAGTTATGATCCAGCAACCCTTGGCCAAGGGGAAGGCGGCAACCAAATTTAAAAGATCTACATGTAATGGAAAAAAGCCTTACCTGAGGCTTGCGTCTCGACCTACAATATGCTTAAAAAAAGGCAGGTTTTTTGAAATGTGAGGGGATATCCTCCCTACCGTGATCTAAGAGCCAAAAATATGAGAAAATCATTCTAGAAATATACGGATAAACTAAAATCAAAGAAAGAGATTGGGAAATAAAGAAAACCTAGACTACTTTCGACTATAAAAGAGGCGGCTGTGAAGCAGGTCGGGCATCATCTCTTCTTCTAGACACTGCACACAGTAGTTTCTGCCACTTCTGCAATTTTTCCTTCTTCATCGTTCTTCTTCCCTCTTTACTCTCCAAGAACTCATTTGTGTTAAAAAGTCCACCGCGAGTGGCTGATTTATTTATTTATTTTTATTTGAAATTTGGTGAACTCCAATGATGTATTTGTGAGATCGAATTGATTTAATTCATGTTTATTTAAACCTAGGTATTTATTTACTTCCTGCACCTACATATATTTATTGTTTTGAATTCATTTGAATAGGGTCCATTAAACACGTGTAGAAGTTACAACCAGCTGACTGAACTACTCAAATCTGTAATTGTCTAAGCGGTTTTGGCACCTAGTAGTGATTAATGTTGCACTGATGAGGTAAATAATCTGGTTGACTGGTTTACGTGGATGAATCTAGAAACTTAAATGAGGTTTTTCTAGGTTTAAGGCCGTTGGCAAGTTAAATCCTGTGAACGTTCCCAGGACTATGTGGTAGTAAAAGACCAATCAATGAATGTTTCTAGGCTAGTTTAAAAATAAAGAAGGATTGGTTATTGGAATGTTTCTAATAGTAATAACTAATTTGCTATAGTTTAAATAAAGTTAATTCCTATATCATGATTAATTTCGTTTTTGGAGTTGGCTATCTCATTTACTAGGAATCATCTTTATAATTGCTTTTGATTTTAACTTGCAACTGAGATTTTATTTAACATCATTCTATTTATTGTTCATTTTATATTTTGTGTATCTAGTTCCATAAGAGTCCTCCCTCTTTGTTGATTTTTCATTTGTTGGTTAAGGAAGAAAATTGGTTTCCGACTCCCTGTGGATTCAACGCTTCTTACCACTACTACGGTTTAGTTTTATTGGTTAATTAGGAATTTATTTTTGGCATATTCGACACCCATCAAATTTTGGCGCTGTTATCGGGGAGGCGGTATTTAACTAATTATTTTTCCTTTTTATGACCAAGTCTGATTGTGGGGGACCACTCCTTTACTATCCAGAGATTGAGAAAATCGTCAAAAGTCTAAGAAAGCAGACCCGAGAGAGAAGGGAGACACATCAAGACAACACACCATCTACGCCACCCGAGATAGAAAGAATGGGACAAGAGCGCACATTAAGGGAGCTGGCAGCACCGCCTACCAACCAACAGCCCCTCTATATCACTTACCCAAATCTGGACATAGCTTTTGAGCTAAAATCTAGCTTAATTCACTTGCTGCCTAAGTTCAGAGGTTTAGAAAATGAAAACCTATACAAGCACCTCAAGGAATTTCATGTTGTGTGCTCAAGCATGAAACCATATGGAGTATCCGAAGAACAGATAAAACTGAGGATGTTATCTTTTTCTTTGGATGATGTAGCCAAATATTGGTTTTTCTACCTATCTCCAAGATCAATCACGACTTGGAAAGAGATGGTAAAAGCTTTTCTAGATCATTTCTTTCTAGCATCATAGGCAACCAGCATTAGAAGAGAAATATGTGGGATTCGTCAAAGGGATTCTGAGAGCTTACATGATTACTGGAAAAGGTTCAAACAATTGTGCACAAGCTGTCCACAGCACAACATCTAAGAACAATCCCTAATTCACTATCTTTATAAAGGACTATTGTCCACGAAAAGAAGGACGTTAGACGTAGCAAGTGGCCAAGCCATAGTGAACAAGACACCACAGTAAGCAAGGGAGTTGATACTGATCATGGTAGCCACCTCCCAATAGTTTGGATCTAACTAGGACAGCCCTCAAAGAGTGAATGAGGTAAGTATCTCTACTTTTGAGCCTCAAATATCTTAGCTAACCAATTTGGTAAAATATATGACTATAAAAAACAATCAGTGAGCCTGAGTATGCAGGATTTGTGCCCCACATTTTAGGATGACGACTAGTAGTAAGTCAATATGGTAGGTGGCTTCCCAACTCAACTGCAAAGGAGGTATGATCATTTCTCTAACATGTACAATCCTGGATTGAGAGATCGCCCCAACTTTAGTAATGGAGCAAGACAACAAAACTAACAATAACACCCAAATAGACAACCTTCACCACCACAAACAACACCTCCTAAACAAGGTAAGTCCCTCGAAAAGATTGTTAAGTCACTTGTCACTTGCCACTTACACCCAAAAATTCCAATAGGGGCACACAACCGCTTGAATCTTTCCCAATAATTATGAAGACTCTCTAAGTCTTTCTTTTTGATGTCATATTTCCCTCTTTATCCTAGTGGCTCTGGAAGTAGGAAATAATCTATCCAAGAATAACTTCATCTTGTCGATCCATGTGGTGATTGAGCTAGGAGGTAGCTAAAACAACCAATCCTTGGCTGCATCATCCAAAGAGAAGGGGAATGCTTATAATTCAATATGTTCTTTAAACATTCCTTACAGCTTCATGCTTGAGAAAACAATATGAAATTCCTTAAGATGCTTTTGTGGGTCATCATCCTCCAATCCTTGGAACTTGGGTAACAAATGAATTAGTGTAGATTTTAGCTCAAATGTAGCTTTCAAGGTTGGACAAATGATATAAAGGGGTTACTAGTTGGTAGGCAGTGCTGCCAACTCATTTAGTGTATGTTCCTCGGTCATATGTTCTGTTTCTACTTCGGGTTTAGCGGTTGTATTGTCAACTTCTGAAATCGTTTCTTGCTAGCACGTCTTCCTCTTTAGGTTAGTCTAGTTTCTTAAGCTTTTGATAGTTTTCTCGATTTTTGAATCGTAAAGAAGAGGTTCCTCACAATCAAATTTGGTCATAAAAAGAACTAAATTAGTTAACTTCAATTCCTCGATGACGATACCAAAATTTAATGGATGTTGAATCTACCAGAAATTAATTCTTATTCAAACAACAAAATAATATTATAGTAGCAGTGAATAAGGTCGAATCCATAGGGAATTGAGTCCTAATATTCTTTTACGACCAGCAATAAAATAAAAAAAAAAGGGGGTTTTCATCTTGAGTTGAAATTAAACAACCAAAGGATTGAAACAAACTAGTAAATAAAAATTAATTAAATAAGATTGATAGAAAATAATTGCAGTAAAATAAGAAAATAAGAATCAATTATGAACATGTTTCCAGTCAAAGAAATAATATCCATTTCAATATGCAAGGTTGATCATTGATGCAAGAATAATTTTTACTAATTCTCAATAAATTGGTTCTAACTATTGGAGACACTCCTAATAGCCAATCTTTCCTTAATTTTAAATTAACTAAGAGACATTTGTTGATTAACTCTTACTAATGAACAACCTCAGAGACGCTCTTAAAGTTTAATTCACTAATAGCATTAAAAACTAGAAAGACTCGATTCTAACCAACAAACTCAATCGTGTGAACACTAGAGTTTAATATATGTTCTTAGTATGAACACTAATTTACCACTAGTTATCAGAATATCCTAAATATTACAGATTCAAAAATCCCGAATGGCGATATACTATTACGTTAGACGCATAATGGGCCCTATTGTAATAAATAACAAACAACAATATTCTTATGCACAGAAAAACATATAAATATTAAAATTAAGGAAGAATAAAATTAAAACAATTAGATCTCACAACCATTGTATTGAAGCTTCAATTAACTCCCTGACTGGAAAAAAGGAGTATCTAGCTGCTCATTGTGACTTTAGTACAGTAGAAATTGTTTAGAAACAACAGAAAAAAGTACTGAAAATATAGAGAAAATATGTTCTTCTTCTTCTTCTCTGCCGGCCTCCTCCCTCCTGCTCTCCTCTCTTTTTTTTATTTAAAAAGTGAGGTTTTGTGAAGTTAGGGTTTTTCTTCCTTTAATTTCAACCTCATTTTTATTTCTTAAATGTGTCATTTTCATTTGGTTTCCTGCTTTTACCCTTTCCTTTAAGTTTGAAAGAATCCTAAAAGATTAATAGATATTGTTCCTGCTTAGGCATAAGCCCTATCCAAGACTTACTCGTGTATGAACTCATATATGCTGCCAGAGTTGTCAGGTGTAAGCCTTGCCCAAGGCTTGAGCACGTATGATGACTTTGTGTGCTAAATCAGTTCAGCTATGCTGTTTTTCAGCTATTAAGTCTTATCTTCCCACCTATATCAAAATATAGCAAAATTTCTTAAGCTAGGTAGTAAATGATTCAAATATGCTTTCAATCTAAGCAATAAAAGTGAAATTTATGCACACTATCATAAGTCAAAAGGTATTTTTTTTTCCAGAAAATCCTTAGCTCATTTATTCCTTTTTCAATTAAAACTAATGACAGAAATGTTTTTATAAAGCATTAGAAAGCCAAGAAAGTTTAAGAAGTTCATGGATTGGTTTGGAAGAGAAATACATTTACAACTAAGTTTAAGAGTAGGTCAAAGTTTGAGGACTAAAATTATAATTTTCCATTTGAATTATTAAAGGATTTTAATAGTAATATTATTTCACAACTCCCATACACGAAGAGTTGATGTTTAAGAAAAAAAATTTCTGATAAATTTTATGACTTTTTGTAAAAAAGAATGGTATAAGATTTTGTAGGTGATGACAGTTGCAATAGTTTAACTTTAAAATAGAGTATAATTATTTGATTTAGACTCCCAATAATAATTGTTTGAATAATTGGGATAACTTAGAGTTTTGGCTACTGATTGCAAAAAAAAAAAAGATATATTTTCTATTTTGACTATTGATTGTGAAGAAATTAGTAAGCAAAAGTAAAAAGTAATATAAAAATGATCTTACTCAAAAAAAGTCTTTCTAGATAATATTTACTAGGCAATATGGTTTTGAAAAAAATATTTAGAGAAATTTATAATACTAATACATAAGGGATACTACATGTTTCTAAAACTATGATTTAGAATTATTGATCATTTCTTACTTTAAAATCTTCGAGATATTATTTCTAAAGGATCATATCATATAGTCATGGATTATAGAGATAAGGTAAGTTTTAGATTCGAATGTAGGAGATAGAGGAAGATTAAGATTATTGAAGGATTTTGCTTGAAATATTATTTCTCGCTTATGGAAGATGAACTTTGGGGTTGATGTCTATGAGAAAAGAATATTTTGGTAAATTTTACAATCTTAATTATATGTCAAAAAGATATTCAAGATTCATAGTGATGAAAATACAGCACTTTAACTAAAATCTAAATTATAATTGTTTCATCTTAACTTTAAACCAATGCTTATTTTAAGAGTTGAGATAAATAGAATTCTAACTACTGATTATAAAATATGAGTAAATAAATGTAAAAGATAGTATGAAGTAAACTTATTCAGAAAAAGTGAAACTTCTTTTCGATTATGTATACTGAGCAACGTGGTTTAAAAAAGATATTCTTGGAGAAACTTGTAACACTAGTACATAATAAATATTAAATATTTAGAGACCATGTTAATTCCAGTAATTAAGTGGATGACCCACTATCCTAATGTTTTATTTTTTTCTCATCCACTCATAACAGTTAAAGCCAAATGAAAGGTCATGCAAAATAATAGATAACTGTTATAAAAGAAAAAGTAACTTGATGGAGTGAATAACATTAAAATAAATTATAGAATTATTATATTTATGAGAATTAAAGTATAATAATAAAAACGGTTATCAACACATTCAATTATTATAAATGTGTTTTGGTGTCTTCTCTCATTTATAAAAGGAGCACAAATTCCCTTTTCATAAGAGTCTTCCATCAGCTAAAGTTTTTCATTCTTGTACATTTTAGTTAGATAGAGAGAAGAAGTTAGTTAGAGAATTAAGAATTTTTTTCAAGGGGTCTCTCAATCATGTTTTTTCCTTCCTTAAGATGTGTAGGACTCAATAAAAATGACTTTTGCATCAAATTTTCTTACAATCGTATTAGAGCGAGATTGAATTCACACATCTTAGAATTTACATTGATAGTTTATATATGTATATATTATTATACTAATATTTTATATATATATTATTACACAAACAGTTTATATATATGTATATATATTTTTTAAATTATAGTTAATTTTATAAATGTAAATATATATGTATATTTTATATAAATCATGGTTTCGGAGTTTTATGACCTAAGATTTATTAACATGGCAAGTTACCAAAGTAACCTAGGTTGATGAGTCTTACGTTAGTTAAACTACATTAAAGAATTAAGAGATTTATAAAGGAATAACATATATATTTTTATAATTATAAAATTGAGACTAACCCAAAAAATAGTCACTTTCTACTAATTATGAACTGAGAGTTTATTTTATGTTATTTAGATGGATACTTATATGTAAATGATGCAAAATATTAAGTATTTTAAGCCTCTTTGAGTGAACACTAGATATGCTAACATTTTGCCTAAAGGAAAAACTATAGGTTCATCATTTATACATTTTAATTTTATATTATAAATATATTTGAGGCCTTACTATGACTATTGTTCTATTTTTTACAATTCACACTTCATTGTATTCTCTTGTATATGGAACAACAACTTTTGATGGGTCGAATTTTACAGAATGGTATGAAAGGGTTGGATCTCGACCTGGCTTTAACAATTGAATATCCTCATGAAGCTACCAATGATAGTCATCTAGAGCAAATGGAATAATTGAAAGCCTAGACAAGGTCAAACAAACTCAGTCGTATGTTAATGAGAATGACCATTGTCACTAACATCAAAACTTCTCTCCCTCAAACTGAGATAGCTTAGAATTTCTAAAATCTATGGAGGAGCATTTCAAATGCACTAATAAGTCTCAAGTCATTGATATCTTTGAAGTGTACATTACAAAGGTTAAGAGACAATTAGATAGAAATGTTAAGATTGTGAGATTTGACTAAAATGGTGAATAGTATGGTAGATATGATGAGTTAGGACAAAATCCTAGTCTCTTTACTAAATTCCTAGAAAAACATAGCATTCGTGCTCAATAAATGATATCAGGTATGCCACAGTAGAATGGTGTTGCTAAAAGGCGTAATGGTACTTTAATGGAAATGGTTAGGAGTATGATGAGTTATTTTCTGTACCTATTTCTTTATGGGGTGAAGACTTAAAGACCACAATGTATATCTTGAACAAAGTTCTTAATAAGACAATATTTTTAACTCTTTTCGAGTTGTAGGTTGGTAGGAAACCAAGTTTAAGACGTTTACATATACGGGGTTGTCCAACGAAGACAAGAACCTTCAATTCTCATGAAAAAAAGCTAGATTCAAGGACAATATCTAGATATTTTTTGGTTATGCAAATAAGTCCAAAGGGTATAGATTTTACTATCTTAACCATGGTATAAGAATAATTGAAACTGGTAATGCCAGATTCTTAGAGAATGGAAAAGTTAGTGGAAGTGAAGAAGCAAGAAAAGTAGACCTTGATAAAATAAGAGTGGCTATCTCAGCACCCTTTTTGCCTCAAGAAATAATTATTGCTCAAACTTCTTAGCAAGTTAAGGAAAATGAGCTATATAATGGAAATGATTCATTACCACAAGAAGATATTGTCATTGAAAATATTGTAAAACAACCTCAATCAATGCCTATGAGAAGATCTCAAAGGAAAATGAAATCTACTATATTAAATGATTATATAGTATATCTACAAGAATCTAATTTTGATATTGGAATAAGAACATATTTGGTTACATTTTCACAAGTCATAGAAAGTGATGATTCTAATAAATGGATAAAATCTATAAAAGATGAATTGAAATCTAGGGACCATAATGATGTATGGGATCTTGTCAAATTAATTGATAATTGTAAAAGTGTGGGTTATAAATGGGTCTTCAAGACCAAACACGATATTAAAGGCAGTATTGAACAATTTAAAACTAGACTAGTGGCCAAAAGATTTTACTCAAAAAGAAGGTATAGATTACAGAGATACATTCTCTCCAGCTTCTAAAAATGACTCCCTTGGAATCATTAGGGCACTTGTAACACATTTTGATTTAGAGTTACATTAAATGGATGTGAAAACTACTTTTTTGAATGGGAATTTGGATAAAACTATCTATATGGAATAACCTGAAGGGTTCGCAAACAAAGGAAAAGAACACTTAGTTTACAAATTAAATAAATCCATTTGTGGTCTTAAACAAGCTTCCATACAATGGTTTATAAAGTTTAATGATATCATTACATCTTTTATATTTAAGGAAAATGTTGTTGATTAGTGCATATATATGAAAATTAGTGGAAACAAGTTTATATTTATGATACTATATGTGAATGATATTTTACTAGCTAGTAGTGATCTTGCTTTGTTATACGAAACCAAGAAATATCTCTCTAAAAACTTTCAGATGGTTGATGTAGGTGAGCCAATCTATGTTATTAGAATAAAAATATTTGGAGATTGATCTCAAAGATTAGTTGGTTTGTCTAAAAAAAGATATATTAATCGACTTTTAGAGAGATTCAATATGTAGTTATGTTCAGTTAGTATTGCACCAATTATGAACGGTGATAAATTAAGTAAAGCTTAGTGCCCAAGGAATGACTTAGAAAGGGAACGGATGAAAAAAATTCTTTTTGCATCTACTGTGGGAAGTTTGATGTATGCTCAAACCTGTACTAGACCAAATATCAATTATGTTGTTGGTATGTTGGGAAGATATCAAAGTGATCCAACAATTGAACACTAGAAAGCTGCAAAGAAGGTTATGAGTTATCTTCAAGGGAAAAAAGATTATATGCTCACATATTAGAACAAAAAAAGTGACTGGATATTCAAACTCAGATTATGGTGGTTGTCGTGATAGCTTAAAGTCTACTACAAGTTTTGTCTTTATACTAGCAAATGGGGCAATTTCGTGAAAGAGTGTAAAGCAGTCCATTACTGCTTCATCAATAATAGAGGCTAAGTTTATAGAATATTTTAAAGTATCAAATAATGCTTTGTGGTTGTAAAATTTCATCTCAGGACTTGGTGCTGTTGACCTTATTGCCAAGCCACTAAGAATATTTTGTGATGATATCGCACTTGTTTTCTTCTCTAAGAATGACAAATATTCTAGTAGATCCAAACATAGAGACTTAAAGTATTTAGTTTTAAAGGAAAGAATCTAGAAATAATAGGTGTCTATTGAAAACATTAGTACCACACTTATGATTATTAATCCTTTGATTAAAGGACTACCTCTAAAGATATATGCAGAACATATTGTAAGGTTAGCTCTTTTGAGTAATCCATAATATGATGATTGATGTTTCAGTGGTTGAATAATTGACATTTTGTGCATTAAAGTTTGTTTCTATTATTTCTTATTTTTTTAATCATGGGTGCACAATTTAGTATTTAATCAACAGGGAATGTCTCGACAAGACAAATTATAAAGGTTGTTTTGGCACTATGGACTGAATTAGTAAAGGTTATTTATGTGTGGTGCATAGAAAGAAATGTGATATTGAAGTCATGTGACCACTATGATTCACATTTATAATCTAAGTTATTTCCGTATTATGGTGTAGTAATTTTGGACTTGTTGGCTGATTTTATCGAGATCACGTATAAAATTCATTTATCATTAAATATATTTTTAATATAAAAATGAATATATATTACTATAGTTTTCATAATCGGTTTAGTAGGTCAAGTGGGAGAATGTTAATTCCAGTAATTAAGTGGATGACCTACTAATATGATGTTTTATTTTTTCTCATCCACTTATAACGGTTGAAATCAAATGAAAGGACACTCAAAATAATAAATAACCGTTATAAAGGGAAAAGATACCTTAATAGAGTAGATAACCTTAAAATAAATTATGGAATTATTATATTTTATAAGAATTAGAGTATAATAATAAAAATGGTTATCAACACATTCAATTATCATGAATGTGTTTTGGCCTCTTCTCTCATCTATAAAAGGAGTAAAAGTTCCCCTTTCATATGAGTCTTCGATCAGCTAAAGTCCTTCATCCTTGTGCATAATAGTTATATAAAGAGAAAAAGTGAGTCAGAGAATTAAGAATTTTTCTAAAAGGTCTCTCAATCACACTATGATTGCATCATTTTTGGATGGTATGTAGCTCTAACTTTTTGTTGTTTTTCTTTCTCTTAAGATGTGTAAAACTCAATAAAAATGACTTTCACATCAAATTTTCTTACAGACCAATGATTTATAATCATTGATCAAATTCTTATTTTTAAACTACTTGAGATACTGTTTCTAAATAATTACATAATATAACAATGGATTAAAGAGTTCATAATATGTTTGGAAATTGAATATAGGAGACATAGGATGATTGAAATTATTAAAGGATTCTAATAAGGACCTGCTTTTGAAAGGCGTACTAAAATGTTGACATTTAAGAAAAAATAAAGTTGTTGATTAATTTTACAACCTTAATTATATGTGAAAAGGAATTTTGAAAGATTTACAAAATAAAAATTGGAGTACTTAGACTTAAATCGAGAGCATAATTATTTGATATAAGATTCCGACCAATGTTTATTGAAAGAATTGGTGTAACTTAGAAATTGGACTATTGATTGCAAAAAATTAGTAAGCAAAAGTGAATAATATTATAAAAATAAATTTTCTTATCTTGAAAATTTGATCTATGTTTGGATAACATATACTAAGCAATACGGTTTGGGAAAAAAAAAACAAACATTAGATATATTTATAACACTAGTATATATAGATACTAAGTGTTTGGAGACTTATGATTTAGAGTGATAAATTATTTTCCTATTTTAGAAATCATGGAGGTACACAGTCTTGCATTAAAGAGTGTAAACTATTTGTAGGAGTTAAACATAAGAGATAGAGGTTGATTAAAATTACTAAAGGGTTTTGATGGGAAAATCATTTCTCCCTTTCATAAGGAAAACTTAGGGGTTGATGTTTAAGAAAAAAAAGATTCCAATAAGTTTTACAATCTTAATTATATGTCCAAAAAATGTTGAAATATTCTCAAATGATGACAAATAGGACACTTCTTAATAATGTAAAGGGGAAAACATCCCATTCTTAATATTGCTATCACCCTTGAGAGTTCTTAGACAAGCTTGGGTGCACATCTTTAAAGACCGCATAGAGTAGCTACATAAATTAAAAGAGAGAGACATTGTTCTGGTGGTTGTAGACAGATAACCAAGTATGGGCATTCCATATGTAACACTCCACCTATCACTGTGCTAAAATAATTTGGAAACTCTATTTATTCGGGTCTTTGGCCACCTTAAACTTAAATTAATTTACACTATTTAATATTTCTCGTGATTTGTGATTTCGATTTTTTTTATTTTTTTATTATTTTTATTAATTTTTATTTTATTTCATTTTAAATTATTTTCATAATGGTTATCATAATGATGAGTTAGGTAAACGAGGAAGGTAAACAATAAAATAAAATAATAAACTTTTGAAGTCTTATAATGTTAATTTAATACTGTTTTTCTTACTGAGCATATGTAACTCACTCTTTCCATCCCTCCCAGATAAGAAAGAAAATGAGGAACCGTAGGAAGACCTACCATTGAAAGTCTAGGAGGATCCCACGGATCCACAAGTCTGAGTGCATGACTATTCCCGCACTCTGATGAATTCCAGTAGCATAGTAAAAGAAGTGACCCTTATGTTTTGTATTTTGTAGCCACTTTTGGCCGAAGTGATGTATGTACTTGGAACCTTATATATATATATTTGTAAGGGATTTGTTAAGGTTTGATTCCGCTGCATAAATTTTATCATGCACTCGTTATTCTGAATCTGTATCTGACAATCATTTGCCTTAATTAGCACCTGGGATGTCATAGGTGGTATCAGAGCAGAATTTTGCAGAACAAATCTCTTGCACTGAGGTTTAAGTTAGATAAACCTTTTAGAGTATCTAGGGAAGAAAAATGTCCACTTTTAAAAAATTAAACTCCCAACTTGTGTCTTCCTTTCTTTTGTAGGAATGACGCGGGGAAGACCATCGTAGAGCGTACTAACGACCTGAAGCCCCGGATCATCCGACAAAGGTTGAATTTGTAAAAAATTTCCGAGCCATTCAAGGATTAACTACAGTCATAGGATAAAACCAGGCTAACCCTTGTCCACCCCTTGCCTCTGAATTTCGAAACACAGATCGGTCTATCTCCCACAATATAATAGAGTTTAGGAAACTTAACCTTCCACACTTTAAAGGTGGCCTCGATCCTTTAGTAGCTGAAGTCTAGATCCTACAAACAGAAAAGCTCTTCTCTGTATTAGAACTGACCAAAGAATAAAAAGTTCCTCTTGCAGCTTTCATGTTAAACAGTGAAGCCGAACACTAGTGGCGACTTAAGAAAGAAGTCATGCCTACCCCTACTACCTGAAAAATTTTTATGGACACTTTCTTTAATAACTTCTTTCCTACTTATATTCGGGAAAAAAAGAGGAGTAATTCTAGGACCTCTACCAAGGAAGCTTCTTTGTAGCCCAATATGCAACCCGATTTGTTTAACTTTCTAGGTTTGCCCCTTTGATGGTCACCCCCAAAAGCTGAAAAGTTAAGAAGTTTCTCAAAAGCTTTCGTGCCGACATATATGACTGGATTGTGTGCTGAGACTCAGCTCATATGCAAAGGTGCTTGAATATGCCCAATTGGTCGAAGATCTTATCTTAGCTAAACACCAATGCTTTGCCCGAGTTCGTGCCCAACAACAACCCCAACAACTTAGACAAAAGATTGTCTGACCTAGTAAGTAAGCCTCTAGATAAACGACCCAGAATTACCTTTCCTCCTGCCCTGCCCCCACCTACAGCTCCACCTGCCCGAGCTAACCAACCTTGTCAACATTATGGTCACTCGTATGGTGACTTGCATTGTTGGTGTATCAATAACATCTGCTATCGGTGTGGAAGCACCCAACACCTTATAAAAAACTACCTTTAGCGACCGAAGGATGTAGCCCGACCCATAGCACAAGGTCGAGTGCACCACTTAGACAAATCTGATGTCCTCCCTGCTCTTATTCTCATCCAGGGTATGCTTTCTATTCATAATACTTCTGCCAAGGCATTGATCGATACTGGTGCAACTCACTCTTTTATTACCTATGCATTTGCTTGTAACTTAGAATTTAGACCAGAAGCTTTAAAAAAATGCTAGTAGTGAAAACTCCCTCTAAAGGACTACTAGAGGCTCATTGCATATATAAGAACTGTAGGATAAAAACTTATGCTCATGTGTAAACCTAATACTATTAGATTTTGTAGGATTTGATGTAATACTAGGAATAGATTGGTTAGAAAAGTATAGAGCTATAATAGACTGTGAAAATAAAATTGTAACTTTACGATCCCTAAAAAAGAAATAAAAGTTGTTGTTATCCTTTATCTAATAATTGAATGAACAGGAATATGGATTGAGTTTTCATGGACCCAATGAACTGAGTTTTCCAACACGCACTAGATCGGTACATCATCGTCTTTATTGATGACATTCTGGTGTATTCCAAAAGTCATGGGAAACACATTGTGCATTTGGCTGAAGTGTTAGAGACTCTTTGCCAAAACCAACTATATGCGAAACTAAGCAAGTGCTCCTTTTAGTTGGATCAAGTTTCTTTTCTCGGTCATGTAATCACAAGTGGAAGAGTTTTTGTAAAACCGTCAAAGGTAAAATCAATGACCAGCTGGAGTCCGCCCACCAATGTGACCGAGGTACGTAGTTTTCTTGGCTTAACAGGATACTACTGACGATTCATTGACGGATTAACCAAGATTGCTACCCCTATGACTCGACTTATCAAAAAGGGAGTTTCCTTCATTTGGAATATGAGTGCAGTGAAAGCTTCATGGAACTAAAGCATTGTCTCACCTCTACTCCCGTGTTGATCCTCCCCGACAATGAGAGGAGATTCCAAATTTACTATGATGAATCTCATATTGGTTTGGGGTGTGTCTTGATGTCGTATGGCAAAGTAGTTACCTTTGGATCGTGACAGCTCAACGTTCATGAGCAGAACTA
This sequence comes from Carica papaya, assembly GCF_054855325.1. Lineage (NCBI taxonomy): Eukaryota > Viridiplantae > Streptophyta > Magnoliopsida > Brassicales > Caricaceae > Carica > Carica papaya. The sequence goes on from NC_142315.1 coordinate 17,211,427, forward strand.
CCCTACCCATGACCTAGAACTGGCAGCCATTATCTTCGCCCTAAAGATATGGCGACATTATCTGTATGGTTAGACTTTTAAAATCTATACTGACCATAAGAATCTCAAATACATCTTTTCACAATGGGAGTTAAACATGAGGCAAAGATGTTGGATGGATCTTCTGAAGGATTATGATTGTCAAATCATTTATCACCCTGGAAGAGGGAATATAGTCACCGATGCTCTAAGTCGATGGGAGCCTGTTGTGCCGGCCCAAACCATGGCCTCCAATTGGAAGATGATGAACATTGTACTATCACTCTGCCTTAGTTATTATGGTAAAGGCACTTACCTCGCCCATATCCGAGCCTTACCGGATCTCTTTATGAAGATCTAGGAAACACATGTTATGAACCCGTAACTCATCGAGAACCTGGATAACTTCACTTTAGAAAAATCTCCTTATTTCAAGATCTCTGGTGACAGATTATTCATATTTCATAACCGAATTTAGGTCCCTAAAGTAGTATGTACAAATGTACTCAAGATCGCCAATGCTTCTAAGTTATCCATTCATCTCAGAAGTACCAAAATATATCAGAACTTGAAACGACAATATTGGTGGCTAGGAATGAAGAAGGATATAGTTTACTACGTCTCCCAATGCCTTACTTGTCAGCGAATAAAGGCAGAACATTAGAGACCCGGTGGCTTACTACAGAGTCTTCCAATTTCCTGAATGAGAATGGGAGTACGTAACTATGGATTTTGTCACCGAATTGCTTAGGACCTATTCGGGTCGAAATACCAATTGAGTCATTGTGGATAGGCTTACCAAAGCTGACCATTTTTTACCTATTCGAACCATGGACTCTACCAGTAAGTTAGCCCTTCTATATGTTGATGAGATTGTTTGACTTCATGAAGTCCCTTCATCCATTGTATCCAATCGCGACCCTCGATTCACTTTTCACTTTTGGGAGAGCTTCCAAGAAGCTTTGGGGTCTGGGTTGTACTTCAGCACCGTTTATCATCCCCAGAAAAATGGTCAGTTTAAGTGTACAATTCAGACATTGGAAGACATATTGTGTGCTTGTGTTCTCAACTTTGGTGATAATTAATATGAGTATCTTCCTCTTTGTGAATTCACTTATAATAACAATTACCATTCCAGCATTGGTATGGCCCTGTAAATCTTTGTATGGAAGGCCTTGTCGTTCCCTTACTTGCTGGAGTTAAGTCGGGAACTAGCACCACTTAGGACCAGACTTTGTTCAGGAGATGATATAGAAGGTCGCAATCATTCGCAAGAATTTAGTAACTGCCCAAAGCCGTCAAAAGAGCTACGCCAATAATTGTAGGCGACCCTTGGAGTTTGTCGTAGGAGATCAAGTTTTCCTAAAAGTCTACCCCTATAAAGGCAAGATGCGGCTTGGAAAAAGAGAAAGTTGACCCTCATTATGTGGGACCTTTTTCGATCATCGAACACATTAGACCCGTAGCTTATCGCCTCACTCTATCCTGAGAGTTCATGGGTTTGCATGATGTCTTTTATGTCTCGATGCTCAAGAGGTATCACCCTGATCCTTCTCATGTTATTCCTCATGATGAAGTGCAGGTATAGGTCGATATGACCTATGAGGAGGTTCCTATGGACATTCTCGGGTGGATTGATAAGGTCTTACGTAACAAGACGATTCCCATAGTGAAGGTACGTTGGCAGCATCACACCCCGGAAGAAGCGATGTGGGAATTGGAAGATGAAATGAGAAAAAAGTATCCAGACTTATTCGAGACAAATTTGGGGACCAAATTTATTTAGGTGGGAGGGATGTAACACCCCGCCTATCATTGTGCTAAAAGAATTTAGAAATTCTATTTATTCGGGCCTTTGGCTGCCTTAAACTTAAATTAATTTACGCCGTTTAACATTTCTCGTGATTCATGATTTTGATTTTTTATTTTTTTATTTATTTTAAATTATTTTATCTTATTTTAAATTATTTTATCTTATTTTAAATTAAAAAGAAAATTTAGAAAAAAAAATCAGAAAATGGTTAAACGAGAGAAAACCTGCTCGCGGGAAAAAAAAAAATTCCCTTGAGAAAGCAGTTGCCTGCGCAGTTGCTGGGCATGTTTGTACAGTGGCCATGGGGCATGTGCACAATGCACACGTCCCTTCTGCGCGCACGATGAGGGATTAGGACCTGCGTGCGCGTCCTGTCGCGTGCAGGCAGGTCCTCCGCGCGACGCTTTGCGCATGAACTGGCACTACACACTGTGCGCACGCCATCCGCACAACAGGCCTGTGTAGATAGGCCCTGTATTCCTAAGGCCTGCGCGTGAAGTGCCCTGCGTGCGCGATAGTATGCTTATGCGCTTACAAGCTAGCCTACAGCACACCGGCTAAAGCACTGCCACCTCAGGTAGTGCATCGCCACTACCTTGGGCGGCACACCGCTACCACTGATGGAGGTAGTCTTCCTCCCTCTTTTTTGTGCCAAAAATCTTTTTCTCCTCTCTCTTCACCGAATTTCGTTATTTGGCGCGAATCCAACGATTATGAAATTCTATAAATTGCCTTTCCTCTTTCTTTCCTCTCCATGCTTCTATTTCTTCTATTTTTAAAAGGTTTAGAGAGAGAGGGAGAGAGAGATAGTAATTTAGTGAGAGAAGAAGAGAAAAAAAGGGAAAACAGTGAAGAAGAAAATATCAAAGTTTCGGTAAAGAATCTAGCATTACTTTTAACGTCTTAAGAAGTATTTTTAGATAAAAAAATTTAATCTGATTGATATTTTTCTTTTTTTGTATGCCTCTGTGTTCAAATGAGTCGAATTGTTCTTATTTTCGAGTATACTATATGAATTAAAAATACTTGATGAATTTACATGTAATAAATATAATATGTAATTCCTAATAGTAAAAGTAAAAAGAAAAGAAAAACAGAAAAGTGGAATGAAGTCTGTATGGTCCAAAGTGTATCCATATTGACATGCATATTACATCAAGTGTCTCATTAGGCTTTTTATCTCTGAGTGGTATTTGTTTCCTTTGTTCTTCATGGTATCTGTTTCTCCCTCCCCTATCTGGTCTTAAAAGACGTAAGAGGACCGCTCACAGTAGACGACGGCGTGTCCTCTGACGAGAGTGGTATTGCACTATCTGTAGGGGTCACCCGTGACTATAGATACCTGTTAGGACCACTATGGTTGGTACGACTGTAGTCATAGATCATACCATAGTTTGCTAGCTAGAAGTAGGCCTAAGCAAATTGTCGTATCTATATCTGATCTGGTTATTCCACTTGGGTAGTTGGAAATCTGTATCTGCCCTCAGAGATAGAAGTTTGTAACGAATTTGTGAAGCATGACATGAAAAATCTGTGCATTTCATGATTTATTTTATTTTACCTATTATTTGGCATGATATATATATATATGATTTTCTATGCTAATGTATCATTTTCATATTCAAATAAATATTTTTCATAATGATGAGTTAGGTAAACGAGGATGCTAAACGGTAAGATAAAATAATAAACTTTTAAAATCTTATGATGTTAATTTAATATTGTTTTTCTTAATAAGCATATGAAACTAACTCTTTCCATCCCTCCAAATAAGGAAAAAAATCAGGAATCGCAGGCAGACCTACCTTAGGAAATCTATGAGGATCCTGTGAATCCATAAGTCTGAATGCATGACTGTTCCCTCACTCTGATGAATTCTAGTAGCATAGTGAAAGAAGTAGCCCTTATGTTTTATATTTTATAACCATTTCTGGCCTTAATGATGTATGTATTTGGAACCTTATATATATATTTGTAAGGAATTTGTTAAGATTTGATTCCGCTGCATAAATTTTTTTATGCTCTCGTTATATTTAATCTGTATCTAACACCCATTTTCCTTAATTAGCACCTGGGATGCCAAACCATACCTATGCCTACCCATTTTTTTCTTAGAAGGTGTTATCTCTTCTTTAATAAGGTGATATGTGGGCAGTCAAGACCTATTGTAGCACCCTACTCACCATTATGCATAATTTTTATTTAGAAAACCCTAATTATTCGGGACTTAAGGCAACATTAAACTCATTTATTTTATTACGTAGCTTAATTAGGAAAAAAAACAGGGGGGAGAATCCCATTGAAAAGATCTCTCAGGAATAGGCTGCCTGCGCGGGCGCCCATGCGCTTTGTGCGTGCGTGCGCAAGTGACAGACGTAACATGTGTGAACAGTGCGCACGTCCCATCGTGTGTAGTGGATGATAGGCCTATGCATGCGTCTCATCACGCGCAGGCAGGACCCATCCATGCGTGTCACATCATGCACGGATAGGCAGGAACTTTACACTGTGCTCTCGGCGCCCCAGCGCACAGGCCAAGCCCTGTGCGTGGCAAGGTAGCCCAGTGCCTACAGGCTAGGTCTGTAACATGCCCGCTGGATGGGTGAGGCCACTGCCACCACAGGTAGTGTGTCGGTGCCCACCTCGGGTGGCGTGTCACCACTTGTGGTGCCGCCGCCGGTGGAGGAGGTATTTTTCTTCATTTTTTATGTCAAGCATCTTTTTACTCTCTTTTCACCAGATTTCGCTACTTGACACAAATCCAACTGCTCCCATTTTCTATAAATAAAGGCCCTTCCTCCCATTTTCTCCACACTTCCATTCTTCCACCTTTCAAGAGTTAGAGAGAAAGAGAGAAACGAAGTAATCTAGAGAGAAAGGGAGAGGAAGAGAAGAAGAACGGTATAGAAAAAATTATCAAGGTTTCGGTAAAGAATTTAATATTTCTTTAAACGTTTTGAGGGGTACTTTTAGACAAAAAAGAGATTAAATTGATAATTTTTTAATTCTTCTTATGTTGCATGCTTTGTGTTAGTAGGCATAATAAGTTGAATTATTTTTTATTTCAAGCATATTATGTGAGTGATAGACACTTGATGATTGCATGTAATTATAATAATATGAAACAGACAAGGTTATCTAGAAAATAAAAAGAACAAAAAAAAAAGTAGAATGAAGCATGAATGGTCTGAAGTATGTATTTGTATTGACATGTATAATGCATCAAGTTTCTCGTTAGATTTTTTATCTCTGAGGGGTATCTGTTCCCCTATCCCCATCTGGGGTATCTATTTTTCCCCTCTCCCATCTGGTCTGGAAAGACATAGGAGGACTGCTCCCTGTGGATGACAGTGTACCCTTTAACGAGAGTGGTGATGTGAATATCTGTTAGGGGTCATCTTTGGCTAAGTACTATCATGACTATAGAATATCTGATAGGACTATTATGGTTGGTACTGCCGTAGTCATTGATCGTGTCATAGTTTGACAAGCTAAAAATATGTCTGAGCAAATTGTCATTATCTGTATCTGATCTGGTCATTCCACATGGGTAGTCAAAAATCTGTATATGCCTTCAGAGATGGAAGTCGTAATGACTTCGCAAAGCCTGACATAAAAATTTGAGCATTTCATGATTATTTTATTTTCTCTATTGTCAGGTATGTTGTGTGTTTTATTTTAATTGTTGGCTATAATGTGATGTTTTTCTTTAATAAATAAATTATTTTCATAAGACAAGATAGGTCTACCACATAACCAAATGGTAAGTGTTTATGTTAGAATTATTCACCTTTTAAAACCTTACGATATTATCTAAATATTGTTTTCCTTACTGAGTATATAAAACTCACTCTTTCCATGCCCCCCACCCCCAGTTGAGGAAGATAATGAGGAACCATCAGTTGACCTATCCATTGAAGTTTATGAAAATCCTGTGGATCCGCAAACCTTAAGTGCATGATCGTCTCCACACTTTGACGAGTCTAATAGTATAATGAAAGAAGTAATCCTCTTTTATATTTTGTAGCCACTTCTGGCCTCAGTTATATATATATATATGTAATTGGAACTCATATATTTGTAAGGAATTTGTATTAATTTGCTCTGTTACATATAATTTTTATCATGCACTCATAATCTGTTTTTGTATCTGACAACCACTTACCTTAATTAGCATTTGGGATGTCACACCTATAGTCTCTTATAGAAATATGGTATCTACCAATCTATTTCCATAGGAAATATGGTGGTTGTTAAGGACATAGTTACATCTTAGTGTAGCCTACCATTTATAGTCAGATGGATAGATGGTAAGAATTAACTAATGTTTGGAGAATTATCTCTAAAATATGTTCTTTAAGAAACCTAAAACATGGTCAAAATGGATTAACTTTGCCAAATGGTGGTACAAAAAATCTTGCTACTTTTGCTTAAAGACAACGCCCTTCATGGCCCTTACGAAAATCCTCCACCATTGTTGATTAAATAGAAGATTATTCAACCTCAACTCATCTTAAAGATTGGATGAAGGAGAGAGAAGAAAAAAAATGAGTTGTTAAAGGAGAAGTATTCGAGGGCCAGAGCAGGATGAAGAAGTTTGCAAATGTTTAGAGGAAGCAAAGATTGTTCTCAAAAAGAAATATGGCGTTATTAAAGCTCTGACTCTATAAGCAGTCTTATGTGGTTTTAGCGAATGGCTAAAACTAGCTCCTAATTCTATGGGCCTTTCAAGATTGAAAATAAAATCAAATTTGTTGCTTACAAGCTCATTCTATTAGAAAATTTTAGAATTCAGTATGTTTTCGATGCATTAATGTTAAAAAATATGAAGAGGACTGTCCAAATGCGTGCAACCAATTACCTATTACCAACTTTTGGTGGCAAATCATGGTAGAGCTTGAACATATATTGCAGCAGAGAACTATCGTACATGGTGGCAAGTCAATCCAACAAGTTTTAATCAAATGGCTGAATATAATTCTAGAGGAAATTATCAAGGAAGACTAAACATTTTAAAAATGGCAATTTCTACAAACAAACCTTGAGGATAGGTCATATTAAGGAAGGGAGAGATGTCATAAATAAGAAGAGACAAGAAAGGAAGAAGAAATAATAGTTAACTACTTGAGGATAATAGTAGCTAGAATAAAATGATTTGTTTTATTTTGTTGTTTTCTCTATATTAGCCACCAGTGTAGTAATGGCCACATGCACAAATTTTAAACATCAGCTCCTCATACCAAGGTTCACACTAACCACTCTATTCAGGTCACCTACTAACCTTTTCATGAGTTAGTAGCCTAACATGACAATCCATGGTATCCCACTTTTCCTCAACTGCTTTCTTGGGGGCACTAAGTAAAAAATTGGTTGTCCTCTAGTGCATGGTTGGGGTGCATTGCTACCATGTGTGCACTACTGCACAATGGAGCATGACCTCTTTAGACACAGTGGAGAACTCAAAAAGATTATCTTTACTAGTACGTAATGAAAGTAAATGTCTTTAAAAAATGGCCCCATAAATGTCTAAAGAGAAGGACTTTACAATTGAAATCTTTATCGCCTACTCTATTTTTGGCTTCAGAATCATCATCAATCTCCATCACCATCTCTCCTTCTCATTTTTTGCCTCGAAATAAAAAATCACGCCAGTTACAACTTGTTTTTGGCTTTGCGGCGCTGAGATTCCATCTTCTTTTCCTTCTCCCCGATTACCCACCAAAACCTAAACCAACTCTCCCTCTCCCTCTCCTGTCTACTTTTCTTGTTCATCTTGAAGAATAAAACTTAAAACGACGTCGTTTCTGCGGAGGCTATTTAGCAAACATCGAATGGGCTGAGGAAGAAAGAAGAGTTGGTGAATTTTTTTTTGTTCTGAGGCTCGGGTTTGGATTTAACTTTAAAGAGTTTCAATTTATTTAATTTGAATATAGTGGGTTTTAAATAGGTTGCAAGTAAGAGGAAAATTTTGGTTCCAAAATTAGTTAAATAATAACGATAATAATAATATAATCATAATAACTTTAAATTTTAGAAAAATAAATATTCTCCTAAACAAAATTAAAATATTACAATTGGTTGGTTCTAATGCAACTGGGAGATTGTTAATAATGTATCGTTAAGCCAATCGCTAAATAGTGTGATAGGATAAAATTTTATAATAGTCTTGATGCTCTATTGATGTAAAAACTTATTGTTAATGAATAATAACAAATACTTTTATCATGAATTGTTTAATTAAATAACTACATATTTTATATGATAGTTAAAAGTCCATAGGACTTTTGTGACAGAGATTAGAATTGTGATAAAAAGATTAAAATAATGTAAACTCGGTCTCTAAGTCAATGTTCCTAATGGTAGAATTATAAAATTGGTACACTGTCATTCAATATAGACTTATATATAACATGTTTATCATAAGGATGTAATAGATCACATTTATAATTGATGAATGAATAAGTATATAGGTGTCCATTGGTGAATAAATTAACTGAACGGACTCAATTGGATCCCCTTTGCATAAATTTATTACTTCCTTTTCCAGTAAGATAGATCAAACATGTCATTGATTAGATTATTTTTTGGACTTGAGCTCATCACAATCATCTGTTGAGTATTTCACAATATTTTGAGAACTACTAACTTATGATCATTTTTTGCTATGTAGCCAACCACTAGTGTGTAGAAACAAATGATATGTCACTCCTAAGTATTGAAAAATTGTCACGTGAAATTAAAAGTATTAAATCTAAAATAATTTGTTGGCCAATAGTGAAATCGATTAGGAAACAGATCCTAATTAGATCTAAAGAGATCAACTAACTAAATCAAGCAATAATGGATATAAGAGAGGTTTGACATATTATTCATGCTTTTTATTGTATTAGGGAGATAGAATGGTAAAAGCAAATTATCCATGGAAAGACTTTTATGGTAAAGTGCATTCACATAGAGTTATTCTAAGATAAATCACTACCAAATGCTTAATTGCGAATGATCTACTAGCTAACTGCGAATAATGGCTTGTTAGCATATGCTAATGAACCTTTATGGTTTAAAGGTAAAATAACCTTTCATATGGTATCAATTTAAAAGAGATTAAATTAGTCTTAACTGATCTAAATAATTCTTTTAAGGAAATGAATTATTTGGAAACAATTTGAAAAGGAAAAAAATTGAGACTATAAGATCACATGGAATTATATAGAAGGAAGAGATTAAAAAAATGAAATAAAAAGAGAAGTTCCATCTTGTGAATTTTCCTCCCCATGTGAGTTTAAGTGGTGGAACTACTCAAGAAACTTGAGGTGAAACCCTAGGGTTTTATTTTGATTTAGAGAGAGATATGAACTAGGAGAGAACATTAAACAGAAAATTAAGTAGAAAAATTCTAAGTAGCACGTAGGCTTTTTTTGTCCATTACACAAGCAAAAATATGTATTGTAAATACCTCAAAGAGAGTATATATTCATGTCTCCTGCTCAAGAAAAAGACCAAAGATTGTTCGTGATTTTGTTGAAGTTTTTCTAGTGGAAATCAACCAAGTTAAATATGGAGTTGTAGCATCCTAATGATAATAACATATTATTCTTAGGTATGATATTTATTATTATGTTATAAATGATCATATTTGTTGCATAACTCTCTCACATTGTAATTTATCAACATTAAAATTTTATATATCTATTATATAATCTCAAGAGAAACTTACGATACATGTATTAATAATAAATCTTTATAAGCTGAAAAAAATGAATGAATAAGATATTTCCAGAATTAACATGATATAATAGCTCATTGTATCTATTTACCTCATATCTTTTGATCAAGTAAGTGTTTGCTCACTCATTTATATGCCACATGAGGGGTTTATTCCCTGCAGGCTCATATACTAGAGAATATATATTCATGTCTCCCGCTCAAGAAAAAGATCAAAGATTGTACGTGATTTTGTTGAAGTTGTTCTAGTGGAAATCAACCAAGTTAAATATGGAGTTGTAACATCCTAATGATAATAACATATTATTCTTAGGTATGATATTTATTATTATGTTATAAAAGATCATATTTGTTGCATAACTCTCTCACACTGTAATTTATCAACATTAGAATTTTATATATCTATTATATAATCTCAAGAAAAACTTACGACACAAATATTAGTAATAAATCTTTATAAGCAGAAAAAAATGAATGAATAAGATATTTCCAGAATTAACATGATATAATAGCTCATTGTATCTATCTACCTCATATCTTTCGATCAAGTGTTTGCTCACTCATTTATATGCCACATGAGGGGTTTATTCCCTGCAGGCTCATATTTACGCTTGACATGAAAGAGAATACTAAAGGATGTAATTTTACATCATTTTATAATGACTATAACTGTGTGTATATATATATATACATATGCTAAATTATTCTTCCCAATATCACATGACTTTATATAAGAATTTAAAATTTTGAAAGTAAACATCTTCCCACTTTTTTTCTCAAGATTTAAAATTCTGTTTCAAATTATCTTTCTCAAATTAAATGTGTTTTTCACCTACTTTCTCATGCTAATGACACATATAAAAAGGTTGCATATCCTTTAGACTTTTAGAGCCCAATGTGAAACTTAATCCTATTGATGGTAACCTCCTTTGGACTTTTAGGTCTGAGTGGATAGGTGAGCTTACATGTCTTGTAATAAAGGTGACTATCTGAATTCTTAGAGCGACAAAAAGCAAATGATAATAACTTCCTTTAATATATAATATATAATGTTATTGCTAAACATTTGAATTACTTCGCTTACGTTGATTATCACAAGAGATGTATTTACACATTTTTCAACTATTATTTTATTTTACGTTAATCGAAAAAGTGTTATTTTTTAAAATCGTTCATGATTAGTCTTTTACGAACATATGAAAATATTGAAATTAGTTGTTATTTGTTTTTTTATCATCATGTCAATGCTGCTTTAAAGCACTATAAACTTGGTATGTATATCATCACCAAATAATATAAGTAACATTTTGACCAAGAGTCATCTTCTTGGTCATTGTTTTAGACTTGGTTTCTAGATTCAAGTTGGTGCCAATACATTTACCTTGAGTTTCAGATTAATGAGTAATTAATATTGTAACACATGCATCTTAACTTAGTTATATATATATATATATATATGTACAAATTTTGTTATTTGTTTCTTTATTTATTATTTGGTGTATATGTTATTTTTATATAAGTTAATGGTCTGGATAAATAGGAGCTTCTCAACCAAGCTAAAAAAATCTACAAGAAATTAACAATATAAATTATCATTACTATGAGTTTAGTTCAAGTTTCACTTTCATGAAATATTGTAAATGAAAATACAATACAAATAGATAATTTTTTTTTAAAAGGCAATCTAATTTCAAGTAAATTCTATATATGTTCAATTTAAATTTTGGTTATCTATCACCAGATATATTACATATATATATAAATACAATTTAAGATATGAATGAAACTTATGAAATGATGATGTAGGAATTGAATGTGATTATATGGAATAGTTTTAAATCAAACACAACATGAATGTTAGTGCACCAACATTAAAATTTTATCTTCACAATAATATGGAAATATTTGTCTGTTATATCTCAAGTCTTAATTTGTCAATTGCAATCCAAGTATACTATACATTTTCCAGCAAAAACTGTTACCCTTTTCCAATCTTTAACTTCAAGCAATTCGCATCTATGTCGTTCAACTCAAAGCCATAATTAGTTTGCAAAAGTAACCTTCTTGTTACTTTAAATCGATACGTAATTATGGTTCACATAATTCAATCAAACGTACATTATATGATGTAACATCTTCATGCTTGTAAATTTCTGCCACATTAGAAATGAAACTTTGAAGAACAAATCATATACGCAACAATCTTTTTTATGAAAAGAACACGTACTAATTATGGTTATTATGATTTGGCGTCTTGATTTGAGTTATCTAGAAGATAGATGGATGTGTAGATATAATAGCCTGCAAATTTGTACACTCTCCCACTAGTTGCATAATTATTGTGAAAGACTCTAGATGAGTTAATTAATTAATTAATTAATTCATAAAAAAATAATAATAACCCTTAAATATTTTATGCAATAATAACAAGCTTAAATACACATTATATGTCTCTTTGCTCCCGCTCACTCATCTGAGTGGATTTCAAGATGTTAAATTCCTGAATATATTATAAAAAAAAATTGGTCTTTGTATATTATTGAATTTACTAAAAATATATTTTAATGGACTTTAGTATTTTTAGATATAGTTAATAAAAAATTTAACAATACTATATATACGATCACATGCAAGGAATGAACTGTAAGGTGAGTGCAATTCAGGTGTAGAATAGCAGAAAGGAATAAATTAATTGTATACAAATTAAAAGTGGATTTAGGGCGGTCAAAGTAAACGGCATGATATTGGAAATTCTATTTGTTGTAATGTGTAAAACCGGAAGAAAAAATCAATGATGTTTTTCTAGGATTTGGTCTTGTCAAAATAGAAGCTTTTACGAATTAATCAAATGGATCAACATATTGATTTCCATGTTGAACTTGTCGAATTTATATAATATTATGTTATTGGGAAGTCATTGACTTGCGGGAAAAGCCATGCAGCTTGTTGCATTTTCACAACCACCCACAAACACAACCAAACAACTCATTGCGTTTTGTACACACACCATTTTGTTATATAGGCATGTTATGCATAAAAAAGTAAAATATTGACAAAATAGAAAGAAATTTTGATATTCTCTGTGAAAATTTTAATAATTATATAATTTTTTAATTTTAAGAACCAAATTATAACAAAAAACAATTTATGACATAATTGTGACCTAAAAAATATTAGTTCATTTACTAAAATGGTAGATGTCCTAAAAAGTATGATGTTATCTAAAATTTATATAAAACTCTCTAAATCTTCAATTTTATTAGTGTCTTTAATAAGACAAAGCCCTCATGTGATCTATATTAGATTGCATGAGGACACCAAGAAGAAACTCTTTCATAATTAAGAAAAAGAAACCCACAAGATTATGAAGATCCAATCAATGTAGGTTTTATATACCTTTAGGTATTATAGCTCATAAATAGTTTGTGAAGCCTTAAAGACTTTAAATCTATTAAATCCCACTCAGTGCTACAAATTAGCAAGAGTTTTTTTGCTTTTGGTGAGAAAATTACCGATAGAATTTTTGAAATTTTTTATCTCCTTTTATTCTTGATAAGAAGCAACTGTTCTTCCTACTTCTAAGGAAGAGATAAAGATAAAACAAAAGATAAAGATAAAAAGAAAAAATGTAGCAACTGAAGAAGTGGGGAGTTGATGAAGTGGATGACCAATTTCGCAGGATCTTAGATTGCATCTACAGACTGAGTCTTTTGTCACGTGCACAATTGACTGTTTCTCAGTTGATGTAGGGGGGATTTCTTTTGGACATTATGTCGGTCCTTTGGGGCTTATCATCACCCTCCACTAGAAGTTTATCCTCAGGGTTCAAATCTGGAAACCGTTCTTGTAACTCTTAATGATTTTCCTAGGTGTCATCTTCAATCGGAAGATGTTTCCATTTAATCAAATTTGATTTTTCTTGTAATTGCATAAATGAATAGAGGAAGATTGGTGACATCCTAAATACTAATTAAAGTATAAAGGTGTCAGATACAGAAACAGATACGAGTGTATTTAAGATAATTGTATACAGCGGAATAAAATATTACAATCCCTTATAAAATAATAATAGAGTTCCAAATCTTACAATACTAAGGCGAAACAAAATTAAATATAAGACTCTATAAAAGTTGGACTCATCAAAATGCAGGACAAAACATGCACTTGTATGGTTCGCGAATCCACGGGATCCTTAGAAGCTTCAATAGTTGGGTCAACAATTGATTCTTCACTATCTCCCTCATTTGAGAAGGGGGTCATTAAAAGGGGTGAGTTTCACATACTCAATAAGGAAAATATTATTTAAATAATATCACTAAGATTTTTAAAAATAATTAAACTTGAAAAGGGTACTTTACTTACCATTTAGAATCGTGTCGGAGATCCATTTCAATAATTATAAAAATAGTTTACTTTATTTAAATAAAAAGGTCAATATCAAGTTAATCATATCAAATCATGTCATAATCATATCAAATCTTATCAATCATATCATGTCAATCAATCATGTTGAAAATTAAATAGAGAAATTGAACCAACCATGTCATGTTTTCATCTTATTTTCATTTTATTTTTCACGCAAAGTCATTCCGACTTCTATCTACTAAGAGCAATACGGATTCCCGACTATCTATGTGGAATGGCCAATTCATTTCATATCATATCAGCAATTTACGACTTCCTAAACCATCACCATATTTACAATTTGTCAAATCATGACACGATCTATGATTACAGTCATGTCAACCACAGTGGTCTTACATTTAAACTATAGTCATGATCATAAATATCGCGTCACCACTCTCGTCAGAAGGTACGCCGTCATCTATAGGGAATAGTTCTCTCACGTCTTTTTAGACCAGATGAGGGAGAAACAGAAACTCCTCAAAGATAAAAAGACTAATGAATCATGTCATTTATAAATCATCGATGCCAATATTAATAAATATTTCTTATGTATATGATATAATATCATGGTTTATCACTTTATCATGTCATCATGTGTGCTCTATTTATTTATCTATATATATAAATAAACATGCATTAACATTTATATATGCATAAATAATCACCACAATAATTAAGTATGCAAAATCGTGGAAAAGGATCCCTATTTATAGAGAATGGAAATCGTTGGATTTTCACCAAGTGGCGAAATATTTTAAGGAGAGAGGAAGGGGAAAAAGTAACTTGATGCGATGCCACAATTGACAGATGCGACGACGACAATGCGACAGGGGTGCAAAAACTGAAGGCATGCCACCCAAACAACGGCAGCACACCGTTAACCGGTGGCCCACGCCCCCCAAGGGGCAGTGCACATCACCTAAGGGGCAGTGCATGCAGCCCAAGCCTAGCATGTGTGCAGGCTTGCTACGCACATGAGACATTTACTACGCACATTGGCCGAGGGCCAGCACGCAGAGTCGCGCGCCTGTCTACACGAAATGTGACACGTAAGCTACGTGCCTCATGCCCTGCGTGGATGGAATGTGCACGCAGGCACATGTCTCATACTGGTCGCGCATGCGCGCTTGTGCGTGTGGCGTGCAGGGCTCGTGCAGACAGGGAAAGCTTTCCCGCAGCCCTTTCCACGGGATTTTTTCGCCATTTTCCTTTTTCCATTTTTTTAAAAATCTTCTTAAAATTAATTAAAAAATTAAACAATTTAAATAAATAGAAAATTATTTAATTAAAGAAATAACAACTACATTAGTTTGTAAAAATATAAAAATTAAATTTAAATTCGATTTCATCCACAGATCAAAACATAAATTTCAAAGAGTTTAAATGGCCTTAGGGCCCAAATAATTAGATATTTTACACAACAATTAAGCACAAAGGTGTTGGGGTGTTACATTCTCCCCATCTTTAAAAAATTTGGTCCTCTAAATTTGTTATGAATAGATGAGGAAACTTCTCTCGCATTTCACTCTCTAGCTCCTATGTTGCCTCTTCCAGAGTATGATGTTGTCACTGCACCTTCACCATCGGGATTCTTTCATTGTATATAACTTTATTCGTTTAATCAAGGATTTTTGCATGAAACTCCTCGTAAGTCATGTCTTCTTGGACCTGCATCTCTCGGTGAGGAATGATGTGAGAAGGGTCAGGGTGGTATCTTTTAAGCATGGAGAGATAAAAAAAATCATGCAGAACCATATACTATCGAGGTAGAGCGAGGCGATATGCCATGGGTCCAATACGTTCTATGATTAGAAAAGGTCCCACATAATAGGGATTCAACTTGCCCTTCTTAACAAACCTCATTTTACCCTTTTAAGGGAAGATTTTGAGGAAAACATAGTCACTAACAAAAAACTCAAATGGTCTCCTACGGTTGTCAGCATAGCTCTTCTGATGACTCTGAGTGGTGGCGAGGTTCTTGCCAATAATGGTGAATTTCTCAATGGTCTCCTAAATGTAGTCCGGTCCCAAGTGATACTGGTTCCCCGACTTCGTTCTAGCAAGTGGAGGAACGGTAGGGTCTACCATACAGGCATAGAGAGCCATGTCGATGTCGGAATAGTAACTGTTATTATAAGCAAATTAACATAAAAGAAGATATTCATACAAGCTGTCACCAAATCTAAGAACACAAGCATGTAATATATCCTCAAATGTTTATATGGTACGTTCAGACTGACCATTGGTCTGAGGGTGATAGGCAGTACTGAAATATAATCCCGAACCAAGGGCTTCCTAAAAATTATCACAGAAGTGAGAGGTGAATCGGAGATCTCTATTTAAAACTATAAAAGAGGGAACGCCATAGAGTCGAACAATCATCTCAATGTACAGGCTGACTAACTTGCTAGTAGAGTTTGTTGTTATGATTGGCAAGAAATGAGTAATCTTGTTCAACCTATCAATAATGACCCATATTGCATTGGGAGCGGAACAGGTTCTCGACAAACTGGTGACAAAGTCCATAGTCACATGCTCCCATTTCTATTCCAAAATAGGGAGGCCTTGTAACAAACTACTGGATCTTTGATGTTTGACCTTAATTCTTTGGCAAGTAAGGTATCAGGAGACATAATTGACAATGTATTTCTTCATTCTAGGCCACCAGTATTGGCGCCTCAAGTCCTGATACATCTCGATACTTCTAGGGTGGATCGATAACTTGGAGGCATTGGCAGCCTTGAGAACGTCCATCTTGACTGTGACAGAGACCCAAATACAATCCCAGAATCGACACAAACCATCATCGATGAGCCTGAAATAAGAAAATTCATCAGAATTAAACTTATTTAGATTTTGGGTTATCTCTGGGTTGGTGGTTTGAGCTTCATAAATCTTTATAAAAAGATTAAACGACACCTAAATCTGGACGAAGTAGGCACCATTACCATAGTGATTAAGACAGAATGTCTACATTGCATCAACTGACTTCCAACTGGAGGCCATCATCTAGGCCAATAAAACAAACTCTTTTCGAATCAAAGCATCAACAACCACATTATCTTTACCGAGGTGGTAGAGGATCTTGCAATCATAATTCTTCAGGAGGTCCATCCAGCATCTCTGCCTTATGTTCAATTCTCTCTGCAAAAATATGTATTTTAAACTTTTGTGGTCAGTATAAATTTAAAATATTTGACCATACAAATAATGGCGTCATATCTTTAGGGCAAAGACTATAGTAGCCAACTGCAGGTTCTGTGTGGGATAGTTATACTCATGGGGTTTCAGCTATCTAGATCCATAAATAACTACCCAATTATGGTTCATCAAGACACATCCCAAACTTACATGAGATGCATCATAGAAAACCTAAAATCACCTAGCGTTATCAAGAATGATCAACAGTGAGGCAAAGGTGAGGTGATACTTCAACTCAGAAAAACTTTCTTCACATTCATAATCCCAAACAAAAATACACCCTTCCTAGTGAGGCTGGTCAACAGAGTTGCAATCTTGGAAAACCCATCAATGAACTAACGATAATAACTAGCTAAACCAAGAAAACTATGTATCTCAGCAGTGTTCATTGGCCGACTCTTATTAATCACAGTTTCAATATTGGATGGCTTAACAGAAACTCTTTCTCCAGAAATCACATGACCAAGGAAAGAGACTCGATCCAATTAAAAAGAACATTTGCTAAATTTTGTATACAAGTGATTTCGGTAGAGGGTCTCCAATATTTGGGACAAGTGGTCTGCATGTTCTTTACAGCTCTTAGAGCACACTAGAATGTTATCAATGAAAATGATGACGTATTGATCCAATGCATGTTGGAAAACCCTTTTCATAAGATCTATGAAAGCAGCAGGGGCATTAGTCAATCCAAAAGGCATAACCTTGAACATGTATTGACCGTATAAGCATTGAAAAATCGTCTTGGGGATATCTTCTTCCTTTATTCTTAATTGGTAGTACCTAGATCTGAGATCGATTTTTTGAAAAAATCATAGTACCTTGAAACTGATCGAAGAGATCATCAATACAGAATAAAATATACTTATTTTTTACCGTCACTTGCTTGAGTTCTCTATAGTCAATATATAGTCGGAGGGAAACTGTCCTTTTTCTTTAAGAATAACATTGGGGTACCCTAAGGAGAATGACTGGGGTGAATAAATCTTTACCCAAGAAGCTTGGAGAGTTAGTGCTCAAGTTTAGTGAGTTCGATGCGATTCATGTGATAAGCAGATTTTGAGATTGGTTGAGTTCCTAAAAGTAAATCGATGAAGAATTCTATCTCCCATGGGGAGGTAGACCAGCCAGTTCCTCCAGAAAGATATCCGAAAAGTTACAAACCATAGGGATTGCATATACGGCTGGGTCGACATTCATATTCCTATTTATTCAAAGGTTAGAGAACAACAAACAAAACTTATAAAATTTTATTTCAGTTTTGGTGAACAAAATGTTATAATTTTACTTTCACAACTAATGATCACTTTATGTTTTTTTAACTAATTCATACCTAAGATTCATCAAATTTTGAGAAATCTAAGAGTATAGGATCTACTAATAATTTTACTCCTGAGACTTTTATTTTATAATTTTTATACACATAATGAGCTTCTAATAGACCTCTAGAGGGGGTCTCTACTACTAATACGTCATTTAAAGATTCAGGCTTAGTATCTAATTTACAAGCAAAAGAACAAGAAATAAAAGAGTGAGTAACACATGTATTAATCAGAGCTCGAGCAGTGGTGTCATAGATAGAAAACATACCCTGAATGACAGCAAGAATGGTGAGGACACCAGGCTCATCAATATGGTAAACACAACCCTGGGCTACTGGTCTGGCCATGTCCTTCGGCCGTTGGGGATAGTCTTTAACGAAGTGTTAAGTGTTTTCACACTAATAACAAACATTGTTTAAATGCCGACAGGATTGATCACTGTGAAAGCGTCCATAATGATAATATGGCTGGGTAGGTCAGTTAGGATGTCCAGTAGGTGGGGAAAAAGTAGGAGGAGGGGCAACTCAGGGTCTCTTATCAGGGTAACAACTAACTGGGTCAAGCAATCTTCTTCTTGGTTGTTGATGTTGGTGCTGCTGTTGTTGTGTACAAACTCGGGCAATGCATTTGTGCTGGGCTGATATAATATCTTCGGGCAACTGGGCATGTTCCAACACTTTGGCATAAGAGCTAGGTCTCAGCATTACGACCTAATCGTAAATAACAACACAAAGACTCTTTAGGAATTTTCTGGCCTAACGTGTAATGGCCCCGGAAAAATTTAATATTGGAAAGGCATATATATAGATAAATAATCTGAATTTGCGGAAGCGTATTAAACATTGCAATTAACATCCCTTACGCAATACCAAAACGTGTTCAACAAATGAGGGAATAAACTAATTAAAATAAATGTTCAAAAGTAAGAACTACAATTATAAATATGGGATCTTTAGGCGTCCCCTTCGCCGTCTTCCTACGGAACGGGCTCGGGAACCACGTCTTCCTGATCTGAAATGGTTAAGTAAGGAGTGAGCTACACAAGCCCAGTAAAGGCATCACTCTACCTCACTGCCTTAGGAGTAAGGGTGGGTAGAAAACAAAAACGACCAATGGAGCATAATTTGTAATAAACTCATTTGTTCATAAAAACGTTTACTTTCCATTTACCTGGGTGAGATCCATAAAACAATATACAAGCAACACATTATCATCATCACGTTATCACATAGACTTTATAATACAACATTTATCACGCGTTTGCATTTCAATCTTTAAACAGCATAATTTCTCTTTACCAGTCTACTAGTATCCATGGGGATCCATAGGGGTCCCGCTACCCGTGAACCCTTAACATTTATAACCTGATTCCAGGGCCGTCCCCATACCCCGTCCGGTATGGGCGCCAAAACTATGAACCTCAATACCCTGTCCGGTATGAGGGTGAAACGGGCCGTCCCCATACCCCGTCCGGTATGGGCGCCAAAACACATAAGGTCTCCATACCCCATCCGGTATGAGAGACCACGTTCCCGGTAGGGTTTCCTACGAACCCGGTCCGTCCACCATCTCCCAGGATACCTAGTCAGGCTGTCCACATTATCCGTTTGCCAATTCACATAACCTTTTATCCCTTTTTCTTTAGTCACCATCATCAAGTCACACACAAACATGCAAACCAGTAGTTCATGCCAACAAGACAACACACAACATCGGGTTCTCAGTCATTCAGTCCATAATAAATGAAACAGTGATACATGCACACGAAACTATGAAATAAAAATATCAGACATCATACTGCATTTAAAACTGTAAAATAGAACAAACAACAACTGACCGACAAATACACTAGACTCAGGCTCCACTAGCAACCTTAAATAATTTCACACAGCTATTGATTCATAAAATACTATTTTATCATTTACTGCACTTTAATACCGTGATAGGAAATAGGGTGAGTAATCCTTACTTATTTTCGGGACCCGAAATAGGCTTTTCTGAGCGCTTGTGGGTTATCCCTAAATTTTCTGAATTTTTTTTCGAAAAACTGAAACACGCTACCTGTACCTGCACGTGTCCCAAAAATCTCAGAATCAGACCTAGGGCCCCTTTCGGCCAATATCGCAATTCCGGCACGGCGGCTCCGCCGTGCTCCGGCGACGGCGTCGCCGCTTGCGGCGGCGATTCGCCTCGGGTTGGCCGTTTTCGGCCGTTTCTGGCCGAATTCGGCCATACTTGCATCGGTCCCTGCGATAAAAGAACCCTAGGGCCCTCAGGGGGCCAAAAAATTACGAAAAATCGAAGCTTACTGGGGGCGGTGCTCTCGGGTGCAGCGGTTCTCCGGCGTGGTTCGTGTTTTGGTGATTTGGCTCCGATCAACCTGTAGAGAAAAGAATGGTGATCACAGTGATATAAAAATTGTATCAAATGGAGGCCGGGAAGGGCCTCATCGGAGGCAAAAATCGAGGAGGGGCGTGGCGGCGCCGCTAGGTTTCAGCCGTGTTTTCCGACCGTTTGGCTAGGAGTTTGACTCCGATTTGGCCACAGGGGAACTCAGCATTGAAAAACGAGCCGGGAGTATGAAATTTACCTCGATTGGCGGTAGAAAAACTCCCCGGTGCGTCGGCGGCTGGCTCCTCTGGCGTCTGGTTCGTCTTCTCCGGCGAGGGCTGGCGGCTAGGGTTTTTGTAGTCAGGTGTGGGGGGTTTATTTATACCCTTTGCCTTTTAATCACAGCTGTCCATCTTGATTTAATCTGAGCCGTTCGATCGTGATTTAATTTGGATTAAATCTGGACCGTCCATCGCGATTAAATCTGGACCGTCCGTACTTGATTGAATCTGGGCCGTCCGAGCGCGTGCATCTGGGCCGTCCGTGTGCGTGCATCTGGGCCGTCCGTGCGCGCGGGGACGCATCTGGGCCGTCCGATCGCGCGCACGCGGATCGTCCACGTGGCCCGTTCCCGAGTTGGCGTGGCCTTGCCACGCGGCAGGTCCTGGTTGGCCAGGGCTGCTGACTGGGCCGCTGACGTGGCTGCTGACGGGGCATAATTTTTCTAAATTGCATTTTGACCCTCGGTTTTCGAATTTCTTTTCAAAAATACCTCCAGAATCCAAATTTTCACCCCTTTTTTCCAAAATCAATTTCAGTTAAATCCAAATAATATTTTTACCCAATTTTATCATTATTAATATTTTTATATTCACAAAAATTAATTTAAATTAAATTACATAAAAAAAATAAAATAGAAAAAATTATTTTGGGTGTTACATTACGACTCTCAAGGGTGACCATTAGAGGATCAAACTTAGACAGTTGTATAAATTAGACTACATACTGGGCAACCATCATATTTCCCTAGCAGAGGTCCTAAAATTCCTCTTTTTTCTTTTCCTGGACATATACAGGGAAGAATTTTTTACGGAAAACATCCATGAAAACCTCCCAAGTGGTAGGGGTGGTGGTAAAACATCTTTCTTAAGCCGCCATCAGTGTTTGGCTTCTCTAGTTAACATGAAGGCTGCTAGGGGGATCTTTTGTTCTTCTATCAAATCTAAGAGATATAAACTTTTCTCTATCTATATGATCTAAGCTTCTACGGCTAAAGGGTTGGATCCTCATTCGAAGTGGAGTGGGTTTAATCTCCTAAACTCAGCTATGTTATGAGAAATAGATCTCTTGGCTGGGCGATAGTCGGGAGTAGGAGGGTGTTGGCCGTGGTTTGATTGGTTTTCGCATATTGTTATGGTTAAACCTTGAATGACTTGAAAAATCTCAATAAATTCGGCCCTAGTCAGAGGATCTTGGGCCTCATGTCTCTCGGTTCTTTCTACAAAAGGTCTTCCTCGCGTCATTCTTACAAAAAAAAGAAGACACGAGTTGGTGGTCTAGTTTGTAAGATAGAAAATATTTTAAGTATCTAGAATGGTTTTCTAAATGATAGTCTCAATTGTTAGGGATTATTCCACGTAACTGCTTTAATACCATTTGTGACATCCCAAATACTAATTAAAGCATTAGGGTGCCAACTACAGAAAAAGATACGAGTGCATTTAAGATAATTGTATACAACAGAATAAAATATTACAATCCCTTACAAAATAATAATAGAGTTCCAAATCTTACAATACTAAGGTGAAACAAAATTAAATACAAGTCTCTACAAAAGTGGAACTCATCAGAGTGCAGGACAAAGCATGCACTCGTAAGGTTCACAGATCCACAAGATCCTCGAAAGTTTTAATAGGTAGGTCAATGATCGATTCCTCATTATCGTCCTTATCTGAGAGGGAGTCATGGAAAGAGATGAGTTCCCCATATTCAGTAAGGAAAACAATATTTAAATAACATAACTAAGATTTTTAAAAGTAATTAAACTTGAAAATGGTACTTTACTTACCATCAAGAATCGTGTCGGAGATCTATTTCAATAATTATGAAAACAGTTTACTTTATTTAAAAAAAATCAATATTAAGTCAATCATATCAAATCATGTCATAATCATATCATGTGAATCAATCATGTCGAAAATTAAATACAGAAAATTAAGCAAATCATGTCGTGCTTTCATCTTATTTTCATTTTATAAATTATACGAAGTCGTTCTGACTTTTATTTACTGTGAGCAATATGGATTCTCAACTACCCATGTGGAATGACCAATTCATTTCATATCATATCAATAATTTACAAATTGTTAAACCATTAGCACATTTATGGCTTGCCAAACCATGACACAATCTATGACCATGGTGGTGCCAACCACAATGGTCCTACATGTAAACTATAGTTACAGTTGTACTTCGCCAAAAGTAACCCCTACAATCATGTCGCATCACCACTCTCGTCAAAGGATACGTCATCATCCACAAGAAGCGATTTTTTCACATCTTTTTATATCATATGGTGGAGAAATAGAAATCCCTCGAAGATCAAAAGCCTAACAAATCATTTCATTTATAAACCATGTATGCCAATATCGATAACTCATGTATATGATATAACATCATGCTTCATCACTTTATTATATCATCATGTTCGCTTTATTTATTTATCTATACATATAATATAAACATGCATCAACATTTATAATATGCATAAATAACCACCACAATAATTAAGCATTTAAACAACTAGTTTATATATGTTAATATTTTGTTTAATTAATCTAGAAATACTTCTTAGAATATAGAGATAAATACTGAATAGTTTACTGAGACTTGAAGTTTTTTCCTACGTCTTTCCTTCTTCTATGCCTTCCTCTTCTCTCTCTAGCTTTCTCTTTTCTCTCTAGAATTTCTTTCGTGGATAGAATAATGAAGTTGGAGTGGTGAAGAAATGGTGGAAAATGGTCTCCATTTATAAAAAATGGGGACTGTCAGATTTCCACCAAGTTGCAAAATCTTATGAGGAGAGAGGGAGGGAAAAAGTGACTTGATGCGATGCGACGACTGATGGACATAACTGATGAATGGCTGAAGCGAAGGCGGTGCAACAACTGAAGGCATGCTGCCCAAGCGGTAGTGGCATGTCGTCCAACTAACAGTGCATGCCCCCCCCCCAAGCGGTGGCGTCCACTGCCCAAGGGTAGTGCGGGCAGCCCAAGCCTACCGCACACAAATTGCACACCTTGGGCCCCGCGCAAATGGGATGTGTGCACAAGCTCTTGTCCAGTGCGGCTGCACGCATGCGCGCATGTGTGTGCAACGGGCGAGGCCTGTACGGATGGGAAAAATTTTCCCGCGGCCCTTTTCGCAGGATTTTTCTGTTATTTTTTTTATTTTTCCTAAAATCTTCTTAAAGTTAATTAAATAATTTAAAATAAATAAATAATTATTTAATTAAATAAATAACAAATACGTTAGTTTGTAAAAATATAAAAAATCAATTTAAATTCAATTTCATCTGAAGATCAAAACCTAAATTTCAAAGAGTTCAAATGGCTTTAGGGCTCAAATAATTAGAGGTTTTACACAACAATTAAGCACAAAGATTTTGGTGTGTTAGAAAGATGACGATGTGTGGTGTTGTCTCTCTAACTCGTTTTCCCGATCTTTTTTTTGGCTTTTTTGATCCTCTCCCTTAGTTGTATTCTTCTCCTGAGCTACAAAGATATTTTATATACATCACTATTGTCTAAGGGAGACATCCTCTCTTGAGATAAGTTGTTGCAGAGCTAAAATTGTAAAGGATACAACACGTATTAAATTTGTAGAAGAATGACAAACATTAATATACCCACCTTTTCCTCCTATCTTTACTTGAAGGAAAAAAACAAAAGGTAAAACTGGCCCTGATAGGATTGTTATGCTTCTAGTTGGTAACCCATTATTAATGTACATAACAATTATTACTAAAGCGTTGTTAAGAGCTATTTCTTGTATCATTTGAGATGCAGTAGCATTTCGTTCCTCAATAGGTTAGAAGATAAGTCTTATAGTTCCTTTATGTTTTTCCTTACACTGATTAAGTACACGTGCATCCTACCATCAATTTTATCCTATGCTCCCAATCAACAAGTTCCTGCAAAGGGAGGTGATAGGTCCCATCTCTAACAAAAGTAATAGAAAGTACTTGACTTTGAAAAGGATCGTGATCCATCGATTATGGCTTTATCTGCTCATCTGTGTAGGTCATCATTTGTGTGAGTGGTTTTGGCTCATTGCAGTTTAGTCGTGTCTAGCTACATCGGCCTGAAATATTAATGTTGAAGCCTTCTCCATTCATCGTTAGAGCATCTGCGATCCGTTAGAACTTATCTTCGATCTAATGAAACTTGTTAGCGAACCTGATTTTCATTCGACTCAAACTAGCTTGCACCCCGCTCAAGCTAGCTTTCAGGTTTTGGATTCTTTCTTTGTTAGTGGTCATGGCTTTGATACCAATGGTAGGTCCCAATCAGAGCTACAAATTACCGAGAGTTTTTTTACTTTTGGTGAGAAAATTACCAATAGGATTTCTAAAATTTTTGATCTCCTTTTATTCTTGATTTGCACGCCTTAAATACAAAAAAAAAAAAAAACTGTTCTTCCTACTTCTAAGGAATAGATAAAGATAAAACAAAAGATAAAGATAAAAGAAAAAATGTAGCAACTACAGAAGTGGGGAGTTGATGAAGTGGATGAATGATTTTGTAGGAATCTTAGATTGCATTTGCAGACCGAGTCTTCTGTCACATGCACAAATGATTGTTTCTCAATTGATGTAGTAGAGATTGCTTTTGGATATTTTGTTAGTCCTTCAGGGCTTATCAAAGTCCCTCATAGATGCATCTATATCACTTTCTTCTTTTAATTGAGTCCTTGCATCGATTGCTCTTTTCTTTTTTGAATTCATACGAGCACATACAAAACTACACATTGTTGCCACAAGGAAAGCTTAACTTCTTTTTTAACACTGTTATTTATTTGTCCTTCTGGCAAAATGATTCGCCCTTCTTCTTCTCCTAAAGAAAAAGTAAGAAAAAGACTGTTGATTAACTTGATATAACATGCCTAAAAAAAATGATTCCCCTTTCTTCTTCTCCTAAAGAAAAAGTAAGAAAAAGGTTGTGATTAACTTGATACAACATGCTTGCACAAATGATTCTCCTTTCTTCTTCTCCTAAAGAAAAAGTAAGAAAAAGTTTGTGATTAACTTGATACATCATGCCCTTAATGTGTGAGCCATTTAGCATATTTCATGACATTTATAAAATCTTACCTGTTATTCCCTATAGTGGTTTAAAGCTTCTTAATTTGGTTGAACCAACTGAAATTTATTTTTCTAAAATTTTTTAAAAATAAGTTTTAGATTCCCTCTCCAAAAATTAATCATAGACATACTTAACCATTATTAAACTATTTTATGAGGTTTTAAAAAAAAAATTCTAAGAGGGATATCTTATGCTTCATGATTGCCTGTAAACAACTAAACCTTTTATTTATCAATAACATTTTAAAAAATCTTTATGGCCTCGTTAGAATGAACAACGATAATTAGTTATATCATTTATTGTAACGACTCGAATCCCAATAATGAGGCACGTACGTACTCATACCATTAACAACTATGGGGTCCATAAAACATTCATATGTGTAACTCAGAAATTCAAAATAAAACCTAACATCTCTTATGATATATACAACATTTATATATACAGAAAATGAGGTTAAAGTATAGAGTTTAACAAAATAATGTAATAACCAAGATGAAAACTAAATATACATTGATTAGGACATCTTTACACGTCCTTCATTCGTCCAACAGTTGCTTCGGATTCACTTACTCTAAAAATATCATGGTGAAATTTAATAAGTTTCACTAACTTAATAAGTATTTCTGTTATTCTATACCTAAATAAGGCATCACGCAAACATACATACATGTAATAAATATAATATTTAAATAATTCACTTATTTTTAACCATTAATTATTATCCCGAATTTTCACACATTTCACTCGAATATCACAATTACACTCAAATTATTTATATGCTTAAATATCATAATACACTTGAAATATCACAAATACACTACACTTGGAATAACACATCTAGATTTTCATCATGTGATGTCGTTTATATCATCATTGATGAGACGCAAAAGAATCCTCCCATCACATAGATAACATGCATACAATCTCCCCAGTAAGTAAGTTTATTAGGTCACTCTTACACTCACATTCACGTATCTGTGTGCAAATTCACCATAATCACATGTGTATACCCCCCCGATTCATTCATACTAAATGAGTAAAGCTCTAAAGATCCTTACACTATATACTATTTCCACTCCCTTCACTTGATTCCTTTATTCAATTGAACTTATTAATTCTAATTTTAATTACTTTTTAAGGTATTTTATTTATTTTTATTTTTCTTTTGTTATTCCTTAATCAATAACATCTCTTTTTCTCTCACTAATTTTACTCACTTATTTCCTCAAATATAATCACTTTCATTTTACAATTTTATTTCGTTTTTATCACAATTCTTGAATTTTTGGTCCTTTTTCATGTCAGGTCACATCATAGTCCTACCATCCAACAATCGTCATAGAAATAGAAATATAGACATGCAACCATCGTAGATCAAATGTTTTGAACTCTATCCCAGCAGGTTCACATTGCTTGGAGGGTGTCCAAGTTTATGTTCTTCTCAGTGTATCAATCAAGTACGTATTCTATGCTCAAACACCCATAAAATAAATAATCTATATGCATAGAATTCAAAATCCCAAACTTAGGTTCAAAATACGGGATATTTACAAACTCCTTGAGCAATAACCTTCATGAATCTGCTTGAACCTCCTCATTTCACTGTACACATACAACACAAACTAATTAATTCAATCTAAATATTAAACCAGGCTAAACTTGACTAAAGTCAGGGTTCTGGCAATAATCTTACAGGAATGCTCGGCTCACCGCGTAAGGGTGAGTGGTATGCTCCCTTGCAATCCTTGGTTTCAACCCGGGAGTATCGGGTTCCAACACCGAAGGAAAAACTCCTCGACTTCTGAGTAGGCGAGCGACAAGGCCGAGATTGCACAGCTAGTGCGACGTCATAAGCTCATCCCTGTTAACCCTACAGCAAAAAAATCCAAAAAAAGGAATCATCTGCACTGGCATTCCTCCTTCTCTCACCACTCTCCCTTCTCTCTCTCGCTCTCCCCTCTCTCACACTCTCCTTCGCTTCTCCATTGACCTGCAACCTCTACAATACAGTCATTTCTCAATCGTTATCCTCTTCCCTCTCTTTTCGGCTTTCGATGCTCTTTCCTCTCTTTCCACTTGAACTCGATTCTCTCCCTCTCTCAATTTCGGCTCTTCTTTTTCAAATGAGGTTAAACTCGATTAGGGTTGCCCCTTTTATTGCCTGAGCCCTCACTCTCTGATCACATCAGATCCAATCTAAGCTGTTTAAGTGGATCTAAGTTGATAGCCATTGGATCGGCTTTTAAGGGGTCTAATCCTGACTGTCTATCCTTGATTTCACCATCTGCCCTCCTATTCTTTATTAATTATGGTTTTGACCTCATGAAAATTGTTCATTTAAGTCCTTTCAATTTTTAAAAGACCTCTAATTTCTGATAATTCCTTCAATTAAACCCTCAAGTCTTAATTTAATTAATTTAATTTCTAAATTTTAATTTCTTCATATTTATTTAATTATTTACAACATTTTAAAATTATTTTTACATATAATTTACATTTAATTAGAACTAGATATTACAATCCACTCCCCCTTATGAAAATTTGATCCTCCAAATTTGGTTACAAGCTTTAAAAGAAATGAGGATATCGACTCGTATCGAGTCTTCAGTTTCCAAGATAGCCTCTGCTTAAGAATGATGCTGTCAGAGTACTTTGACCATGGAAATAGTTTTGTTCCTTAGCACTTGTTCCTATTTATCTTATATGCTTATTGGTGTTTCTTCATAGGACAGGTCCTTTTCAATAAGAAGATCTTCATGCTGAAGTACATGAGATGGATCCAGGTGATACTTGCATAACATTTACACGTGTGTGACATCCCAGACACCTGGTGGAGTAAAAAGGAGGCCGATAACATAAATAGATACGAGTGCAAGTAATAAAATATATGTATGCAGCAGAAAATAAAATCTCTTACAATAAAACATAAATTTAATGTTTACAACTGAGGCCAAGAAGACGTCTATCAAAATTTATGTCCACAAAAGTTATAAGAGCCACTTCTATCATTACAACTGGTGCCATCAGAGCGGACAAAATATGGCACTTGTAATCATCTTAAGGATCCATGAAGGGATCCAAACAAGCTTCAAGATGCAACTCAACGAGTGAATATCACTTCTATAATATGAGGAGGCCATAAATTGGGTGAGTTCCACATAGCTTAGTAAAGAAAATAGTATTTAAACTACATTATTAAGGTTTTCAAAGGTGAATAACTTTTGGATTAAAACATCTTTAATAAATCACCTACCTTAGCTGTTCATCGTAGGATGACTTTATCTTCAAATGTTTAGAAAACCTTTACCTTTCTCAAGAAAACCGTTTAGATATTGTTAACAAACCAAGCAATAAGGACAGAGAGGAAAACAAGATAGTTAAGATCTATGGTTAACTCCTTATCTGAAATATTCACTTTACAGTTCTTATAGATAACATAGGCTTCCAAAAGTCGTATAAAGGGTGTTTTAACCACAAAAACTTGTCCTAAGGGTTTAATTTAATTCCTAATTTCTTGCAAAGCTACATGACACAAAAGACTGGGTAGCACTATCTATCAAAGCACGGGCAGTAGAGTTGTAAATAAAAAGTGTATCATGAATGATAGATAGTGTAGCTATGGCACCGGACTCTTCAAGGTGGAAGACTCTTCCTTGTGCGACGGGTCTAACAGTGTCCTACGGTTTATGGGAATAGTCCCTCATAAAGTGTTGTGTGCTCTCGCTCTTGTAGCAAGAGTTATTCAAATGGTGACAGAGTCGGTCACCATGGTTTCGCTTGCAATGTCGACATGGTTAGGCAGACTGAATGGGGTTTTCAGGAGGAGGGTGTAAAGCAGTAGCAGGTACTACACGAGTTCATTTATTAACATAGACAGGGCTAGAGTTAATCAACTTCCTCTTTTATTGTTGTTGTGCACGGATATGGGTAATACACTGATGTCAGGCCGTAATGAGTTCTTCGGCTAACTGGGTGTGCTCAAGAACCTCAGTATAGGAGCTGAGCTTCAGTATAGCAATGCAGTTAAAGATATCTACCTTGAGACCCTTCAAATATTTCTAGGCTTTCAGTGGCTACCATCATAGGAGCAAACCAGGACAACTGAACAAACTAGGCAGTATATTGGTTAACAGTCATATTTCCTTGACATAGGTCTTGGAATTCCTCCTGAATGGGGTTTTCAAAAGGTGGGTGCAAAGCAGTAGTAGGCACTAAATAGGGTCTTTTATCAACATGGTCAGGGCCAGGGTCAATCACTTTCCTCTTTTGCTATTGTTGTGCACGAATATGGGTAATAGGCTGATGTCAGGCCGCAATGAGTTCTTTGCCCAACTGGGCATGATCAAGAACCTCAACATAGGAGCTGAGCTTCAGTATAACAATGCGGTTAAATATATTTACCTTGAAACCCTTTAAAAATTTATAGGCTTTTAGTGAGCTATCATCATAGGACCAAACCAGGACAACCAAAAAAACTGGGTAGCATATTGGTTAATAGTCATATTTTCTTGACACAGGTCTTAGAATTCCTCCTCTTTTTTCTCCCAAATACAAATATGGAAAAAGTTCTCAAGAAAAGTATCCATGAAAATATCCCAGGTGGTTGGAGTTAGCAAAACATCCTTCTTAATCTACAACCAATGTTTGGTCTCACCAATAAACATAAAAGCTGCTAAAGGACCTTTTGTTCCTCAACAAAATCAAAGATAGAGAAAAGTTCCTCAATTTGCAGAATCCATGCTTATGCGGCCAAGGGATTAGGTCCATAGTCAAAGGAATGAGGGTTCAATCTCCTAAACTCACATAACTCAATAAGGAAAATAGTATTTAAACTACACTACTAAGGTTTTTAAAAGTTATTAACTTTTAAATTATAATGTCCTTAATAAATGACTTACCTTAGCCGTTCGTCGTAGGATCACTTTATTTTTAAATATTTAGAAAAACCTTTACCTTTCTCAAGAAAATCATTTAGACATTTTTAACATACCAAGCAGTAAGGGTAGAGAGGAAAACAAGGTAGTTAAGACATAATTAGGCATTGAAATTGTAACTAGTTGAACCAACTATGAGCATAACAAGATCATGATAAAATACAAAAGAACAATCATACAAATCCACCATAATGCATTAGCAACTATCCTAGTCATGTTATCGAGTAGTTGATTTCTATTTACATCTTTTACTGACCTCCACGTGAAACCATTTCGACATATATCCACTGAGGATATAGGGGATCCTAACTACCACTGTAAGTGATATTCAGTTCCATTTCCATGTTAGGTATAAACTAATGACCACGATCGTACTTCGCCACTATGGCCCATACATATCACATCGCGCATCACTCTCGTGAGAGGGAATGCTAACCTCATACACAGGGAGTGGTTCACCAACATTTCAGATATAGAGTTAGATATAGACGAAAAACCCTCAAAGATCTGAGCATAACAAGATCATGATAAAATACAAAAGAACAATCATACAAATCCACCATAATGCATCGGCAACTATCCTAGTCATATTATCGGGTAGTTGATTTCTATTTACATCTTTTACTGACCTCCACGTGAAACCATTTCGACATATATCCACTGAGGATATAGGGGATCCTAACTACCACTGTAAGTGATATTCAGTTCCATTTCCATGTTAGGTATAAACTAATGACCACAATCGTACTTCGCCACTATGGCCCATACATATCACATCGCGAATCACTCTCGTGAGAGGGAATGCTAACCTCATACACAGGGAGTGGTTCACCAATATTTCAGATATAGAGTTAGATATAGACGAAAAACCCTCAAAGATCTGAGCATAACAAGATCATGATAAAATACAAAAGAACAATCATACAAATCCACCATAATGCATCGGCAACTATCCTAGTCATATTATCGAGTAGTTGATTTCTATTTACATCTTTTACTGACCTCCACGTGAAACCATTTCGACATATATCCACTGAGGATATAGGGGATCCTAACTACCATTATAAGTAATATTCAGTTCCATTTCCATGTTAGGTATAAACTAATGACCACGATCGTACTTCGCCACTATGGCCCATACATATCATATAGCGAATCACTCTCGTGAGAGGGAATGCTAACCTCATACATAGGGAGTGGTTCACCAACATTTCAGATATAGAGTTAGATATAGATGGAAAACCCTCAAAGATCATGGCATCCTGCAGTTGATAAAAAAGATCATCAATCCTTGGCAGAGAATACTTATTCTTACTGGTGACTCAATTGAATTTGTTGTAATCAATGCACATTTATTAGGTTCCATATCTCTTATTCGTAAATGTTATAGGAGTACTCCAAGAATAGGTATTGGGGTGAATGAATCCTTCATCTTGGAGTTCTTTCAACTGTTTCTTTAACTCTTCCATCTTAGCCCTTACAAATCTGTAAAGAGCAATAGAGATATGCTGAGAATCCGACTGTAAGTTAATACAGAACTCTATCTCATGATCCAGTGGGAGCCTTAGAAGTTCATTAAGAAATGCATTTGAAAATTTGTATACTATCGGTATATTTTGAAGATTAATCTCTTTATTTTTATTGCCTAACACATTATTTTTCACACATTAGATTTAACAGTTTATGAAAATCAAATTGTATTGACAATAACTTGTTATCAACAACACCATTCTATTAGGAGGTAAAGAGCTTTTCATTAAGAATATTAAATACAACTTTCTTATGGTAGTAGTCTAAGGTTGCATGGTAAGTTGCAAACCAATCCATCTCTAGTATTATATTGAAATCCTTCACATTTGAAAGTATTAAGTCTACGTATATTAGTTCCCTCCCATCTATCATTACTATATAACCTTTATATAAAACATTAGAAAGTGATACATCATCAGAAGGTATAGATATCATCAAAATACTTCATAAGAAAATAGGTATAACACTCAATCATGATGCAAAAGTGTGTGACGTGAATGAGCGCGTTAAACCATAATCTACTAACACTTTAGTTAAATTATTAAAGGCAAGGTACAAATACACTCAAGATATTACACGCTTGGAATAACACTTTTAAGGTTTCATCATGCAATGTTTTTTATATCATCATCAATGAGAGGCAAAAAGATTTCCCCATTAAATGGATAACATGCACACAATCTCACATTGGTCATAGTAGGTACGTTTGCTAGATGACCCTTACACTTACATACACCTATCTGTGTGCAGGTTCACCATAATCACACCCACATTCCCCCCTCCTTAATTTAGACTAAACAAGTAAGGTTCTAAGGGTCCTTACACTTTCCACACTTTCCACTCTCTTCACTTGATTTCTTTATTCAATTAAACTTATTAATTCTTATTTTAATTATTTTCTTAAAGTATTTTATTTATTTATTTTTCTTTCGTTATTTCTCAATTAATAACATCTCTTTTTCTCTCATTAATTTCACTCACTTATTTCCTCAAATATAATCACTTCCATTATACAATTTTATTTCATTCTTATCACAGTTCTCAAATTTCCAGTCCTTTCTTATGTCAGGTCACATCATAATCATGCAATCCCACAGTCTTCATAAAAATAGGAATATCAACATGCAGGCATCAGAGATCAAATGTTTTAAACTCCATCCCAACAGTTTCACACTGTTTAGATGGTGTCCAGGTTTCTGTTCTTCTTAGTGTATTTATCAAGTACCTGTTCTATGCTCAAACACACAAAATCAATAATTTATATTTATAGAATTCAAAATCCCAAACTCAGGTAAAAAATACGATATACTTATAAACTCCTCGCGTAGTGACATTATTGAATATACTTGAACATCATTATTTCACTATACACATATGACACAGATTAATTAATTCAATCTAAATATTAAATTAAGACTAAACTTGACCAGAGTCATGGGTTCTGGCAACAACCTAATAGAAATGCTCAGCTCACCATATAAAGGTGAGTAATTTGCTCCCTTACAATCCTCGGTCAAACCCCAGGAGTATCAAGCTCCAATACCCGAAACAAATTCCTTGACTTTCAAGTAAGCAAGTAGCGAGGTTGAGATCGCGCGGCAAGTACGAAGTTAATAGCTCATCCCTATCGACCCTTCATCAGATAAATCCAAAAAAAAAAAGAATCACCTGCATTGATGTTTGATGTCCCGAGTGGCGAGGTCGCATTTCCTTTCTTCCCTCCTCTTCTTCTGGCCACATTTCCTTTTCCTCGCTCTTGCTCTCTCTTTCTCTCACCATGCTCCCTTCTCTCTTTTGCTTTCCTCTGATTCTCCATTAATCTGCAACCTCTGCGACACCATCGTCTTTTAACCATTCTCCTCCTCCTTCTCTTTTCAGCTTCTGATGGTCTTTCCTCTCTCTTCGCTCAAACTTTGCTCTCTTCCTCTCTCAATTTTGGCTCTTTTTCTTTGAATAAAAATAAATTCAATTAAGGTTTCCCATTTTATTACACCAACCCTCATCATCTGATTTCATCATATCCAATATGAGTCGTTTAAGTGGATTTCAGTTAAGAGCCACTAGACCAAATTTTAAGGGATCTAATCCTGACTGTGCAACACCCTAAAAATTCGTTGCATTTAGCGAGCATCGAACTTTAGTATTTCGGGCCTTTGGCCATTTAAATTTTGTTAGTAATTTAATTTTCCAATAGTTCATTTTATGATGATTTAAATGATTTTATTAAAATTCCCAAAATTTGTTTCAGAACTAACATTATTTTCAGGAGAAAACGGTAAAGAAATCCACGAATGGGAAGCAATCCGTGAGCCTGCAACCTATGAGCCTATAGTCTGATCTACAGTCAGCTCGTGCGGGTGAACCCACGTGCCTTGATTCCATCCTGCACATAAATGTGCCTGTATTACACACGCACAATGCATGACATGGCTATGCTTAGTGTGTAGCAGGGCTGCACCAATGCATCGCAAGTAGCCTGTGCATGCACAGTGCACGGCATGGCGACCTACGCATGCACACAGTGCGTAGTAGGGCGTGTATAGTGCGCTATTGCGCACTGACAGTCGCAATTAACGAGATGAGCCTTATCTTGTTGGCCATGCATGGCCTTGTTTGGCCATGCTTTGTGGGCCCCATTTTCACCCTTTTACTCCACGTCTCCAATCATTTCCACGTGGCGCAAATTCGACCCTCCTTGCCCCTTTATAAAGCTCTCATCTCCTCTTCATTTTTCTGATCATTTTCTTCTTCAATTTATCAAGATTAAAGAGAGAGAGAGAGAGAAAAGAGATCTTTAGAAAGAGAAAGGAGCAAGAAAGGAGGAAAGTAAGAGTTTTCACAAACTTGTTAGGAAATTTCTAAAAGCTTTCCTTCATTTCCAAAAGACTAAGTCGACTCGGTTACGCTAAAGAATTCTTTAGTATTTTTATTTATATTCCTAAATGCTTTTTTTAGTTAATTAATTTGAGTGAAAATTGGATATTTGTTGAAAAAAGTTTTATTGCTTGTTTTGTGACATGTTTTAACAATTAGTCATGATAAAAATGTTAGGAAGGACGGCTTGGAAAACAAGAATTTAACCCTTTGTAAATGGGGGATTGTTGAATTGGACTTTCCTGCTTGTTTTGGTTGTTTATGTTAATTAATGCTCGTTTGGTGAATTATCAATTAAATGCATATATTCCTGCTAGGACAGCTGCTATATGGCATTTCTTAAATTTGATGTCTTGCACATGAGTCCCCTTGATATTTAATATTGTTTAGCACATGACATATTTCACATGACGCACAGAAACATGACAATTAGAAACTTCATGGGGGTTTGGCGTTTATCTTGCCTTGGTAATGGTGAAGAGGGTCATTCTAGTAAGCCTTGTCTCAAAAGGATGACCTGAAGGTCAAGTATGGTAAATAGGCCTTCAGGCCGGATATGGAAAATGGGCTTACGAGCTGAGCATGTGAAAAGAGGCCTTTGGATCGAACAAGTTATGGAATCTGAGTGGATTCAAAAATAGTTTCATTGACATAAATAACATGGCATGAGATTTTTGTGAGCATAAACAAGTGAAAAGAATGGAAAAATCCATTCAACTGTTAACTTGTGGAATTTTTGTTTCTCCCTCCTCCAGAAAAGTGTCGGTGAACTGCTCCTTGTGATGATCAACAGTTCCTCTGATGAGAGCGGATACACATTAGGTATATATAGGGCAACAGTGGCAAAGTAAGGCCTTGGTCATAGTTTAGATAGGGAAATGAAATGAGATTGGCTTGGGAATGGTTGGTGATTCACAGCGGTAGCTGAGGAACCCTTTTACCCTCAGTGGATATATGTCGTAACGGCTTCGTGTGAAGGTCAATAAATGATTTAATAAGCCTAGAAATGATGTAGAATACTAATCGTGATTTGTATAATGGTTCTTATATTTGTAAAATATGTTGTTTGTGTTATTGGTGTCACTATGATGGTTTATGTGACTGACTTTTCAGTTTATCGAGTATGCCATTTGTTTGGTTTTATATTATGTAACATGCTTGCCTAAAGGTTGATTAATGGTGTTCTTAACATGGTTGTATAATTGTCTCACCTGATTTCTTAACAAAGATAGGGATTTTTTGAATGATTAAATGACTCCATTTCGCGACGGTTCTCCCAAGTAAGAGGTATAACAAGTATTGTTCACATCATTTACTCTTTAAACTTTAGTTATGTAATTTTAAATATTGTTCTCTTTATTGAGTTTATATGGAACTCACTCCTAATTTGTGGCCCCTGGTATTAAGAAAATTGAGTGTTTGCTCCCTAAGTCCCCCTTGGAGACCGACTAGACCCATTTAAAAATCCTTGGTGATTCTTTAGAGCATAATTCGAGTGCAATAGTTCTTCCACACTCTAATGTAAATTTTCGTAAGGATTCTACATTTTGTATTTTATACTTAAGATAGACACCTTATGGCCTCGATGTAAGAATTAATACTTAGATTGTTTGTAAGGGGTTTTCTATTTCTGCTTCAATGTCAAATTTTTGTTCTAGCACTCGTAACTATTTAAGCAGTTGGCTCCCATCTACCCACAAGTATTAAGGATGTCACACACCATCTATTCTGGATTTTGCCATCTGCCACATATTCTTTATTAATTGTGGTTTTGACCCCATCTTTACGAAAATTATTCATTTAGGTTCCTTAACTTTATAAAAGATCTTTAATTTCTGAAAATTCCTTCAATTAAACCCTCAAGCCTTAATTTAATTACTTTAATTTCTTCATATTTATTTTATTATTTATAACTATTTTAAATTATTTTTACATATAATTTACTTTTAATTAGGAGTGGATTTTACATTGATTCCCTAATAATAATTTAAAATTCTATGGATTTAAAATACATGGTAAAGGATGAAAAAACAATACTTCTTCATAAGCTCCCATGAGTATTTAGGCTCAAGAGTGGAGAATAAATATTTAAACCTACTTTCTTACGTAATTAGTTAATGCTATTAGATCTTCATGAGTTTGATGCTTTTAAGATTTGGGATAGCTTTAGGAAAATAAATGAAAATACTATAATATTCACAGCTAAAACTGCAAGGAAAAGAAGGAAGAAAGATCCAAACACCTAATATAGTGATCTCATACTTATATGGAGCTTAAAAAGTTGTGTTTCCTCAAACTCTTATTGACGTGAAATCCAGGATCAACAATTGATGCGGGAGGGTATGTGGAGGATCGTTTTGACTCCGGGAACCTCAACTCAATTGCGTGCAATATCAAAATTCAAACAATCTAATTAAAACCCTCCCTTTAATTAAATTCACAAGCCTAAAAATTAAAAATGTAAAAACAAAAACTAGAGAAACAAAAATGGAAAAAAAAGACGTCACAAATTTACTGATAAGTCAATCCCAACTCCTCGGCTTAAGCAAGACTTCGGTAAGCTCACCTAGCTTGGAAGAACTTGAAGAGAAAACTTAGCACAAGGCTAACAAAATCTCAAAGCTTAATTTTATTAATTCTCAAGAAGATCGTATTTAGAATGCTTGAGCTAAGGCCTTTATATAGGCTCTTAATTACTACTTCTATATGGAGTAGGATTTAGAATTCATATCCATATTCTATTGTCTAATTTAATTGAAAAATCCCTAATTAATTAAATAATTAAATTCTATTCTAATTTGAATTTGAATACATAAAATAATTTAGTATTAAATAGAATAGGAATTAGAAACAATAATTAATTAGTAAAGTCCTCTACATGTTTGCTTCTCTTTTGTCTTGGATGTCTAGTTGACTTTGGCTTCATGTTCCTCTTTCTTTCATGAGTCTCCTTGAATTAGAATTGCTCTAAAATATATTTCTTGGGCTGGAAATTGAGTGGGACAATTGTTCTTGAGGACTTCCTCTTGGTTGAATTTGGAAAAACTTTGGAATTCATCTTTGGGTTGGATTTCATCACTCTTTTCTTGAGTATCGATACTCTTTCAATTTGCATTATGAATTTTTCAGAAAGGGTTCTTCATTATTTAAGTCTAATTCTTCTTTTTTTTTTGGATTCCCAATGAGTGTAGGAGGTGGATTCCTTCATGGATTCCAAGATCCTTGTTTTTCTCCTCTTTTCCTTCATGATATGGCACTTCAACTAGAATTGGAATCTCTGGGTCCATTTTCTCTTTGAAGTATTCTTTCTTCTCTTTTTTCTTGTTAGACTTACTCACTATCCTCATCCTCATCGGATTCAAAAACCCTAAATATCCTCCTCTTCTAGTGGCTAAATCATTCCCAAAATGGTAGTGTGCGGCTAGGGCTTTCAGGATGAGAAGCTGCACATGCCGGTCATCTTTGGCCTCCTTGGGTTGTGGCCAAGGTGCCTTAGGGTCTTCTAGGATGGCTTTTGGGCTCAAAACTCTCTTTCTTTCTCATGTTGGGCTGTTTACAACCGCACAGGACCGGTTTGGGGCTCTTTGGCCCATGGCCGCTTGGGTTGTCCCTTTGGGCTTCTCAGGTTGGCCTGTTGGGCCTCTGAGATTTTTCTTGGGGCTTGGCACACTGATTAGGCCTTGGGAAGGCTTGGGATGCTTGGCTTTGAGCCCACAAGGCCTAGGCCTTGGACTTGGGCCAACATGACGTGGGCCATGTTGGCGGGTCCACATATGTGCGAGTAGGTGAACCACAATTTGGTTGCTTCTTGCGGGTTTCCTTAGTGTCTTGGGACCCAGCTCCTAAATGGGCTTTGATGCTTTTAAATCTCACATCAACAATACAATCCATAACTCACATAATTTCAATTAGCACAAAAAACTTAATCCTTGGATACCCTCTCTACTTAACCTACAATCAACCTGTTATTTGAACAAAGGTAATAAGGATAAACAAATTGATTAGAACGCCACAAAAAATAAAATCTTGATAAGTTTAAATCAATTTAAAAAAAGAGATTGATAAAAACACCACAAGTTACTTTGATAAAAAAACACCAATTTTCCATTCAACAAGAAGGTTAAAGAAAACACTACTCAAGATTAGAAAAGTTTGAATTTTACTGGCTTCAAACTTGAATGATTGATTATAATTTTTTTGTCATATTTATAGTTAAAAGCCATATGAAATAAAAAAAATAAATTTCTTAAATTAATTGTAAAATTTATATAGGAAATCAAATCAAAACTAAAATAAGAATAAAATTACATTTAAGAAAATTAGAACCAAAATAGTGTAGATATGCCATCCCCTTGAAGAAACCTCTTAATTGGTCAATATCCCTCTTTAATTGATGAGACTTTTGAGTGAAGAAAAAGGAAACTAGGACCGACTTTATGATGCTCAAAATGGCTGTCAAATCCCTCCCAAATATTCTTAAACATGGTATGTATCTTCCTTTAAAAGCTTGAGATTTAATCTCTTTTTTTGAAAAATTATGAATGATTTAGAAAGATCTTGGAATTAATTGTCGATTCTCCATTGAATGAGTGATCTTGTTTGTACTTTTAGGAGGATTATAGAGAAGAAGAAAAGGAAAATTCCCACTTGGGAAAGAATCTTTTTTGGGTTTGGAAGTTTTCTCACATACGGGAAGATTTTCTTTCCTATTTCCCACTATTCCTTCTTCTACTTCGAGTAAGATGTATTTCCCTTCTTGTCTTTAACCGAATGAGCTTGCTCTTAATCCTCTCATGGGCTTATTTACTTGATCCAAACACTTTTTCCTCTTTATTTAAGAAGGCTTGTTTGAATCTTTTGGCCCTTCTTCTTGTAATAGCCACTTGTCATCTTAATACTCTTCCCAAGTGGTCCAAGTCCATCCTCAATGATGTCAACACCTTTCTTGACTTTATTATCTTTATATAGATATTTTTTATGGGCCAAATCACTTGGAACTTGTCTTGAACACCCATTGCGACATGGATCCTCTATAGAATGGGCCTTGCAATATGTTTTTTTCTCTTAGCCACTTATGGCTTCTTCATGGCAACTAGTGGCTTTCTCTTAGTCACATAAAAAGTCCAACCAGTTAGCTTTCTTTATCTTTTTGGCTTAAATTGTGATCAGGATGGCCTATGTCATCCATGCTCATATTAAAGTATCACCTTTTAGAATAAGCTTCCTTTATGGTTTGAAGTTTCTTTCCTCTATCTCATCCATTGAGTTCCAAAAGTAAGATATTACAAAGGCACTTCTAAAGCTATCTTTTCCTCAAGTTAGTCTTTTTATGTCATCATGAACCTAATGGGTGAGTCTCTAAGTCATCATGAAGGGAGAAAAGTTCCTAAGTTAAGAAATAATTTTTCAATTTAAATAGAGGAACCAATCACATACATCATAAGTTGAGAGTTCAAGAAAACATAAGAGTCAAGAGTCTAACCCTAAGATTTAAATATATAATCTTCATTCTTCTTTCTCATTTTTTCCTTTACATTTCTCTTCTTCCTTTCTATTTTTGCATACATTGATAAATAAGTTGTTATTATTGTTTCAAATGTGGCCCATTACATGGGCTTAAAGCTCCTAAAAGGCATCATGAAGAGGAAATATCCTCTGAAGTAGTTAGATCCTTATATTGTTTCCTCTAAAAGCTTAATTTTAATTTATTTCCATGTCATGATGATAATATTTTCAAAAAGATAAGGTAACCTGGTATTGCTTAAGAATTTTTCCCACTTCAAGTCATAGAGAAGATGAGAGGATTGCTCTATAATGTCATCCTTCAATCCCTAAATTTTTAATGCATTATTTTTCCCCAAAGAAATATATAAGGATACTGAAGTCTTAAAAAATATAATAAGGAATGTTGTTGATATTTTAGAGTAGTGGTCAAAACTTAATCAATACTTATTATGCCATGACTCAATATGTTTTTTCTTTTACATGGGTGACATCTTAGCTTTTGAAAATTATAAAATTATAGCTTTTAAGCATTGCCAATTAAAGGAAGAGTAAAATTGCTTTTTAGATGAGGTTATAAGAGGTTGAAAAAGTTAGTTGAGAATTTTAGGGAAGGCTCTTTTGAGGGGAAGAGAAGGGTGCTCAACTCATGGCTCACCTTCAAGATTTTAAGGTCAAGTCACTACTTTAATAAGGCATATTTTAGTTATTAAGAATAATGGTTCCTTAACATGGGCCAAAGCCTAATGATCTTCATTCCTCATTAGAAAATGTGACAAGGACCGCTATTGAGGACATTAAAGGCTTATCCTAATATGCAAGTCCTAGTTATAAAAGCTATAATTCACACTCCTTACATGGATTAGTTCATATCCATGAAAGAATTTTATTTCACTTATTCATTTGATTTCCATGTTTGAAGATCTAGTAGCTAATGTAAAGGAACTTGTATAGGACATGATGCTTTAGATCATGAGGTCAACCCTTCAAAGGTAAAGGCTAAGAGCGTGTTGAGGAAGAACAACTGATGTATTTTTTTAACAAAGGTATATTATAATTTTTGGCACTTTTTTTTGTTTTTCCTTTTAAGGATGACACCTATTTATCCTAGGCAACCTGGTCTATTTGGTGGCATGAGGGTGATATTTGAGTAAAACTCATGGAGAAAAAGTAGGTGCATTTAATATAGCTATGTGATGAGTGTTTATACTTTTCTATTAGAAGAATGTTTCAACTGCTCCACATTACGTGGCCAAGGTAAGAAATTACCATCTTACATGGAAAATTTATTAGTTATTTTTCGTAAAACTTTAGTGATTATAAATGTCTCTATTGCTTTTTTGTTTGCATGTTACTTCAAGTTTCTTCGCACTAACTCTCCTCGAATTAAATAATTTAATTTTTACTTTATTTTTTTTTGGTTGAATGTTGAGCCATTTGCTGTTATCTATATTGATTCTTATCTTTTTTACAGCAACTTTTTTTTTTTCTAATATCAAATCCTTATCTTCTCATAGCATTTAACTATTTATAGTTCCTCATAAAACTAGTTTGCATTGTTCCTTGGCTAAGTAACTATCTCAATTCTAGATGTAAGGGTTAAAAGACTTTTTTTTGTGTTGCAAAATGCTTAGAGGATTGCAATAAGATATTTTGTCCACACTCCCTTTATAAGTTTGACATATTTTATAGAGTATAGAAAGAGCAAAAATTACAAAATTTTAATTTACTAACTCCTAATGACGTAAATTTAATTTAATTAAATTAATCTAGATTTTAATTTTTAATTTTTCATTAAAATCTATGTTAAGATTTTATTATATTTTTAATAGTTATTAGTCGTGGGTTAGTGACTACTTAAATTTAGTAGTCATGGGTTAATGGTGGCTTAATTTTAGCAATCATAGACTAGTGGTGATTTAATTTTAGTAATTAT
Organism: Carica papaya; assembly: GCF_054855325.1. NCBI lineage: Eukaryota > Viridiplantae > Streptophyta > Magnoliopsida > Brassicales > Caricaceae > Carica > Carica papaya. The sequence goes on from NC_142315.1 coordinate 17,254,380, forward strand.
GAGTTAGTGGGTTAATAATCTTCTTAGTGGGTTATTAGTTACTTATTTTTTGTAACGTTTATTTAGTTTTTTTCCTATTTAAGCTGACAGAGTTCATGAGGAAAAATTACTTGAATTTAATTCAATTATGCTATACATACAGTTTGTATTACTATGTTTCTACATCTAGTATCAGAGCCATAAAAAGAAAAAAAACAACATTTTTTTGTTCTGCAGCAGCAATAAGCAACAATGGTGTCAGAGAATAGTTATGTGCAACCTGCAATCCCTTGTTTTGATGGTCATTATGACCATTAGAGTATGTTGATAGAGAATTTTCTCTGATCCAAAGAATACTAGAATGTCATGGAAACATGGGTGATTGAACCAGCCCTTGGAGTAACATTGACGGAAGCTCAACAGAAGAAATTAGAAAAACAAAAATTGAAGGACTTTAAGGCAAAGAATTATCCATTTCAAACAATTGATCGTGCCATTTTGGAGACAATTCTCTAAAAATATACTTGTAAACAGATTTGGGATTTCATGAAGAAAAAATATCTAGACACAACAAGGGTAAAACGGCAGCAGCTTCAAGTCCTCCGAAAAGAATTTGAAATTCTTCACATGAAGCATGGAGAGTTTGTTGATGTATATTTCTCAAGAACACTGGACATAGTAAATAAGATTCATATTGGTGAAAAAATCAAAATGTCACTATGGTGGAGAAGATTCTTGGATCAAGGACTTCAAAATTCTCTTATGTTGTATGTTCTATTGAGGAGTCAAACGACCTTGATGAGCTTTTAGTTGATGAATAGCAAAGTTCATTACTGGTGCATGAGTAAAGAATAACAACATATCCAACCATGGAGCAAGCCTTCAAGGCTTCAACTCATGATGAAATTTCTATAGGGAGAGGACTGAGTGGTCGTGGTCGTGGTCAAGGCCGTGGACGTAGAAGAGGAAGGGGCAGAGATACTAACATATTAGAATCTCGAGGTAGAGGTCAAAGAAATAATCAACACAATGAAGCAAAATTTAACAAGTCCAATATTGAGAGTTACCATTATCACAAGTTTGGTCATTACAAGTTTGAATACACCCCAAACTTACATTCTAACAAAAATGAGCATCCAAACTTTGTAGAGAAAAAAAAAGCAAGCAACATTTTTGATGGCTTTCGCATCAAGGGAGATAAACATGACCCAAATATCTGGTATTTAGACACAGGATGCAACAATCATATGTGTGGTAATAAATAACTTTTCTCTTGTTTAAATGAAGTTTTCATACTAATATGAGTTTTGGTGATCATTTTAAAGTCAATGTTATAGGAAAGGGTGATGTTCAAATCAAGAATAAAGAAAACAATATTGAGACTATATCAAATATATTTTATATTTCTAATTTGAAAAGAAATTTACTAAGTTTGGGACAACAACAAGAAAAAGGTTATGAGGTTATAATCAAAAGAGGAGTTTGTGAAGTTTATGATCCCAGAAGGGGTCTTGATGTGATAATAAGTGAAGGAAAATTTAACAAAAAGTAAGAAACCTGTGTGACAACAGACGTGAGGAAACGACCATGTAAAAGTATACTTTTAAGACACATCATGAAGTACATATGAACTGGGAGTGACGACGAAGAGTTTATCCAGAACAGGGCCCTAAAAAAAGTAAAATAGGGCCCTAAAGAAAGTAAAATTGGGCCTTTAAAAAACTTAGGCCAACAAAAGCAGAGATCTTAAAAAAGAAGAAATAAAAGAAGAAGAATTGAAACCAGGAAGGTAATTGACACGAGAGGCTATGGGAAGGATCATTTTGACTCCCGAAACCTCAAGCTAATGAATGCAATTCAGAAACTTAACTGCCTCATTAAACCCTCTTTCTACTTGAATCTACAACCAACTATATGACATGCAAAAATAAGAACTAGTGAAATTAAAATGAGAAAATAAAAGACGTCACGATTTACTCGATAAGTTGATCCCAACTACTCAGCTCAACAAGACTTTAGAAAGCTTCCTAACTCTGAAAAACTAGAAGAAGCTAAAAATTAGCAAAAGCCAATTTAAAGAAAAGCTCAAAGCTTTAATTTTATTGATAAACTGAATTGTGTTTACAAAGCTTAAACTTATGCCTTTATATAGGCTTTTATTTTCTATTTATACTTGGAATAGGATTTAGGACTCCTATTCAAACTCTAGGATCTAATTTAATTAGAAAATAAATACATAATCAATTAAGTAAAATAATATTTAAATAATATCATAAGTTTTAAAAGTGAATAATCATGTCATCAACACTTACCATCGGAGTCACGTTAATGTCCTTTCTTACTTTATAAAAATAATTTATTTATTAAAAAAATATCAAATCTATCATATCATAGTCACAACAATCAAATCAATCATGCTGATAATAGAGAAAATTAAATATATCATGAATGCTCAAAATTTTGTGTCATACTTTGCGAAGTCATCCCAACTTCCATCAATTGAGAGCAAATACAGATTTTTGACTACTCATGTGGAATGACCAAATCAAATATATAACGATAATTTGCTCATGACACATTTTTGGCTTACTAAACCATGGTAGGATCTATGACCACGGTCGTACCAACCACAATAATCTTATCAGATATTCTATAGTCACGACATTACTTAGCCAAAGGTAATTCCTAACAGATATTAATATCGCTGCTCTCGTTAGAGGGTACGACATCATCTATAAGGAGCAGTCCTCTCACATCTTTTTAGACTAAATGGGGAGGGAGAAATAGAAATTTCTCAGAGAAAAAGTCTAACGAGACTTTTGATGCATTATGCATCTCAATACAGATATATGTCTTTTGTACCATTTCAGGCTCATTCTCCTTTTTATATTTTAGAAAATTATCAACAAAATCATGTCATTTATATCACATACAAACTATCAAGTGCCTATAAAGTCCTATAACATGCTTAATCAAGTAAAAATTCACTTTATTAGAACAATTAAACACAAATCATGAAAATCATAAATCTCAAACTTCATAATTATGATTTCTAGCAATGCTCCTTAAGATATTTAAGGAAATGCTAAATTCCTTACCAAAATCTTGAAGTTTTCCTACACTATTCTTCTTCTTCTCCTCTCCATCTCTCTTTATATCACTCTTTCTCTCTCTAAGCTCTTGGAGGATGGAAGAATGAAACGGAAGTGATGAGGAAAAATGGAAGAAAGGGGTCTCTATTTATGGAAAATGAGGACCGTTGGATTTGTGCCAAGTGGTAAAATTCGGTGAAGAGAGAGAAAATTAAGTGAAAAATGAGTGATGTAACGTGACACGAAGGTGATGCAAAAAACGAAGAAGAATCCTCCCAACTGACGGTGGTGGCACACTGCCCAAGGTGGTGCAAGGTGCCTAATGGGCTGCGGCACACTGCTCGAGGCCTAACCTATAGGCGCTAACCTATCCTATTGCATGCAGGCCCATGTGCGCAGGCCCATGCGCGCAGGCCTATCCGTGTAAGCCTACTACATGGACGTCGCGTGCACAAGGAGCAGGACACCTGACCCTGTTTACGCAAGATGTGACGTTTGCATACTCACCTCTTTACACGTGACGCGCAAACTGAACTCGTGCCCCGTGCGAACGGGACGTGCTCACAGTATGCATGTCCTATGATTGTCACGCGCACACGCATGCACACACAACATGTGATGCCTATGCAGACGGGTCTTTCCTGCGAGCGTTCTCCTGAGAGATTTCGCCCCTTTTTCTGTCATTTCTCCTAAAAAATTATTTTTAATAAAATATAAATAATAAAATAAAATAAAATAAAAATAATAAAATAAGAATAAAATTAAAATCACGAATTAAAATATAAAATATGATATTAAATTACGAGATAAATTTAAATAAGTTTAAGCGGTCATAAAGCCCAAATAAATAGGGGCTTCCTGATACAAATTTAGCATGAAAGTGAGCAGAGTGTTACATCCCCCCACCTTAAAAAATTTAGTCCCCCAAATTTGTTTCGAATAGATCTAGGAACTTCTCTCTCATCTTGCTCTCTGACTCCCACGTTGCCTCTTCCAAAGTGTGGTGCTGCCACTACACCTTCACCACAGAGATCCTCTTGTTGCTTAAAACTTTATTAGTTCAATCAAGAATTTTTGCGGGGAGTTCTTCGTACATCATATTGGCCTGTACTTGTGTCTCATCATGTGGAATGATATGAAAAAACATCATCTAGACCTGCAAACTCTGGGGGCAGGGTAAGGTGGTACACCAAGGATCCAATATGCTTTACAATCCGAAAAGATCCCACATAACGGGGACTCAACTTCCTTTTTTTTTTTTATGAATCACATCTTTCCCTTATAGGGAAAATCTTGAGGAAGACTTCGTCTCTAATGGTAAATTCTAAAGGTCTTCTACGATTATAAGCGTAACTCTTCTAGCGACTCTAAGCGATGGCCAAGTTCCTACGGATGATCGTAACCTTCTCAATAGTCTCCTAGATGAAGTCTTGTCCCAAATGACGCTGGTTTCTGACTTCGCTCCAACAAGTGGGAGAACGACAGGGCCTACCATACAAGGCTTCATACGGAGCCATGCCGATACTAGAATGATAACTTTTATTGTAAGCAAATTCATATAGAGGAAGATACTCATACTAGTTATTATCAAAGTTGAGGACGCAAACACGCAACATGTCTTCTAACATTTGGATAGTACGTTCAGATTGACCATCAGTTTGGAGATGATAACGAGTGCTGAAGTACAATCCAGACCCAAGTACATCTTGAAAGCTGTCCTAAAAGTGAGCTGAATTGAGAATCTTGATCGGATACAATGGATGAGGGAACACCTTGAAGTCGAACAATTTCATTGACACATAAGTGGGCTAATCTACTGGTGGAGTCAGTGGTTCTGATGGGCAAGAAATGGGCAGTCTTGATTAGTCTATCAATAATGACCCAAATAGCATTATGGCCAGAACAAGTCCTGGTAGACCGGTGATAAATTCCCTGGTTACATGTGCAACACCCCACCCATCATTGTGCTTAAATGATTTGGAAACCCTATTTATTCGAGTCTTTGGCCACGTTAAAATTAATTTACTCTGCATGTAAATTTGGTTAATTTTTATTTAATTTGCTTTTATTTAAATTTATTCAAATTTTAGTTTATTTTAAATTTTATTATTTAATTTTTATTTAGCTTATTAAATTAATTATAAAAAATTGAGAAAAATCAGAAAAATGACGAATTGAGAAGAAAATCCTGCGAGAAAAATCATGCGGGGAGACAGATTGCCTGCACGGGTGCTGGGAACTATGTGCATGTGCATGCGCGCATAGTAGTCACGGGATGTGCGCACAGCGCGCATGTCTCCTCCACACCCACACACGCACGGCGCAGAGTCAAGACCTGTGTGCATCTTGTCGCACACAGGTGGGTCGTCCGCGCATCACCTTGCACGCAAACAGGCACTGCACACTGTGTGCGTACCCTCCGAGCAGCAAGTCTGTGCAGATAAGCCCTAAGTGCCTGTGCGTGCGCACATGGCGTCTAGCTCGCCTAGGTCACGCGCGCGAGCAGGCTAGCCCCTGTACACGCGGTCGGAGGCCTGTGCACCTGCAGGCTGCCGGCGGGGGCACTACCACCTCGGGTAATGCACCATCACTGCCTCGGGCGACGTGCTGCCATTGCCAATGGAGGAGATCCTCTTCCCTCATTTTTTATTCCCAACATCTTTTTTTCCTCTCTCTTCACCAGATTTTGTCATTTGGCACGAATTTGATGGTTCTAATCTCTATAAATTGCCCTTCTCCTTCCCTTCCTCTCCAGACTTCCATTCTTCCATTTTTCAAGATTTAGAGAAAGAGAGAGAGAGATAGTAGTTTAGTGAGAGAAGAAGAGAAAGAAAAGAGAACAGTGAAGGAGAAAACATCGAGGTTTTGGTAAATAATCTAGTATTTCTTTCGATCTCTTAAGAAATATTTTTAGATAAACTAATTTAATATGATTGTTAATTTACCTTATTTGTATGCCTCTGTATTCAGATGAGTCGAATTCTTCTTGTTTTCAAGTATGCTATGTGAATTGTAGACACTTGATGAATTTGCATGTAATAAATATAATATGTAATCGGTAAAAGTAAAAAAGAAAAGAAAAAAAGAAAAGTGGAATGAAGCTTGTATGGTCGAAGTGTATCTGTATTGACATGCATATATCATCAAGTGTCTCGTTAGCCTTTTTATCTCTGAGGAATATCTATTCCCCTTGCCCTTCGGGGTATCTGTTTTTCCCTCCCCAATCTAGTCTGGAAAGACGTAAGAGGACTACTCCCAATGGATAATGGCGTACCTTCTGACGAGAGTGGTATCACACTATCTGTAGGGGTCACCCGTGGCTAAGTAATGTCATGACTGTAGATATCTGTTAGGGCCACTATAGCTGGTACAGCTGTGGTCATAGAACGTACCATGGTTTGGCCAACTGAAAAATGGGCGTGAGCAAATTGCCTTATATGTATTTGATATAGTCATTTCACTTGGGTAGTTGAAAATCTGTATCTGCCCTCAAAGATGGAAATTGTAACAACTTCGCAAAGCATGACATAAAATCTGAGCATTTCATGATTTATTTAACTTTCTCAATTATCTAGCTTGATGTATATTTGGTTGTCTATATTAACGTATCGTTTTCTTAACAAATAAATAGTTTTCATAATGTGAGATAGGTAAATGAGGAGGTTAAAATTATAAGCTCTTAAGTAAAACTAATTAACTTTTAAAATCTTACGATATTAATTTAATACTGTTTTCCTTACTGAGCATATGGAACTCATTCTTTTCATGCCCCACCCCCCAAATGAGGAAGAAAGTGAGGAACCGCATGTTGACCTACCCTTGAAAGTCTACGAGGATCCCGTGGATCCACAAATCTTAGTGCATGACTGTTCTCATACTATGATGAGTCCAATAACATAGAGAAAAGAAGTGGCCTTTATGTTTTATTTTGTATTATGCAGCCACTTCTGGCCTTAGTATATATATGTATTGGAACTCATATGTATTTATAAGAGATTTGTAACAGTGGTTGAGGCAGAGTGCCTGCATAATATCTACTAACTTCCAACTTGAGGCCATGGTTTGGGCCAATGTAGCAGACTCCTTCTGGCTTAGTGTATTAGCGACTATATTTACTCTATCGGAATGGTAGATGATCTTGCAATCATAGTCCTTCAGGAGGTCCATCCAACATCTCTATCTCATGTTCAACTCTCGCGGTGAGAAAATGTACTTTAAACTTTCGTAGTCAGTGTGAATTTCAAATGTCTAATTAAATAGATAATGATGCTATATCTTTAAGGCAAAGATGATGGCCCCTAACTCCAGGTCGTGAGTATGGTAATTTCACTCATGGGCCTTCAATTGTTTGGATTCATAATCAACCACTCTATAATGCTGCATCAAAACACATCCCAAACCAACATGAGATGCATATGAAATCTTTCAGTGTTATCGAGGAGGATCAACACCAGAGCAGAGGTAAGACGATTTTTTAATTCCATAAAGCTTTCACCACATTCATAATCTCATATAAAAGGTACACCCTTCCCAGTGAGAGGGGTCTACAGAGCAGCAATCTTAGAGAATCCATCGATGAATCATTGCTAGTAACCTGCCAAGATAAAGAAACTACGTTCCTCAGTTACATTAGTGGGCGGGTTCCAATTGATCACCGTTTTAACTTTCACTAGATCTATGGAAACTCCTTCACTCGAAATCACATAACCAAGAAAGGAGACGCAATCCAATCAAAAAGAGCATTTGTTGAGTTTAGCAAACACCTGATTCCAACGAAGTGTTCCTAACACTTCCAAGTAGACTGCATGTTCCTCCAGGCTCTTATAGTACACTAGGATATCATCAATGAATACGATAACGTACTGATCTAGTGCATGTCAGAAAACCCTATTCATGAGATCTATGAAGGCAGCAGGAGCATTAATTAACCTGAACGACATAACCTTGAACTCATACAGGCCGTATCTACACCAAAAAGAAGTCTTCAGATTGTCTTCTTCTTTAACTCTCAACTTGTAGTACCCCGATTTGAGATCAATCTTAGAGAAGACCATGGCTCCTTATAACTAGTCAAAAGATCATCGATACGAGGTAGATGATACTTACTCTTTATTGTTACTCGGTTGACTTCTCAGTAGTCTATGCATAGTCTGAGGGAGTAGTCATTCTTTTTCACAAACAACACTAAAGCGCCTCAAGGGATTAGGGCAAATAAACTTTTGGCCAAAAAGCTCAGAAAATTGGTTTTCCAGTTCTACGAGCTTAGCATGATTCATGCAATTGGCAGGTTTTGAGTCGGTTGAGTTCAAGGAAGCAGGTCAATAGAAAATTCTATCTCCCGTAGGGGAGGTAGACGAGGTAGTTCAACCAAAAAAACTCCTAGAAAGTTATAAATAATAAGGATGGAATACACAGTAGGATCAACATCCACATTCCTGTTTATTCAATTGTTAGATAATAAAAATAAATTTTATTTCTTTTTTGGAGTTTGTAAGGTTACAACTTTACTTTCACAATTAATAATTGCCCTATATTTTTCTAACCAATCCATTCCTAGAATAACGTTAAATCTTGAGAAATCTAAGAGTACTAGATCTACAAAAATTTCTATTTCTACATATTTTATCTTATAATTTTTATATACACAGTGAGCTTCTAATAATCCCCTAAAAGGAGCCTCTACAACTAATATTTCTTTTAAAGATTCAGCCCTAATATCTAATTTACAAGCAAATGCACAATAGATAAAAAGAGTGGGTAGCACCCGTATCGATCAAGACTCTAGCAAGAGTATCATGAATTAAAAGTATACCCTAGATAAGGACAAGAGTGGGGAGAGCACTAGGTTCATCTAGGTGGTACATAAGATCTTGGGCTACAGGTCTGGCCACATCCTTCGGCCGCTGAAGGAAGTCCTTTATAAGGTATTAGGTGCTTTCGCACTGATAACATGCATGATTGATACGCCAATAAGGTAGTTCACCATACGAGCAACCACAATGCCGACATGGTTGAGAAGGTTGGGCAGGCTGTCTAGTAGGTAGAGGTAGAGCAGGGGGAGGGAGAACTTAGGTTCGTTTATTAGGGTGGCCACTTACCGGGTCGGGCAATCTTCTTCTAGGTTGCTGGAGTTGGTGTTGTTGTTGGGTATAAACTCGGGCAATGTATTGGTGCTTTGCCGAGATAAGGTCTTCAACTAACTGGGCATGTTCTAGCACCTCGGCATACGAGCTGGGTCTCAACATCGTAACTCGATCATAGATATCGACACAAAGGCCTTTTAAAAACTTCCTAACTTTATGACTTTCGGGAGTGACCATTAGAGGGACAAACCTAGACAGTTGGACAAATCAGACTGCATATTGGGCAACCGTCAAATTTCCTTGGCGGAGGTCCTGAAATTCATCCTCCTTCTTCTTTCAAACATAAGGTAGGAAAAAGTTATCAAATGACGCATTCATGAAAACTTCTCAGGTGGTAGGGGTAGGCAGGACGTCTTTCTTAAGTCGCCACCAGTGTTCTGCTTCACCGATTAGCATAAAGGCTACTAGGGAGAATTTCTGTTCCTTAGTTAGCTTTAGGACAGAGAAAAGCTTTTTTATCTGCAAGATCCAATCTTCAGCTACTAAAGGGCCAGGGCCACCTTCAAGTGTGGCAGGTTAAGCTTCTTAAACTCCGCTATGTTGTGAGAGATAGACGTTTCGATTGTTCAGTATTCTAGGGCAAAGTGCTGACAATGGCTTGGTTCTGTCCTACAGCTGCAATCAATCCTTAGATAGTTCAGAAGAGTTTGATAAACTAAACCTAGTTGGATAATCCTGAGCCTTGGGTCTTTCAGAACATTCTACGGAAGATCTCCCTAGTGTCACTCCTACAAAAAGAAAGGAAGACATGAGTTGGTGGTCTAGTTTTGAAAAATATGACTCATTTTCCTAGATATCCTAAAAGATCTTTTCCCCTACAGCCTCAATTGTAAGGGATTTGGTCTGCTAACAGCTCTGATATAATTTGTGATGTCCCAAATGCTAATTAAGGCATAAGGGTGCCAGATACATAAATAAATTACGAGTGCATGATAAATAATTGTATGCAGCGGAGCAACTTATTACTATTCCCTCTCCAAAATATATATGAGTTCAAATTACACATATATAACTGAGGCCAAAAGTGGTAACAAAATACAAAATATCAAAATACAAAAAGGGCCACTTCTTTCACTATGTGAATGAACTCATCAGAGTGCAGGACAAATCATGCACTCAAGGTTTGTGGATCCACGGGATCCACATAAACTACAAGGGATAGGTCAGCGATTGGTTCCTCACTATCTTCCTCATCTGGGGGGCATGAAAAAGGGTGTGTTTCATATACTCAATAAAGAAAATAGTATTTAAATAACATTATAAGATTTTAAAGGTGAATAATTATGTCATCAACATTTATCATCGGGGTCACGTCAGGGTCCTTTCTTACTTTATGAAAATAATTTATTTATTTAAAAAACATCACGTCAATCATATCATAGTCACAAAAATCAAATCAATCATATTGATAATAGAAAAAAATTAAATAAATTATGAATGCTCATATTTTCATGTCATATTTCATGAATTCGTTCTGACTTCCATCTACTGAGGAAAGATACAGATTTTTGACTATCTATGTGGAATGAATAGATCAGATATATAATGACACTTTGTTCATGACACATTTCCAGCTTGTCAAACCATGGTATGATCTATGACCATGGCTATACCAACCATAGTGGTCCTATAAGATATTCTATAGTCATGGCAATACTTAACCAAAGGTGACCCCTAATAGATATTCACGTCACTGCTCTCCTTAGAGGGTACGCCATCATCCACAGGAACCAGTCATCTCATGTCTTTTCAGGCCAGATGGGGAGGAAGAAATAGAAACCTCTCAAAGATAAAAAGCCTAACATGACACTTAATGCATTATGTATGTCAATACAGATACATGTTTTTTGTACCATTTCAGGCTCATTTTTCTTTTTATATTTCAAAAAATTATCATCAAAATTATGTCATTTATATCACATGCAAACCATCAAGTGCCTATAAAGTCCTATAACATGCTTAATCAAGTAAAAATTCACTTCATTAAAACAATTAAACACAAATCATGCAAATCATAAATCTCAAACTTCACAATTATGATTTCTAGAAATGTTCATTAAGATATTTAAGGAAATAATGTAACACCCCGCCCATCATTGTGCTAAAATATTTTGGAAACCCTATTTATTCAAGTCTTTGGTCGCATTAAACTTAATTAATTTACACTGTTTAATATTTATTGCAATTCGTAATTTTGGTTGATTTTTATTTATTTAATTTTATTTTAATTAGTTTTATTTTATTTTATTTTATTTTATTTTGAATAATTTTATTCTAACCCATTTAAATTAAATATGAAAATTGAGGAAAAAAATAGAAAATGACAAATCGAAAAGAAAATCCTGTGGGAAAAATCCCACGAGGGGTCTAGTTGCCCACGCGGGTGCTGGGTACTGTGTGTCCATCCCCTCCGCACGCATGACACGGGGTTAGGACTTGCGCGTGTCCTATCACGCGTAGGTAGGCCATCCATGTATGGCCTCGCACGCGGACAGGCGCCACACACTTTGCCCGCCCCATCCGGAAGCAAGCCTGCATGGACAGGCTATGTACGTCTGGGGCTTGCGTACGTAGCAGAAGGCCTATGCGCCTGCAGGCTAGCCTGTAATGCGCTGCAGATGCCTTGGGCAATGCACTTCTACCGTCATAAGAGGAGGCATCTTTTTTTTCTCTCTTCACTGAATTTTGCCACTTGGCGCGAATCCAATGGTTCCAAAACTCTATAAATTGCCCTCCCCCTCCCCTTCCTCTCCACACTTCCATTCTTCCATTTTTCAAAGGCTTAGAGAGGGAAAGAGAGAGAGAGAGAGAGAGAGAGATAGTAGTCTAGTGAGAGAATAAGAGAAAGAAAGGAGAATAGTGAAACATAAAATATCAAGGTTTTGGTAAGGAATCTAGTATTTCTTTCGACGTCTTAAGGAGTACTTTTAGATAAAGTAACTTAATATGATTGTTAGTTTGCTTGTTTTGTATGCCTCATTGTTTAGTTAAGTCGAATTGTTCTTGTTTTCAAGCATGCTATGTGAATTCTAGACACTTGATGACTTTGCATGTAATAAATATAATATGTAATTGGTAATAGTAAAAAGTATAAAAGAAAAGAAAAAGAAAAAAGTGGAATAAAGCCTGTATGGTTTGAAGTGTATTTATATTGACATGCATATTGCATCAAGTGTCTCGTTAGGCTTTTTATCTCTGAGGGGTATCTATTTCTCCCTCCCATATCTGGTTTGGAAAGACGTAAAAAGACCACTCCCAGTAAATGACGGCATACCCTCTAACGAGAGTGGTGTTATATTATCTGTAGAGGTCCCTTGTGGCTAAGTAATGTCGTGATTGTAGATATCTGTTAGGGCCACTACGGCTGGTATGGTCGTGGTCATATAACGTACCATTGTTTGGCTAGCTAAAAATGAGCCTGAGCAAATTTCTCTACCTGTATCTGATCTGGTCATTCCACTCGGGTAATTGAAAATCTGTATATGCCCTAAGATATGGAAGTTGTAACGACTTCACGAAGCATGACACAAAAATCTGAGCATTTTATGGTTTATTTAATTTTCTCTATTATTTGACATGATTTATGTTTGATTTTCTATATGAACATATCATTTTCTTAACAAATAAATAGTTTTCTATAATGTGCAATAGGAAAACAAGGAAGTTAAATGGTAAGATAAAATAATTAACTTTTGAAATCTTACGATGTTAATTTAATATTGATTTTCTTACTGACCATATGGAACTCACTCTTTCCATGCCCCCCAAATGAAGAAGAAAGTGAGGAACCGCAAGTTGACCTGCTGTTGGAAGTCTATGAGGATCCTCTAGATCCACAAGTCTGAGTGCATGATTGTTCTCACACTTTGATGAGTCCAAGAGTATAGTGAAAGAAGTGGTCCTTATGTTTTATTTTATATTTTGCAGCCATTTCTGGCCTCAGTATATGTATGTATTAGAACTCATATATATTTTGTAGGGAATTTGTAATGATTTTGTTCCGTTGTATAAATTTTATCATGCAGTCATTATTCTGAATCTGTATCTGACACTTATTTGCCTTAATTAGCATTTGGGATGACACAAATACTAAATTTCTTACTAAATCCTCCCAACCAGTGATAGATCACCACCAAAGATGGCAACGGCACACCGCCCAAAGCAGTGCACGATGCCCAAGGGGTAGCGGCACACTGCCGGAGGCAACAGTGCGCCTCCCCAAGTCGGTCGCGCATTGCAAGCCTAGCTTACAGGCACTGGCCTATCTTGCTGCACGCAGGGCTAGCCTGCGTGCGTGCTGGCGTACTACGCGGACGACGCACACATAGGGCGCACAGCACCTGGCCCATTCCATGTGCAATGTGACACGCACGGACGAGCCTGTTTGCATGTGATGGGATGCGTGTGCAGACTGACCTTGCGCCCCACACATACGGGGCGTGCGCACAGTGCACACGACCTGTGCTAGCCTCGTGCGCACGCACGCGCACACAGTGTGTGATGCCCGCACAAGTAGGTCTTTTCCGCGAGTGTTCTCCTGTGGGATTCCGCCCCTTTTTCCGTATGTTCTCCAAAAAAATTATTTTCAATAAAAGAACATCTAATAAAATAAAATAAAAATAGAAATAGTAAAATAAGAATAAAATTAAAATCACGAATTAAATTACAAAATACGTTATAAAATTACGAGATAAATTTAAATAAGTTCAAGTGACCTTAAGTCTCGAATAAATAGGAGTTTCCTGATACATATTTAGTGTGAAGGTGAGCAAGGTGTTACAGAAGGGGTCGATGGAGATCTCAGTACCTATAAGCCTCCAATTCCATTTTTTCATGGGAAGAATTATGTCAAAGCCTACCTTAATTGAGAAAGGAGAGTTGACTATGTCTTTAAATGCCACAATTACATTGAGGAAAAGAAGATCAACCTGATAACGCTTAAGTTTACTGAGTATGCCTTAATATGGTGGGATTAGTTAGTTGTTCTCAGAGAATGAAATGGAGATATGCCTATCTTAACCTAGAGGAAGTTAAGATCAATTATACGGAAGAGGTTTCTACCATCCTACTTTGATAGGGATATTAATTTGAGCTACAACGCCTTACTCATGGAAATAAGTCGGTGGAGGAATACTATAAGGAGAAGGAAATCATCATGATTCAAGCAAGATTCAAACAAAGACCCAAAACTACTATGACCTGATTCTTAAAAGGCCTGAACAAGGAAATAACCGATATCCTTGAATTACATAACTATGTTGATATGGAAAAAATGGTACACAAGGTTATCAAAATTGAGAGACAATTAAAGAGCAGAAGAACTATACGAGGGATGACCATCACTGGCACTCAATTCAATGTTAGATGACTTAGAAGGGGAGAGAACAAGTCGACTGAGGATAAAAGGACAAACCCCCTACCACCAACCCAATAAAAAACCCTAAACCCCTACTGCAAGACAAAGCACTAACAAATGTATTAAGTGCATGGGAATTGGATATATTGCCTCCTAGTGCCTTAATCAATGGATGATGATCATACAAGATGATGGGGACGTCATCACCGACCATGATAGCGATAGTGAATAGGAGGAATTACCATTATTTGGGCCTAATGAAAAAAGTATTGCTCTACTGTTTAAGGCAATGTGTTTGTCACCCAATGAATCCTGAATATGCTGATCAAGTTAGAGGACAATGATAAGAAGTAAACCATATTTCACTCTAGATGCCTCATCAATAGAAAGGTCTATAGTGTGATTACTGATGGTGGGAGCTACACTAATGTTGCCAGAACCTCACTAGTAGATACGGTAGGGTTAAGATGCATACTACATCCTAGTCCCTATAAATTACATTTACTAGACAATAGTAAGAAGATCAGTGTCACCAAATAGGTTCAAGTTCCATTTTTTATTGGTAATTATAAGGATGAGATACTATGCGATGTTGTCCCTATGCAAGCATGACACCTATTACTAGGGAGACCCTGGCAGTATGACAGGAACATCAATCATAATGGTGGGAAGAATCATTATTCTGTAACCATGGACGATCTCACCCATATCCTGACTATATTATCAAGAAAGGAAGCCTACATAGATCAACTCAAGATTAAAAGGTCCTATGAAGAGTTCACAAGGCGAGCAACAAAGAAAGATAGTGCCCAAACAAGGACCAAGAATTGTCTCGCCGTACATGAGTATCATGATATATCTAGCTATGTTGCAAATTGTTTGGTATTATCTTTAGTTGCCTTGTCGTTAGAGGAAAAGAGTGAAGTCAGCACAAATTCGAGCACGAATACTCTCGAAAAGGGAGGCATGATATAATAATAAGTGAAGGGAAATTTAGCGATAAACAAGAAACCAGTGTGACGATAGACAGGAGGAAATGATCATGTAATAGTGTACTTCTAGGGCACATTAGGAAGTATATACGAACTAAGAGTGATGATGATGAGTCTATCTAGAATTAGGGCCTTGAAAAAAGTAAAGCAACGCCTTTAAAGGACTAAGGCGAATAAAAATAGAGATCTAGAAAAAGAAGAAATAAAAGAAGAATTGAAATTAGGAAGGTAATGGGCAAAAAGCAGTTTGGGCCCAAGATTCCATACCAAAAAGAAATCCAAAAACCATTTGGGTTTGGGCACCCATCAAGCGCACACATATGGACAACCATATGTGTGGGCAAGAGAACCCACACATCTGAAAAGATTGCCTACATAAGAGAGCATGTGAGGCGTGCAAGGGAACCGTGGTCGTATGCACATGGAGTGTGCATCCACATGCGCACGCATCAACCATATGAGTATAAGAGGGGACACATCTACGGGTTAGATAGCCGCATATCCTAGGCATGCACATGTGTGCACATGCCCAGCACACCCCACGTTGGGTCGTATATGTACGGGAAGCCCTTGCTGCATGCACACTAGGTGTGTGCATGCCCAACGAACGCCATCAGCGGGTGCACTCGCTAGGTGTTCGCGGACAGCCTATCCACGAGCTATTCAGCCTGATTCGAACCCCTGTTGCCTTTTTTTCTAATATGAATTCTACTCCAATTTCCACCCAAATTCAAGTATAATTCAAGCATAAAAAGGAGCTGAAGAGATTGGCTTCGTGGAGACTGATTCTACTTCAAGAAAATTAAGTATTATTTTATGAATTTATTTGAGTTTTAGATTAGAATTCTATTATTTAATTAATTTCTAGCAAGAGTCCTACTTAAATTCTTATTTAAGATTTCAAGTGAATTATGTTTTCTATTTTAATTCAGATTAAAAAATAAAAGTTTATATAAGGATCTTAGTCCATAGGTTGTAATCACAATTAAAGTTATTAATAAAATTAAAGCTTTGGCTTTTCTTTAAAATTAACTTTGCTAATTTTGTGAATGTTCTTTAAATTCTTCAAGTTAAGAAGCTTTTAAAAGTTTTATTGAGGCAGGAAATTAGGATTGACTTATAGGGTAAGCCATGGCATCCTCCCTTTTCCTTTTTATTTTCCCAACTATCTTGATTATTGCATTCCATATTGGTTGGTGAAATTATCAAGTTGGGAAGGTGAATTAGGTGGTTAAAATCTTTTGATCATATGTGGTGTAAGGTTCCAAGAGTATTACGATCCTTCTAAATCTCTTCCCCATCAATTGGTATCAGAGTGTTGTGCTACTCGTATCAGGTCTAATTGCTCATGTCAAGATGACATCAAACAGGTTGTTTTCGCTGTAAATTTAGACCATTCAAACTTGTTTTATGACCAAGATGAACAATTTAATATGGCTTTGACATTTTCATAATGACTACCTAAACTTTAATTGATCGAAGAATCTTTCTCAAAAGAAAATGGTGGTCAACTACCTTAGATTGCTCCCCCTTCCAAACATGTGAAGGATGTGTTGTTGGCAAAAAACACTATGAGCAATTCCCAAAAGGAAAGACATGGAGAGCTCAAAGACCACATGAGTTGATTCACTCTGACATTTGCAGTCCTATTAATCCTATATCAAATGGCATAAAGAAATATTTTATTTCTTTTATTGATGATTATTGTCGAAAGACATGGATATAATTTTTGTAAAAAAAAATTTGAAACTTTGATGGCATTTAATAGTTTTAAAGCTCAAGTGGAAAATGAAGTAGGGATAAGTATTAAAACACTTTGCACTGACCATGGTTGTGAATAAATGTCTCATGAATTCTCAAAATTTTGCAATGAGCAGGAAATTCAGAGGCAAGTGACAACAACCTATACACCCCAACAAAATGATGAAGCATAAAAGAAAAACCAAACCATCCTAAACATGGTTAGAAGCATGGTGGCAAGTGAAAAAGTTCTAAAGTGGTTATGGCCAGAAGCGATAAATTGGAGTGTTCATATTTTGAATAGGCTCCCCACACTTATTATTCAAAATATGACACCTGAAGAAGCTTCGAGCGAACATAAATCAGTTGTTGATTATTTTTTAATTTTTGGGTGTATTATATATGCATATATTTCAGGTGAGAAGAGAAAGAAGGTAGATGAAAAAGGTGAAAATGTATCTTTCTTGGAACTAGTGAACAGTCAAAAGCTCACAAACTATTCAATCCTATCACAGGTAAAATTGTTATCAGTTGAGATGTTATTTTTGGTGAAAAAAATATATAGAACTAGACTGGAAAATATGCAGGTTAGTAGCAAATACCTATGAATTTTGAAGAAGAAAAAGAAGCATAAATGTAAGGGCAAGCAACTCTCTCTGATGTTCATCAGCTGCAATAGCAGCTACTTAAAAATAACAAGATCCAAACAGCAGGTGACAGCTCAAGATCTCAAGAAATCATAAAGAGACCAGCGTGGATAGATGATTATGAGGTTAATGGTGTTCAATATGATGATACTCTTGCTCATTATACTTTATTATTATATTATGATCTAATAACATTCCAAGAAACTAGTGAACATACAAGATGGCAAAAAGCAATGGACAAGAAGATTAGGTATATTAAAAAAACAACACATGGGAACTGACAAAAGTTTTGAAAAAGCAAAAACCTATTAGTGTCAAATGGGTTTATAAAAATTAAGTTGAACAAAGATGGCAAAGTTGAGAAGTATAAAGCTCGGCTCATTGCAAAGAAATACAAATAAGAATATGACATTAATTATAAGGAATTTTTTGCCCTAGTTGCTAGGCATAATACAATTCAAATGGTGAGGGCTTTAGCAACACAAAATTCTTGATCTATTTGAAAATTGGATGTGAAATCAACCTTTCTACATGGTAATTTAAATGAGCAAGTTTTTTATTGATCAACCTCTAGTTATGTGAAACAAGGAAGTCAAAAGAAGGTGTTTAGGTTGAATAAGGCTTTATATGGGCTGAAACAAGCACCCCCACCTTGGTACAACCATATAAATTTTTATTTTGTTAATGCGGGATTTTGAAAATGCCCATATGATCAACTCTCTTTATTAAACTTGGTGATACAAAAAAAAATTTTGATTGTTTGTTTATATGTAGATAACTTGATATACACATGAAATGGTCTAACAATGTTTGAAGATTTTAAAAGGTCTATGATGATAAAATTCGAGATGACCAATCCAGGAATCATGCACTATTTTCTTAGTATCGAATTACTATAGTCAATAATTGATATTTCCGTCACATAAACGAAGTATGCTTTAAAATTTTTTTGGTAGATTTCAAATGTTGGAGTGCCACTCAATTATAACTCCAATTGAAATAGGTCTGAATCTCACAAGGGACTCTAAATGTGACATCCCCAATACCGATTACAGCATAAAGATGCTAGATATCGATACAGAATATGAGTGCATTTAAATAAAATATGTACAGCATAAATTTTCAATACAAAATCCGTTACAAAATATATGAGTTCCCAAATACAAAATACAAAATACAAAAAAAAGACCACTTATTTCATCATATAAATGGACTCATTAGAGTGCGAAATAAGACATGCACTCATCAACAATCATGGATCCACGGGATCCAAGCAAGCTTCAAGAGGTAACTTAGCGGACAACTCATTGCAAAAATCCTCTTTGACATCATCTATGAGGGCCCACCATAGAAAAGGGTGAGTTCTATGAAACTCAATAAGGTATATAGTATTTAATTGACACAACTAAAAAATTTATAAAAGTATAAATCTTTAAAAGATACCTTTTTTCCACTTACCATTTCAATGATCCATGGGAGTAGGATTAATGTAAGAAAATTATTTATTTAAAAATATTAAGATCATCAGAACAATACAGATAACACATCAAGAGAGAAAATCAAATGAATCAAAATCATTATTGTTAAGTCTTTTACCATACTTCACGCGAAGCCCATAACGACTTTTTATCTATTGGCTAATACAGACTCCCAACTACCGCTATGGTGACACTATCGACAATTTACGGCTTACTCAACCATAGTAGATTTGTGGCTCACTACTCCATAGCTGATTTACCACTCAACACATCATATTAGATTTGCAGCTCACCAAACCACAGTATAATCTGTAACCACGGTCATGCCAACTACTGTGGTCCTAAAGGCTATGACTATGGTCATACTTTACCATAATGGTCTTAAGGTTTCCTATGCGCTTTCACGTTGTCATCTACAGGGAGTGGTCATATCTGGATCAACGTGGCTGATTCGTTCCCACTTAGGGCCTTAGCAACTATATTACCTTTACCAGGGTGATAAAAGATCATGTAGTTGTTATCCTTCAACAGGTCAATCCAATACCTTTGCCTCATGTTTAATTCTCTTTGCGAGAATAAATACTTCAGACTCTTATAGTTAGTGTAGATATTAAAGTTTTGGCCATAGAGGTAATGACGCCAAATCGTTAAGGCATATACCATGACTACCAACTCGAGGTCATGAATGGGGTAGTTGCGCTCGTGGATTTTGAGTTTTTTGGAACCATATGGGAGTACCCGTCTATGCTGTATAAGGACACAACCTAGACCAACATGAAAAGCATAAAAAAGTACCTGAAACCTTCCTATGTTGTCAAGCAGGATCAACACTAGAGCAATGTAGAGTCGACGCTTCAATTTCATAAAAGATTCTTCGCATTCTTTGTCCCAATGAAAAATTACTCCCTTCTTGATAAGGCGAGTCAAAGGGGTCACAATCTAAAAAAACCTTCAATAAAACGTCGGTAATAGCCAGCCAGACCCAAAAAGCTATGAATCTCGGCAACATTGTTTGGCTGGCTCTAAGTCACAACTGCCTCGACTTTAGAAGAATTGATAGAAACCCAATCACCAGAAATCTCATGGTCAAGAAAAGATACTCGGTTCAGCTAAAAAGAATAGTTACTAAACTTGGCATAGATATGGTATTTAGGAAGAGTGATCATGATACAGGTCAGGTGATCAGCATGCTCCTCTGGGCTCTCTGAGTACACTAGGATATCATCGATGAAGAAGATGACGTATTAATCTAATGCATGGCAAAAAACTCTGTTCATTAAGTCCATGAAAGCTGTGGGGGCATTGGTCAATCCAAAGGGCATAACCCTAAACTCAAATTAGCCATACTTGTAGCGAAATGTCGTCTTAGAAATGTTCTCTTCCTTCACTCTCAATTGATGATACCCAGTTCAAAGATAAATCTTCGAAAACACAAAAGCACATTGTAACTGGTCGAACAAATCAGCTATACAGGTAGAGGATACTTACTTTTTATGATAACCTTATTGAGTTCACAGTAGTCAATACACATGCAAAAGGATCCATCCTTCTTCTTAGCAAACAAGATAGGCACACCTTAAGGGGAATGACGGGGTGGATGAACCTCAATCCCTATAATTTGGAAAACTAATGCTCCAATTTTGCAAGTTCTGCATAGTTCATGTGATATGGGGGTTTCAAAATTAGTTGAGTACCTAGAATTAGGTAAATCGAAAATTCTATCTCCTATTTAGGTGGTAGGCTTCATAGCTCCTCCGAAAAGATGTCCAGGAAATTGCATATAATGAGGATTAAAGAAATTGTCAGATCATAATCCATGTTCTTGTCCAACACAAGGTGACCAAACAATGAAAATTTTTGAAAGAAAACACTCTTTGTTTATTTTTATATAACTTTTACAAAACAAAATAAGTTTACTGCCTAGGTGAACGTAGTTTTACAATTTAGTCTCCAATCAATAATTTTCCTATATTTTTAACCAGTCCATACCTAAGATTACATCAAACCCTGAAAAGTCTAATAGTATTATATCTACAGTGAGTTCTTTCCCTGAAGCATTTACTTTATAATTTTTATATACACAAATGCCTTCTAATAGTCCCTTAGAAGGTGTCTTTATAACTAAAATCTTTCATAGAGGTTCTGGCCTAAGGTCTAATTTACAAGCAAAGTTACAAGATACGAAAGAGTGAGTAGCACCTGTATCAATCAAAGTACGTGTGATAATATTATGAATAGAAAAGATACCTTATATGATAGCAGGAGTGGTGGGAACATCAGGCTCATTCTGCGGTAAACACGTCTCTAAACAACTAGTCTGGTGAGATCCTTAGGCCTTTGTGGGCAATCCTTCACCAAATGTTGTGTACTTCTGCACTTATAATAAGAGCGGTTTAGATGTCGACAAGGCTAATTACTATGGTAGTAACCACAATATCAGCAAGGGAGAGAAGTCTGAATGGGATCTTTGGTAAAAGGGGGTAAAACAGTAGGGGTTGGGATAACACGAGGTCTCTTGTCTGAGCACTCAAGGCCAGAGTTAGGGAATCTCCTCTTCTACTGTTGTCGTTGTTAACTACAGAAATGGGTGATTTGTTGGTTACGGGCCGGGCCGAGGTAAGGTCTTCGGTTAACTTGGCATTCTCCAGCACCTCACCATAGGAACTGGGCTTGGACATGGTAACCCGATAAAAACATCTAGGCAAAGACCCTTTAAGAACTTCCAAGCCTTTTGAGTTTTGGTGGACACCAACAGTGGAGCAAATCTTAACAACTGAATAAATTTAGTTGATTACTGGTTAACCATCACGTTTCCTTGTCAGAGTTCTATAAATTCCTCTTCCTTCTTATCTCGTACATAAGTTGGGAAAAACTTCTCATAGAAGGCGTCCATAAATATTTTTTAGGTGGTGGAAGTCAGTAGTAAATCTTTCTTCACTTGCCACCAGTAAGTCGTTTCTCCAATAAACATGAAAGCAGCCAAGGAAACCTTCTACTCTTTTGTTACATCTAGCACTATGAAGAGTTTCTCCATTTCCTGGGTCCAGGCTTAGGCGACCATGGGATCGGGACTGCCGTTGAAGTGAGGAGGATTCAGTCTTTTAAATTCTACAGTGTACTAAGAGATGGGACGGTCAAGGGGATGACACTTAGGAGGTAGGGGAGGCTGACCATTGTGGGTTTGATTATACATGACAGCTACTGTCAAGTGTTGAACGGCTTGAAATAACTCGGTAAATTCAGCCTTGGTCAGTGTGTCCTGGGCCTTGGTTCTTTCTACTGATGGTCTCCCCCGTGTCATTTCCTACAAAATGAAAAGGGAGACAATAAGTAAAGATTTCAAGGAAGTTTCTAAATGAGATTTCTCGAAAGAAGTTTCTTATACTCTAAGATTTTTCCTAACTCTAGGTTGGCTTCAATGTAAGGGATTTTTCTGTTGATTATACTCTGATACCACTTGTGACATCCCCAATACTGATTACAGCATAAGGATGTTAGATACCGATACAGAATACGAGTGCATTTAAATAGAATATATATAGCAAAAATTTTCAATACAAAATCCCCTTGTAAAATATGTGAGTTCCCAAATACATATACAACTAAGGCCAGAAGTAGCAATAAAATACAAAATACAAAATACAAAAGGAATGCCACTTCTTCCATCATAAAAATGGACTCATCAGAGTGCGAAACAAGACATGTACTCATTAATGATTATGGATCCACGGGATCTAGGCAAGTTTCAAAAGCTAACTCGATGGACAACTCATCACAAACATTCTCTTCGACGTTATCTAAGAAGGTTCAGTATAGAAAGGAGTGAGTTCTATGAAACTCAGTAAGGCATACAGTATTAAGTTGATATCACTATAAATTTTATAAAAGTATAAATGTTTAAGAAATACATTTTTTTTTCACTTACCATCTTAGCGATCCATGGGAGTAGGGTTAACATAAGAAAAACATTTATTTAAAAATATCAAGATCATCAAGATAATGTAATAATATAAATAATGTAATAATATAAATAACACATTAAGAGATAAAATCAAAATAATCATTGTTGTTAAGTCTTTTACCATACTTCGTGCGAAGTCCGTTACAACTTTCTATCTACTGGCTAATACGGACTCCCAACTATCATTATAGTGACACTATCAGTAATTTATAGCTTACTTAACCACAACAGACTTGTGGCTCACTACACCATACTTGATTTGCGGCTCATCACACCATAGCAAATTTGTGACTCGCCACACCATAGCACGATCTATGACCACGACCGTACTTTGCCACAGTGGTCCTAAGATTTTCTACGCACTTTCACACTGTCATCCATAGGGAGTGATTATCTCATGTCTTTCCAGAAAGGGTGGGAACAACAGAAGTAGATAAAATAATCTAATGCATTAATTTATGTTTCATATATCTATTCATGTTTTCATGTTATATCAACAATTTCATATAATCCCTTCTTGTTTCAATTCCATTTCAATTTTGTTCATGAAACAACAATGTAAGCCTTTGCACAATGCATATATAATCAATAACTCATGACACCCTCAAAATCATACCACAAATCATACAATAAAATTAACATTCACTTTTTATGTTCATCTAGAAATGCTTCTTAGAATGTGCAAGAAAATGCTAAATTCCTTGTCGATTACCAAGAGCTCTTTATAAGTTAGTCCCCTTTTTCTTCTATTTTTTTCTTTCTCTCTCTAACTTTCTCTCTCTAGAATTTTAGCCTTGAGGGTGAAAATAGGTGAGAAAGAAGTGTAGAGAAGGTCTTTATTTATAGAAATAAAAAACCATCGAATTTGCTACAAGTGTCAAAAGTCCATGAAGAGAGAGAAAATAATGACATCATCATTGCATCATCCACATCAGCTAGCTAAGGAGGAGGCATGGCTCCTAAGAGGGCGGCGCGTGGGGCTCAAGGCACCGTGCGCTGTCCAAGTCTGCCACACACGCAGGCTGCTCTGCATGAACGAACGGTGCACTAATGCACGTGTAGGGTAAGGCTTGCATATACTGGCTGTCTTGCGTTATCATGTCGCACATGTGGATGCGAAGTTGCGTGCCTGATGCGATAAATCTACAAGCGGGATCCACGCGCATCTATGCACAGGATTCGCGTGCAGACTAGGCGCGAGATGGGCACCCTGGTCGATGGGACGTGCGTGTAGGTTGGCGTTTGTGCGCATGGGTGCACATCGCGCGGGCAACTCTACGAGGCGAGCAGGCAGGCCCGCGCGGGCTGGCTTTCCCACAGCATTCGACTTCTCCTTCGTTTCCTTTTTCTTCCTAATTTCTCCCTCTTTTTTTGTCAAACACTTTTAAAAAATAAATTAAAATAATATGATAATAAATTTTTGAAAATATTTAAAAATAAGAAAAAATAGCAGAAATTTAAAATAAGATAAAATAAAATAATATTACACCACATAAGTTTAATGGCCAAAGTCGCGAATAAAATGAAGTCTTAATACCACATGAAGTGCAAAGATGCGGTGTGTTACACTGAAGAAAAAAAAAATTAATGCTACATTCTAAAAGCAAATTGTTGGAAGCTTGATGTATTTAACAACAACAAGATTTGATATTATGTTTACTGTAAATCTTATCAGCAGGTTTATAGAATGTTCAATTGATCTCCATTTCTTTATAATAAAGAGAATCTTGTGCTACAAAAAAGGTACACTTGATTTTGGTATTCTTTATCGAAAAGGAAAATGATCAAATCTTATTGTCTTTAGTGACAGTGATTATGTATGAGACTTGGAAAGCAAAAGAAGTACTTATGGTCATATATTTATGATGAGTTTAAGGGTAATATCATGGGTATAAAAAAAACAAGAAGTTGTTTCTCTATTTGCAATTGAAGCTGAGTTTATAGCAGCAATTTCTTATGCATGTCAAAATATTTGGTTGAAAAAATACCCGAGTTATTGCATTATTTGAAGCAGGGGCCTATACCGATTTATTTGACAATGGCCTCGTAAAGAATTTCATCTCTAATCCAATTTTATCCCTTCCTCTTCAATTTAAACTTCTAATATTGTTTTACATTTAAAAATAGATATTTTATTTAGTGAAAAGAAAAAAAGTTAAAAAATATATATGAGGAAGAGAAAATGAACCCACTTGCAGTAGTGGATAGAAGATTTGGCTTAATATGACATGTCACACTTGAATATAAAATGAATGCAATAATTTATTTATCTTATAATTATGTCTCAAGAAATATTTCAAATAATACGATTTGTTAAACATTTGTATTTAAAACATATGCAATAGTAAAATTATCTTATAATTTTAGCTTGAAGAACATTTCAAATAATATGATTTGTTAATTAAGATCTCATTTTCTATTACGGATATGATAATAGTATTTAGGGTTTGAATCTTTAAAAATTCTCAAGTTAGGTAAAAGCTGTATTCCTTTGACAATAGGATGAGGTGTCATGAGTCGAAGTTGTGTAGAATACCAAGTAGAAGGATACAAAAGAAAGCTACCTACTTATCAAAAGGGGGAGAAAATAATTCAATTTAGTAGTTATATAATAATATTTTGATACATAGATTTGCTACATTAGAAGTATAGATCAACCACAAATTTGCATCAAATCTTACAAAAATTTGGCTGATAGATTAAGTAAATCCCTTTTAACTGTAATTCTATATATACACTCACACGCATAACATTAATAGAATTCTAACAGTAACAACATTCTCTTTATTTTTTTTGTCAACCAAGAAACTGAAAACAAAATTTAAAACAGACAACAAATTAAGTACTAACTTTGTTTCTTTAAAAAAAACAAGAAGTCAATGAAGGGCAGCTACTGAAAAAGAAAGAAAGAAGAGGTATAGGGAAAAATCATTTGCCGGCGGCGGAGATGATGATCTGGCGGCGACAAAGAGGACAAGAGTTGCAGTGAGAGAGCCAAGTGGCTATACAAGAGGCGTGGTAGACATGGCCGCAGGGGATTTTTTTGGCGCTAACACCTGAGTCTACACGCTCCATACAGACGGTGCACGCGCCGCCGCTGCTTATCTCGTAAACTGTTGGCAAGTTGGCGACTGAGGAGCTGAAGCTTGTAATCTCCGCCTCATCATGGCCTGAATTATCAGCCTCCTCCGCCCCCGTCCTCGGCATCCACAGAGCTTCATCCAGATCAAACCCTTGCTCCAATATACTCTTGAAAACGGCGTCGGATTGGCTCATCATGTTTCATACAAGATTTTCTTTTTGGGGTTTCTACGCAGCTTCTCTTCTTCAACCTATTACTTACCCCAATATACTGATGAAAACGGCGTCGGATGGGCTCGTCTTGTTTAATACCAGATTTTCTGTTTGGGGTTTCTAGGCAGCTTCTCTTCTTCTACCTATTACTGGCCATGGTGGATATAGGATGATAATGATGATGAAATGTTGAATAGCTAATGAGAATGTTGTTATATAATAAGAAGGTGGGCTACCTTTCTATATCTACACATCCTTTTCTTTTCTTTTCTTTTCTTTTCTTTTTTGAATTTTTTATTTGGACATATTCGCACATGCTGATCCAAAAACACCTTGCATTAAATTAAGGAAAATACAAAAATATTGCCACTTATATATTATGATTAATTATATTATTTTAATATTCAAATGACATTTAATTAATTTTTATTTAAAAATTAATGTCATAGTCACTATATTCATGTTGTTTAAGAGAAGATAGCAATTTTTTCCTTAGTTGGAAGAATCAAAACACAAAATCAAGAAAGCTTAATCATTTAACTAAATATAACACAAGAGTTTTTTACAAAATTAACATAAGAAAATTACCTATAATAAATTACATATTTGAAGAAAATATTTTTTAAAAAAACGAAGCATTCAAAACTTTTTTATAAATTAAAATAGTTATATTAATTATGAATGCTGCATTTATTATGAAATTATACAACTAACTAATTATATATAGTTGAATCTAGAGGATTAAAATTAAATCTATTATATATTACATGTATAAGCAATAATTATAAATATTATATATTATATTTTATTTCTAAATTAATATTCGTTCATGTTAAATAATAAATAAATATTTTTTTTTACAATTAACAGACCTTTTATCGTCCTAAACATACATGCATGCAGCATGTGTACGCCGACTACAGGTGAATACATGCAGCAACTTCTCATGCTTTCATGAATTTCTTAAATCTAAGTGGAACAATTTTTAATGTCATATATATTTCATATTTAAAAAAAAAATTATTTTTAAATATAGAAAAATATCAACAAGAATCAAAGCTCTAAATGCAAACTAAAAACTAAATATCAACAAGAATCACAGCTCTAAATACAAACTAAAAACTAACACTAATTTTAATAGTTATATAACTAATAAAAGTCATTTATTTTTAAGCAGTTAAAAATAATATAATTTTTAAATATAGAAATAGAATATATTAATTTAAATAAAAATCATATATATAATTTATTTCTTTAATACTAAACTTGTAAAGGCCCGAAACCTTAAAAGAAATGAATTTATAATTTAAATGCGGAAGCGAATAAGCCGCCCAGACTGCCCTTCTTTGGTGGAATCTGGCATATCTTAACCAAACCTTTTGCATATCTGGAACTCAATTTGCTTAACTTAGACCAAGTTGAGTTCTTCAATCTTACGTGTTGGGGGGACCGTCCCTCTTGCCCTCATAGCTTTTGACAGCAGACGATTTTGACCTTCAAGAGAATACCCTCGGTCCAGCACGAATTGAAATAGAAGCCGGTTCGACAGGAAGATTTTGAAAATGCCCTCAAGGTGAGTTGCTATCGCTGCTTCCTCTTTCGTTCAAGTGGCATGAAGCTTCGTAAATTCATTGTCGAGTTCTATCATAGTGGAGTTCTTTTTTTCTTGGGCTTTCCATGTAATGCATGATTTTCCATCTTGTACCCACGGTGAAGGCGCGAAAGCCGTTGCTTGTTAGTGCTTGAGTTTGATTGCAAACTCAAAGTAAAGAAACCTTTCGAGCTGTAGTTTGACAGCGATAGGGCTTAGGGCCAGCAGAACTCTTTCCTTCATTGTGGTGCCCCCTCTATCCGAGTGGGAGGCCCATACCGCGCTGAGGAAAGAATGACACTTTACAAGACCATTCACTATTTCTTGAAGTTCAATCTCTCCCCTGAATGAACCAGGTTGTAACAATCCGAACGATCCCACTACATCAGGACCTTTTGCTCAGACACCAGACCGCTCGTATCTGCCCATTTTGTCTCGCCCCTCTAATTCCAGAAATTGAAACTGTCAATGAACTAGTATAAGTGAACCTAGATACAGATCAAGAGTTCTAACTTCCCGGGCTTGAATTTCTGCGCCCCTTGTTTCAAAGAGAGGAAGGCGGGTTATTCACATCACCCTAAAATTAGGATTCATTTCTTGTCATCTATTTCTTTTGATTGAATGAATTTAGAAGAATTCGAATAAGAAGATTCCTCCAAAAAAGAGAAGCCATTTTTCAAGATCTTGTGATAGACCGACCTTCTAGAAGGCAATTAAAATTCAGAGGGGGAGCCAGAAGCTTCGCTTCCGGTAGTTTGCTGACTCTCCTACACAACCACTCACTTCTTTTAAACATCAAATCTTCTCAATAGCAGGTGTGAAGCAAGAAGGAAGAGAGAGGCCTGTGCACAAGCTTGATGTTCGTCGAACTTCAGCCACTTCGAGTTGGCCACGGGGCAACAGCCTTTGACGTCGCAGACGGGTGAGTAACGTGTAATAACCTGCCCTTGGGAGGGGCTGCTCATGCTGCTTCGGCGGTGCTTTTTCGCCTTCTCTTCACTCTGGACAGGTTTGGTTTGTCTAGATAGGAAGTGCACTTGCAGTGCTTCTAGTAACGAGCTCTTTCCCATTTAGTGAGCCTGGTCCTCTCTTTTCAGCCCTTAGCCCGCTCGAAAAGAATATTCACTAAGAGCGGGAAGATATCATATGGAACCGCGGAGAGGGACTATTCAACGGGTAGATATGAATCTGGATCGTCAATCTAGGACCATAGTTCCTGACCTAAAATTCTACACGAATTAAGATCGAGAAAAGGAAGTTTTTCTAAAAAAAGGAGGATGCTGTATTTCCAGGATTGGATTTCATATTCTAATGAATCTCAAGGGCTGAGGGAAAAAGAAGACTGAGAAGTTGAGTAAGGGGGCGAAGCTTGAGGCTTCTCAGCCGCAGGAATAGGGAACGAATCCTCCAAAAATGGAATGAGTTCACAATGAATGGGAAGGGACAAAAGAAACATCTTGTTCTTTCTTCAACAATTTATGATCCCCAGTGGACCTCTCAGTAGGATTCGAACTGGAAATGCCTTACTTTTGAGTGCGGTTTGAACTATTGATTATCTGAACTCATTAGTTTACCCCCATCTATCTGAATGATCGGCCACCCCTTGCTCATCCAAGGAGGGAGTTGGGTAAAAGCTTTTTCTTTGTTTACATCTTCTCTTTCCAGGTACTAGTGACTTCTTGCATCTCGCGCTCCGCGAATGAAAGAGAAAGTCAGAGGAAAAAACACGTTCTCTCTTTGCAAGGTCCAAAAGTGAAGGCTCTAAACATGGTGTCTCACGCCATCACTCACTTTCCTTCGCTACTGCTTTCGCGGGTAAGAAAGGCATGACTGTTGATTCGGTCCTTTCAACAGTTGATGGCTCATTTTGGTGAGCTTTAATATATCATGTAGCGTAGGGATTCCTTATTTTTAAGTGCTTTCTTAAAATTTGCCCGCCCCGAGGAAAAAAATGTGTCCAGGAACGTTCTCCACCAGACGAGAAACTCAATTCCGCGCTGCTGCTAAGTCAAACGAAGGGGATTCTTATTTGTACAAATGGTACTTTAAACTTGGAACGAGCATGAAGAAATTAATGATACTTGCTCCTGATCTAGTGGTGGTTCCTGGTGAATAAAGATTCCCTTACCTAAGACGCGACAAGCTCATTGTGGAAAGACTTAACATCCGTCTGTCCTCTAGTTTCAGGTCTTCCTTATGCAGGTTATGCCCGACGCCCAGCTCAGCTGGAGAGGGCAAGCCTGATATGAGAAGTGCTAATTCGGGCTGCAAGACAGAAGGAAGGTTCCCGTGTGCAGGAAAGCTTTTTCACCGTCTATGGCGTGGCATAAAGTGAAGATTAAGGGAAGTAGAGCGAAATTTCCTTCTGGGGTGGGGAAAGGCCTTTTCCTTCCCCTATAAGCGTAGTTGAAGCGTAGCTCTTGAAGAGCCAACAAAGGGGCAGCCCTCTTTCGGTTAATGGGACGGGTTTAAATTAGACTGAAAGGAGGATCCATTCAATACTCTAATCTTTTCTGTTTTAGTCGAGATTGGGTTGGTGTTCAGTCTATCGCACCGTGGGTACAAGATTGAAAAGGTGAGCAGCTATAGCTTCATTGTTCATCTTCCCCTCGCTACCAGATGAGTGAACTCTACCCCCCTATGCAGAGTTATATTAGTAAAGCAAGTTCTTTACTTGCCTAAATCCTTCTATCTTTTCTACTACCGTCTTGCGCCATATGTACTGAGATTGTTCAGGAGATATGGGGTCCTGGTCAGAGACCACTGTGTTCGCGCCGACGGTCTAACATGGGACCTACACCGAGGTATTGACGGTGATTCTTGATAAGCCTTTTTTCCTCAAACCTTCAAAATAGCAAGTTTTCAGCCATTTCCTGCTGTCAGAATCATAGCTTAACTCTATTTTCTTTTATGTTTTCAGACCAATCATTTCTCGAAAAGATCTGTCCACCTGCATGCATTTCCCAAAGATGAGAATCTCTAAGTGACGTACGAGGAATGCATAACTTAGTCGCTCTAAACAGATAACCCTCACGAAGTCATACAAGTAAAGAGATCTATTCATTGATAAGAAAAAGAAAAAACATGAACGGTGATTGGATTGATGATAAAATAGAATTGTGTCCGAATTTCTCTTTCCTGCCCAAGCACATGATCGGTTGAGCTTGTTCAATTGAAGCTAATGCTATGCTGCCCTTCTCTTATCTAAGAGAAAACGAGGACTTTCTTATGGTTAACGGCCTCTATTCCAAATTACGTGAACCATTACTAAGAGACATTCTAGTATCAATATTTGGTCATTTCTCGTCAGGGGCCCGTCAATTCGTTCGTACCTTCTTGGCTTCCGACTGAACTGACTTTCATGGATTAATGAAAATGTGCAAAAGCTCTATTTTCCTCTGCCATTCTATGAGTCTCTTCCTTTTTACGAGCCATTTGTCGCTGTTAGAATCATTCCTCACGCTGTCAGGACTCTTACCTGACGTGAGAAGGTTAAAGATTAGAAATCGGTCTTTACCTTCTTACCCTTTGAGCTTGTTAATTGGCGTGAGCTTATTCTAATCGTTCCCCATGCATAGGTTCCAGATAGACACAATAGGCGTTCACCACAACCTCTGTTGTATGGTCATTACATACCCGGCTCAACATTCTTGGAAAACAATCGAATCGAGGGT
Source organism: Carica papaya (assembly GCF_054855325.1). NCBI lineage: Eukaryota > Viridiplantae > Streptophyta > Magnoliopsida > Brassicales > Caricaceae > Carica > Carica papaya. Next base: position 17,286,327 of record NC_142315.1, read on the forward strand.
TAACTAGTCATTAATTAACATTTTTCTTTTGGAGCGGGAGGACAGGACCGTTATACTATCTCAACGTTCTGGGCTTTTAGAAGGTTTTGGAGTATTGGGGGGTATCTTTTGAAGCCAGAATGGATTTTCCTTGATATCTAATATAATGCATGAAAGCATCCTTGACCAACCATAAGAGGTCCTGAAAATCATTAACAAGGTCTCTTAATTCATGGAATTCTCTCCCAGAGCAGCAGAACTAACGACTCTATTAGAAAGTAGATCATCTTTATGATCTCGGCTTTCGAATTCTCTTTGTTCACCCGACAAGGCTAAATAGCACTCTTTGATGAGTGAACAGATGTTGTAGATGAACCTAATAAAGAAGAAGTTGAGTGTATCATAGCTGACCGCACCATGGGTCATGGCATGAACTCAGAATTTCTTCGCTTCAATTCCGCCCTACTTCAATTAAAGCTAGCTCCTACTCCTCCTCCTTCTCCTCCTCCTCTGTATTCGACTAGTCGGATTCCCCGAAGAGTAGGTTTGGAGAAACCTCTCTAGAAGGTAATTTTAATGTGGCCGATTTCCCCTCTTTTGCAATCAGTTAAGCAAACCAATGCCTTAAACCACTAAGCCATCCCTCTAAGTTGTTGATCGGACAGGTTTTTAAAATAAATACTTCATGCGATCCATCCTAGCGAGTAGTTAGTTCAGTTGGGAACAAGGTGTCGAACTAGATGGATAACTGATCATCTCTCCAATCGCCTCTTTAAAGGCAAGATGGCGAGAATGCTACGGACGAACTTATAAACAAACAAAAAGGGCAGATGCAAGAACGTTCATGGGTCCCTTTTTTTCCTAGGGAGCTGAGGGATGGATATGTTAGAAATACAACATTTAAATAAAGATAGACTGGTCGAAAGGCTAGAAAAGACGAGGCAAGGGGCTCTCCATCTTACAGAAGATTGTGATACTTGATCCTAGGGACATAGGAATGATTAATAGAATAACTTTTCGATAAAAATTAAGTCGTAAGTCTCCTCAACCAATTTATAGTCGAAATTTTTAGGCCAGTTTCTTGCTTTCATTCAAGAAAAGGAGAGCCAATTGGGAAAGATGGGAATTACCATTTTATTATCGTTTCAGGGCAACTTTGATCATCACATCTATTCCTACAGCCCGAAGATCAACGGGATCTTTCTACAATCATTCTTTCTACCCAACTTTTTCCGAGGGAACCTTCACTCCAAAAAGAAGGAGAGTTTTTCTTTTTGCATGCATCCTCTACTATGAAACCTTACCTTGAATAAGGAAGAAAACCTGCGGGAGGACATTGTTATGAATCTTGAAAGTCTTGTCGACAAGTCTAATGGGAGAAGAATTGCTAAGACCTTGACTACCTTTGAGACAAAGATAACCCAAACGGTCTAACCCCCGGGGCGGGAGTGGAGAAGGAAGGACTGATGGAAAGGTAGGTACTGGTGAGTTGAGTATCAACTCTCTTTCTCACACTTTTCTTCAGCTTGTTCTTGTTCGTCTTTTCGGGACGGGGCAGGCCCCTTTCGTACTACCAAAAAATGAGATTCTTGCATCCCCTCTCTGATAGCTGCCTAATTGAAGTTAGCATCTCTTTTCTAAAGCTTGATTCCCAATAGTTCCCTGTAGTCCGAATCCAGTGCCGCATTAGGTTAGTGGGCTGGGCGAGAATTGCTCCCCTGCATTAAGGCTAGCATCTCATCCCATCTTTCATCTTATTGCTTTTAGCTTTCTTCGGGAAAGTGTAAAAGTGTAACCTGCTGAGGTGTAGTCAGAATGTCTTAGTAAGCCCCATTCATACGAACCCTAAGAATGCCTGTTGCCTGATATTGTGATCATCATCGATCAGCAAGAAGAATATACAGCTCTTCGAGAATGTATCACTTTGGGAATTTATAAAAAGGGCTTTTCTCGCTTGTTTAGTAAAGTCAAGCTTTGGCTTCGTTCCACTTCTTCGACGGTCCCCGTCTCGCCCGTCTATGTAGTAGAAAAACTCTGAGTTCGACGTTGAATAGCCATAGTGAGCTTTTTAGGATATTTTCTATTTTCAATGAGTTTCCTTTGATTTTGTGGTTTGAGATCCGGGTACTTGTGATCTAGTTCACCAATTAGCAGTGATTGAATTCCTTCTATGGTTCCACATAACAGGAAGCAAAAAAACTTGCGCGAAGGATGTCTTATTCTTTGCCTTCTCCTCTCAGAAGATATCATCCTGGCTAACGCCCTTATGACAAGAGGAGAAATGGTACTGTAGTCGTGAGCAAGAACACTTTCCGGCCAGGCCTTATTATAGCAGAAAGAGATAGACGAGAACTCCCATTTTTGGATAGGGTAAGACAAGATCTTTTACCAATAGACTTAGAGTAGGAAAGAGGAAATCTCGATTCTAAGAGAAGGGACAGATCTCGTCAGCGGAGTTTTTCTGATGAGCTTTCAGAAGGCTTGGCAGAAAAAAGATGACCTGATAGAGGCTTCCGACTGTAAATGATGAGAATCCTATCGATAAAGAAGAGGCATAGGCATCGCCTCTCGATCTAATCCATCTTCCCTAGATTCACATGGATATAGTAAGTCTCGCTTGGGCTGCTTTAATGGTAGTCTTTACATTTTCCCTTTCGATTTGCCGCCAATTGGATCATTTAAGATCCATAAGCGGTAGAGACTTGCCATCAGAATGGTCTTCCCCAGAATTCACCTAGGCGGGGGGGCATTTTCTCATAGGCTGCATAGAGCGCATTCTACCTCATTCATTTACTGCATTGCACCATGGCCCCAAACAAGGAAAACGAGACCCCTCCCACCAGAAGAAGCTAAAGGAGCCATCACTTCAAGTGAAGGGGGAAGAGAAGACTGGAAAGACCGAGTACTTGCTTTTCGTAACATCTGTCTCGCTTCCAAACCAAAGGAACTAAACGCCTCCCTGTTCTAGAAAATGCTTTCGAAAAGCCATTGCCATTGGTGGACCTTCTCTTAAACCGGTCACGAAGCTCCTGCTCCTCTGCAATTTCTGGCCCCATATTCTGGGTGTGCAATGGGGGGAATATTTTTGCGATAATAGAATTTTTGCTCTCCCCCAAGTTCATCTTATGAAGCAGGATCTGGGAATGGAGAAGAAGGGAGCTTCCTCTTCTATCCCCGAATTGAGCTGTTGTGAAAATCGAACTCATTAGATTCTAGAGTCAGTCAGTCTTCTCTTTCTTTCATTTGCTTATTTTGCCTAACGAATTGGCTTTTCGCTCGACCAAAGAAGTCTTATCCCCTTCCCCCGCTTTAAGTTCTTTCTGTGCACAAGAATAGGCTTGAAAAAGATTAGGATAGTACTTTGAGCGCTTAAGACTAGATCGAAGAAACTGGACTCAAACTTCAGTCGAGCTATAGGTCACGTGACCTGTACCGAGTTGGTGGCTTAAACAAAATGGAAAGATCAGAACATGGGAATAGATCTGATACCAACACAGACCAATGAGAAATCCACATCCGCCACTTATTTTGGGATAAAAAGAGGAATCTTGCCTTTACAATTTGAATTGCTGCCGAGACAGCCCTCTTTTTTTGTTTACCGCGGCACGAAATCATGAAGAAGCTAGAATAACTCAGAAAGAGAGTGACACCGTGGATGATTTGACCGACCCTGCTCCTGCCACGACATTTGCACATTTAGATGCTACTACTGTACCTCCTTTGATGATTCCCAGTAGAGAAAGCCTAAATTTGCCGATGTAGATTGAAAAGAAGTTGGGGATGGACATAGATCCTTCCACCTATCCAGAGTGAAAGCATAAGAGAAGAAGAATATTATGCCCACTTTCTTTTAGTAGTAAGGGAACTCCCTTTTCAAGTCAGTGGCACCAGGTTTTCTTTTCCTCCTTCGGTGAGAAGTTCCCTTCCCTTTTATAAAATGCCTGATTGGTCTGCCTCAGAAAATGTACAAAGTGGACCGCTCCTAGTTGCCCACCTTTTCTCTTAGCCATCTCACTTGGAATGAGAAGCATGATCTTTGATTTTGTATAAGGGGTAAATAAGCCCTTCTCCTGCTTGGGAAAAACAGTGAACTCTAGAAGCGTTGGCATTATTCACATTTGGACACGAACACTATTTTGTTCTCAGCGGAAACTTGCCTTAGAAATGGAACAAAATTGCCTTGAAGAGAGTATCTGGTCTAACTTTAAACAAATATTATCCAGAAATTTCGTATCGAGAAAGAAAAGCACTTATTAGTAAACTGTGTCCTAAATGCTCACTCTTATTTCGCAGTTAACCGAACACAGCCCAGGTTTTTTTTTTATCTCCGGTAAGGTCCTTGGCGAGGATTGTCATTACCAGCCTTGTCTCTTGTTGAATCTCTTTCCTCTTTCGACACCTTGTGGTACGGTACTCCACCTTTCGGGGTTATATCTGCGCTTGACATGCTGTGAATCCTCTTGAAAGAGAGGGGTGCCTTTGGGAACGCAGACACCTGAAGAAAGCCAGGCCTTCATACTTTTATAATCAAAGATGAGACCAGAGAATCCAAGATCAATCAAATTGCAACTGGAAATCCAATTAGCCAATCTACTACAGTGGAAAGACCGAGGATCGACTCAAATAGATGCTCATCATAAGGTTTTTTTCCTCCTCTTCCTATTGATCAGAAGCAAGATGCTATTGCAGAAGAAAAGGAAGAACCACCCAAAGAGAAAAACTATACCTTTTACGAATTCCTCCTTATGGAAGATCTACAGTATGCAGACGGGAGCAGTAATGGAGGTAGGCACTGAGTTATGATGACTCATATGAACTGAAAAATCATTTCGAGATCTTCGAACATATTCGAGGGTTTAATGTGACTATTGTCACTTCGGCCAGACCGAACCCGCCAAAAAAAGAACAATAGAGAAAGTAGTTCGATCTAATAAGACGAAAACGAAATAAAAATCAAAATAAGATCCATAACTCAAGAAGGAAGAGAGAGGCCTATGCACTCAGACTCCTCATTGGAAAAAGAATGGCAAAGGGTGGTGCATTGGACCGATGGATAAGAGAACTGAGCTATAAAAAAAAGCATTTGGGTGTAGTTATTGGTGGCCCATACAAGATTTCCAGGCGAGCTTTGACTCTTTCCTTTGTTTATGCCTTAAGTTAGAGTCTACGAAAGAGCTATAAAGATTCTTAGTCGTAGGCCTAGCGCGAAGCGAAGGGATTGGATTTCACCTATGATCAGATCCGTTGGGACTGACGGGGCTTGAACTTGCAGCTTCCGCCTTGACAGGGGACATACTGAGGAAGAAGTCTATTCAAACTCATTTTAAGCCGACGAGACTCTACATCTCAGTCTTATTTTATTTCACACTCGAATTCGAAAAAGTGCCCTTGAACTACAAATCAATCATAATAAACAAAGGTCGGGGCTGGCGCTCCACATTCTATCTAGGTTCTGAACCGAAGGAAGGAACTATTTTTTCTAGAGATCGGCAAAGCACTAATAAAAGAGCTTGGTCTATAAAAGAGAAAGGGTCTCTGACCTCAAGTGGATCAGTGCGCTAAGGGTAATCCGGGTGAGGCTGGAGCTGGTGGGTGACTGACGGAGCTCGAACCCGCAGCTTCCACCTTGACAGGGCAGTGCTCTAACCAATTGAACTACAATCCCAGATCAATGAAACTGAAAGAAAGACAAAAACCCAGTATAGATCGAGACTTGTAGCTTGATTCTTTACTCATTCCATACTGGGAAGAATTGTGAGAAATCTTCGATAACACTTCTTCCTATTTCTCGATACAAGCAAGGAGTTGACAAAGGAGAACAGCCCTCTGTTGTTGATAGAGAGCTTACCGCTCCGCCCTTTATAGTCGCTTCATGGAGCGGCTCCGGGGAACTGGTATCTGCAATGTGCTTTTAGCTTTTGGTTACTAGAAAAGGGACCTTCGCCCAATTATATGTCTTCTAGTTTACAAAGTGTCAACCTATAGCGAGGGATTTACAATAGATTTTATTGGCCTCAAATCACATGCCGAATCTTTTTTAAAGACAAGACAAGGGGAGATCCCCTTGCAAAGAAAGAAGGTTTAGCTCCTTATTGAGGAAGCATCCAAGGCGAAAAAAAAGGCATTCGTTGGCACCCAAGATGCGTCGGATCGAAGACTTTTGGGATATGGAGTGACTTATCGAACGTAGTCCCCCTTAAGGCAGAATGCTCCCCTACCGATGCATTTTTACATCCCATAGCTTGCTCCTGCCACAACATTTGCACATTTAGATGCTACTACCGTACTATCAAGAGGATTAGCTACAAAAGGTATCTATCCAGCGCAGCGCATTTATTTCGGGTACAGAGGCGACGAGGGGTGCTAACCCAGCCACCCAACCCAACAGGTCAAGGTCGGTCCCTAACATCTAAATAAAAGGTGGGCGCCGAAAAGGAAGTAGCCCAGCCTCTTCAAAAAAGTACGCAAAGGCTTGTCGATGGACCTCTTCCCTTCCCATTTGTGCTCCACCTTTTTCTTTAGCAATTCTGGGCCTATCATCTTTTCAATCTTCATCCCAAGTAAGGAATATCTTAAGCAAGCTAGAGCAGAAAAAAACGGTTTGTCTATTCTGTCCAAAAAAAGAGGGGAATGCGCATTTGCTTGAAATAGTTCCCAAGTAACAAAAAAAAAAAGTGAAAGGGTCCGAAGGGGCTTACCGGAGACCCCATTGATTGGAGATGATTAGGATAATGAACTTGAAATGTGGAGCCCGAGTGGCTGGCGAGGGTGATTCTTTCTTTTCTTTCACCTCCAACGAAGTGAAATCAGTGCTCGTCCAAGTGGTAGAGAAAGTGAATCGGTCCCTTGCATAATATGGATTCCAAACATTCATGATCTGGATGTGAATGCATTTTGTTCACTTCCTTTTTTGGTGGGAGCTCCAGACTGATAACAAGAAATAAAAATGAATCGTTCGATGTCTATTCGTTTTCCCCTCTTCAATTCCCGCAATGGGCGAAAGCCTGATGGAGCAATGCCGCGTGGTGGTAGAAGGCCCACGGGTCGTGAACTTCTTTTCCGGGAGAACAAATTTAGACAACCAACGTCAACTATGAGCTTCTAGCCCCAATTATTATGGCCTTCATTTCTTCCTATTCCTGCTTTAAGCTTGGGAAAGTGTGCTAAATCTTGGCGATCTTCTCTTTCTCTATCTAATGAATGGGGAGTCCGCTTTGAAATCGTCCGCCCTAAAAACCACCAACATGTCAAGATCCAAATTCGAATTGGTTCCTGGTCCTGGTCAGAGACCACTGTGTTCGCGCCGACGGTCCAACTTCCTTTCTACTTCTCGAGGTATAATGACAGACCAAGAGGCTCGACGAGAATTTTCCCGATCATTGGAAGCAATCTTCACTAGCACAAGGATCTCCTCATAGGAGCAGGACCGAGACTTTGCTTAGCCAACACATCTTCACATCGCCTTCCCTCCAAATATGTCTCAATTCACACCTCCAATTAGAGGAATGCCTTTGAGCTCTTTTTCAGGTTCTTCCTTGATGCGTCTTCTTCTTTGAGTTTTGCCTGTTTTCTATCGTCTCTACTTTCGAAATTAGCCTGACTCCTTACACAACGCTCCCCCACTTCATGAAGGCATACTTATTGCTTGGGGTAAGCAGGCTCAAAATTTACCTGTTTTGGAAAGGACAGAGAACAAAGATAGTGGTGTAGGATGCGAATTGTCACTCTGAATTGCCCTCGAAGTCTTTGGGAAGGGAAAGATGACTTTGATGCCAGACTTGATTAAGAAGATCTTTATATCTATCGTTTAAAAGCTGTGGAGCACGGTCCGGAAAAATTGGTATAGAGTAGGTGCTATTGGTGAGGCTTTTCTAGGACTTTGTTGGTTGAAAAATGAAAATGCGGAATAAGGCGAGGAGATGATAGTTGATTGAGAAAGCTGTGCCCAAAGAGCTTAGCCATGTGTAGACCGAAATGGTCTCGCAAAGCCTGGCCATTGAATCTCTTTTCTAGAACTTCACTAATGCTCGAGTTTTAGCAAAAGTAGCTATCTGGGGTCGTATCGATTGGTTGAAAGGCCTGAAAGAGAACGTTGCTCTAGGGGGGATCCGCTCAGCTAGGGCGCGCTTTGAGTGACTTTCTTGGGTCGGTTGTAGATAGAGAGGTAGGGATCCGTATCAGGTCAGGACGACTGGCCCAACATTCAATGCAGGTTGAAGCATATGGTTGCCCGGTTGGTTAAATGCTGTTAATGAGAATAGTAATTTTTTTATTCTTAACAACAGCCCGTGGTATTTGGGGCGCTTGCTCGGGAACGGGTTTTTTGTCGACTGGGTTACTTCTAGAAAGGTGTCTGTTTTCGAAACTCAGAAAAAGAAAAAGAATCAAACTAGCGCCAAGCAAAGGGCGATGAGAAGTGCACATGGTGAGAAATGAGGCAGACGGAAGAAAGAAGAAGAGATACAAACTTTGGAATCATCACTTTCTGGGATCGAGGATGGAAACGAATAGCGAATGCGCATTCACAGGTGAAAGACTAGAAGAAATGAGAATGAAGACGAAGATAGATATGGCTATTGGGAGGCTAATTACTTCAACTAGTCCCCGTGTTCTTCGAACCCCCTACCTCACTTCTCTTTATAATTCATTATAAGGTCCTTTGTCCCACTTTGGTAGATATGACATTTGTCTGAAGAAAAAACAAGATGTTTCTTTTGTCCCTTCTCAACAATAAAAAAATAAAGAAATAGTTAATATATTCAAGATAGAAGCCTATCGACCGCTATTATTAAACCCAAAATCAAATCCCAATCCCTTAGGTAGTCTAAAATAAGCACTTAAATGGGGAAGCTAAAAATGACATCATAATAGAACAAGCCGATACCTGCCTGGAGGTTGCCCAATGGTGAGTGTTGCATTTTTGAGTTATATAGTATTGAGAAATCGAGCTAAGGGAGGGTTGGTTTCACTAAAAGGAGAAAGGCAAAGAGTAGTTATGAACCCTGTAGACCATCCCCATGGAGGTGGTGAAGGGAGGGCTCCAATTAATCACGGGTCGCTCTATCATTGTCTGATTTTTGGTTGTCTGATCCGTGGAGTTCATAATTGCATAAAAGGAGTCAAAGTTGTGGCTGCGGCGCGTCAAGGCAGAGTCTAGTCGAGTAAGTCCTTTGGGTGCAGTTTGATTTGTATTAGATATCAAAAAAAGGTTTTTTGGCAAAGCCCACTTGTTTCGCGAGAAGATATAGGAAACATGCTCAATATCATTTGATTGAATAGGTTGACTTCCACTCCTAAGAATCATTCAGGGTACAGAATCATACATTGACTGGCAAAGAGTGTGGTTTGTCCGCATAGGCGCTTTGGTTAAAAAGGGAGAAATCTAGGTTTAAGGATCCTCATCTCGTTCAGTCTGGGAGATAGTGTAATTTTTGCTTTCGCGCCAACCTTGGGATGCTTTACTCCTAACCCCACAAGGTTCCGAGATGGAGCTTAACCTGAGTCTCGGTTAAGAATGGTGATGATCTACATTTCACATGGTTGAGCCCACTCTGGCTTAGCCGCACCACCTAGGGTGCAAGCCACCAGGGAACTTTCCGAGAGTAGGGCTTACAAAGGGAACTTAAATTTGAAGGCTTTCAAAGTCATTTGGGCTCAGTGCTACCTGAAAGGAGAGCGATGCTGGCGGCAAGGCTTTCTGGCGGGGTTCGACATGGTCCTCGAGTGGTCAACAAGAAAGAACCTTGCCTTACTAATCTCTTTCAAGATAAAGGTTTCGTATGTATTGCCCCCTAATTATAGATCAGATACACCAGATGAGAAACTCAATTCTGCACTACTGCTGGCCCATTAATCCTCCAAGGCCTAAATAACTCAATTTTCTCCCATGAACTATTTGGGTCAATGAATTAGCGCGTAGTTTCTGGTCTTTGACATCAAAAAAGAAGGAAAATGCTGGCAACAATAGAAAGGAAGGGGTCCATGTAGCTGCTGCGCCCGCCCCTCTGAATTGAGTCGTATAGCTTATCATTTGTTATGGCTTGGCCCTTTTATGGCAGATAAAAGTGAGCTGCTTAGAAGGCTCTCGACTGTAATACCAATGACAGTACCAAAGCCATCCTTTAATCCATCTGCGTAAAAAAGACCACAAGCCACCCACTTGAAAAGCCAGTCGCCAGAAAAAAATACTTGTAGGATTGAGCTGATTGAATGACTCTTGGTTAGAGATAGGGACCCCATTCAAGGATTGTGTGTGCGAGTTGTTTATTTCAAGAATAGTCTAGATCCAACGTCCCTAAATGCTGGACTAATGATTTGAGCGATACATCCAAGGTTTTTTTTTCAAGCGTGGAAACCCAGTAGGAATTGAACCTACGAATTCGCCAATTATGAGTTCGATCCTCTTATTTTTCTTTCTCAAATTGAGAGATCTAGGAGATTGCCGAAAAATCCCTCAACTCTTTGAACGAGCTGCCTAACGTCAACAAAAAGGCCTTAAGAGGGCATTCACTCATTTCGTGTTTTCCACATCCTTTGTTCATCCATCGATATCCAATTTCTCTTGCCATTTCTTCATTCTTTGTTTGTGGAGTCCTTTGAAAGCTTCTTTCATTGAATTCAAAGATCGAGGAGTGGAGTTTCGAGAAAGAGAATCATAGATTTTCTCATTTCTTTCCCATTCTTTTCTGGAGGAAAGGGTAAGTAAGTGCCGCTAATTGGATTTCCAGCTGCAATTTGAGCCACTTTCTCTTCCGTACCCTTCTGGCTCACCAAGCTCAAGCTTATGGTTCATCCAAGGGAGAGATTGAGCTTCAAAAAATTGTGAATGGTCCGGACTGGGAATGAAAAACAAGAGATACTTTTTCTAGAAATCTGGACAAATAGAAGTTTAACTCCTAAAGAAGTGACTGGCTATGGTCGAGCTTATTTAAAGATCTATAACCAACAGAAATGTCACGAAATCCCCCGCTCTTCGGGGATGTCCTCAGTATCGTGCAGTAAATTAGAATGGAAATAGAGTTGGAGCAGCCCCTTTTACATGCTATCTTAAAGCTCGCGCATCAAAGAGAAGATCGAAGAGAATGAAACACGAAATTCTTGGTCAATGGAGGAATAATATCACCATTTTTGTTCAATAAAATACCAAAGTGGATGATTGACTCATTCCATACACTATCATCATACGAAGGCCCGCAAGAGGGTTGCTGGAAAAGAGCGCAGGCAAGGCATATCTCGTTGAATCAGTCTTTTTCTGGTAGGCTCGCAGCTTTGCCAGAAAAAAAGCGACGCGCATTTAGTCAGCACATAACGAACGAAAAAAGATCCTGGATTCTCTTCCTCAATCAGAATCTCGCGAATCCAATGGTACACAGACTCCGCCTTACTCCCTTCGAGTGAAATACACCGTAGCAAGCCCTCTTATTTGATTTATATTGGAAGGCATCAAACTCAGAATTTGCCTATAAAAGGGTGCAAGACATGGGTTGGGTCATAACCCTCATAAAGGTACTGGGAGGATTGGACCATCATTGAAAGAAGCACGAAAAGGGTCAAAGGCGGTTGCTAGCGTGACGAAAGGTATAACTTGTACAAATCTTTCCATTTTGCAATTCGATCCGATCAAGCGCTCTAGCAGTCGTCAAAGCACAAGCCCAGCTATCAAAGCTGGATTCGTGCCGAAAATCCGGTACATTCTATTTTGTTTCCCATCCCAGTCTTTCGCGACACTTCAGGTTTACTTTTTTTGTGCCAGGAAGGGACAAAAGAAACATCTTGTTTTTTCTTCAATGCAGACTGTTCAAGGGTGAAAGCAATCTCCCCCGGCTTGGTCAGAAATTGAGGCCGCGCCTGCGAGCGAGGTAATGATGCGGCTGCAGTCGATCGGATCCTCTTCCCTTCACTTTTCTAAAATGCCTACCTTCGGCATCCCCTTCCTTGCGGTTAAGGTAACGACCTTTTTGCTCGAGCTGAATGATGAAAAATTATAGCCAGTCTTCATCTTTCTTTAAGCCAGTGTTAATCGCATGGAGGGAGGGCCCTCCAACTCAAGCATGAAATCAATGTTGAGTTATCATCATTTCATCTGGCGCGAAGCGAAAAGAGGGGTCCCCCCTTCCTTCCCAGCCCAGCCGCTAAGGCTAAGAGAAAAAAGAGAACAGGTATTACTGGCATCACGTCTGCTGCTTCGCTCCTCTAACTTTTGCCTTCCACTCCTTTTGTGTCACCGCTAACCATTTTTGGTCCTAAATCTTTGAGGTTTCTTTTTCCAATAGACGTTGGTTACATTTCTTTATGGTTCCCCCATTTATCGAAAAAATCCCATTTCTCATTCTTTATGTGAAAGTAGCTGGCACCCACCATACCTTGCTTCGGGGCCGATCTCTTGTTGCAAGATAATTTAGAAATGAAAGAAGTCTACCGAAAGCCCATCTTTCTTCGAGATCTTGATGTGGGAGAGGTCAAGGGCGAGGTAGGGAAGCAACAAGAGATGCTAGGGGAGACGACCGTCCTCCCCACCAGATCAAAGTTGCCCTGAAACGACAATAAAATGAAAAGCTCTTATTCTCTGTTGAGTAATAGTTCGAGTAAGTCGTGATGTTAGGGGAGACGACCATCCTCCCCACCTGATCAAAGTTGCCCTGAAATGACAATAAAATGAAAAGCTCTTATTCTCTGTTGAGTAATAGTTCGAGTAAGTTGTGAATGAGCCCCTCGAAAGCTTGATGCAAATAACAAGATGATCAATCCGAAAGTGCTGGAGAGAAGCTGTAAAAACCTATCAACACATTTTTTTAGACAAAGACTCTGTTTTTTCCTTTGCTTCTTTTGTTGATTCCCTAGTTTTGGTTGATTCTCTGTAATTTTTTTTTTCTTCTAAACGAATACGATATTGAGATATTTTTCTAGATTTTTTTTAATATCTCTCTTCTGGCCGTTAGTTCAAGATTCCTCAAAGAGCTGGAGAATGCATTTGTGGCCTAGATTCCTACATGGAAATGAGGAATCATAAAAGATGGAAAGAGCCTTCGGGGCTAGTCATACCATTCCATTATATTGAAAATTTCAACTTCGATCGCCTCGGGATAGTTCTAATTTCACGAGAGTGGAAGAGCTTCTTTCACTGCCTCAGCTAAGGGGAGATTGAGATCAGGAAGTAGAGGAGGAAAGTGGTACACTGGAGTTTGTTTCTTGAAAATTGTTTTCTTTGCTCCCCATGTAACTAGAATGAGGGTGAAAGGCCGAACTTCTTTATTCATGGCCTCCTTACTGACAGCTAGGAGTGCTGCTATGCTAACTGGCCCTACTAAAGCAGGATTGGTTGATCGGAAAGCTCAGTCAGGAGTAGGACATTCTATAAAAATCTTTCTGATAAGGAGTCTTTGGGCATTACTGGGGCTACTAAGTCAAGCTTGGTTTGATTCATTCTCAATCTGACTTGATCTTTGTGGACTTAACCTCCAACCACCCCCGTCCAAGCGCATCATTGAAGCACTCTAGTTTCGCCCCGAACCTCCCCTTAACCTATCGATCTTTCTTTTAGTTGTTGAATCTCTCTTTGATTGATCAATGTGTGATATCCAAATCCTCATTACTAATGGAATCAAAATGATCTCTGAATTGATCAGAAGATCCTTTCAATTGGTTAGAATCAAGGAATGGGATAGACGGGATGCCCTTATTTGAGTTCACTTTTCTCATCATGACCATTCAAATCCTCGGGTCTATAAAACAGAATGAAAAGACTGGGTGAAAACACAAACAAAAGGAGAGAGGAAAAGTTCAGTCTTTTTGGTTCATGAGAATTGTCGCCACCTCTTCCAGGACCAGATACGCTCCGATTCCCTTATGAAGATGAGCTTTTCAGAAAGACTCTCACTTATCATATCGAAGTTTAAGGACAAAGACTCTTTTAGAAAGACAGTTGGATATTGAGGAATCAAAACTAAATAGAAAGACGAGTTCTCAGCTCCCAGTCAATGGTCCAGGTCCTAAAACTACCGCCTTTGCATAAGCAAAAAAAAAAGGGTTATAAAGAATCAGCCCTTTGAATAAGCGAGGCTTTCCCGATAGAAATAGTTGCTCCTTGCAAGAGTAGGAGAATAGAATTGAGCATCAAGGTTGCAAGACAGAAGGAAGGTTCCCGCATGCAGGAAAGCTTTTTCACTGTCTTGGCTGCTTTCCCCGGTGCTAGCTCTGAAAGCTGAGGTATCTGTAGACTCCCTGTTTTGCTCATCCCCTTCATCAGCTGTTTGATCGGCAAAAATACGAAAAGTAGATACATAATTTTGAGTGTGATCAGACAACCAAAAATCAGACAATGACAGAGCGACCCATGATTGAGTGGATAGGTGCTCAATGGTAAGATTATCTTGAGAATCAGAGAAGGGATTGGAGATGTGAATTGAGACATATTTGGAGGGAAGGCAATGTGAAGATGTGTTAGCTAGCCAAAAAAGCCTCAAAGGGTGGCTTTCTCAGTAAGATCCAACTGATCCCTTAGCTTCAAATCAAATAGATCAAACTTCTTTTCTTACTCCGGATAGGCGGTCAATGAAACGCTCAAGTCAAGCTCAACACTTTTTAAATTTGAAATGGCCCATCCCACTTTTGGCGCACTTCTTTATGATACCTATAGCGGTGGTAGTCCTGCGCAGGCTTAGGAATGGCCGGGATGATAAGAGTTAACTCTCCTAAAGACCGGTGGGACTCGGGAAAGTCATGGATACGTTAGCGCAGATCCCTCTCTCCAGTTAAGTACCTACCCGTGAGATTAGAGCAAATTCGCGCCTTGAGCCTGGTCTTCCTTCATCCATGATGCCTAAGGTGCCTAACAACCCAAGAAATAATAAGTACTTGAGCATGAACTTGTAAACCTCCTATTTGCTGACCTGGCTCTTTAATTGACGATCTATTGCTCCCTCTTAGTTGCGGATGCCCATGCCTTTCTCTTTTCGCCACCCACAAATTGGGATTCAATTGTCATTTTAGGAAGATAGAGTAGAGGTGGAAGTCTTGGGCCTGCACCTCTAGGCTTCACTATCGCTCATGACTTGTATTATAGTCAGCTCGGAATGCCTCTGGAGTCTTTCTAATATGTTTGTTTGAAGTAGATTCTTCTTTTTGATCAATCAAAACCCCTTCCCAAACTGTACAAGCTTCTTCCAAAGCAAGAATGAGATCCTTACCTAAGACTAGGGATGAATGGCTTGTTGGATCGTTTCTGCCAACAAAATGAACACTCCGACTCTCGTAAAAATGGTATGGGAGTCGTCCTCGAAGGGACTTCCCGAATGACCGTACTGAGGAATCCTACCGTACTTTGGCTCTCTACCACCCAGTCAATTCCGTTCCACTTAATCCCTATTTCATGGCCACATATCTTTCCGGTGCTGTGCCTAAGGGCATATCGGTTGAAGTAGATTCTTCTTTTTGATCAATCAAAACCCCTGCAACTTCTTTGGTCTCCCCCACTGTCTCTACTATTTTCTTCTTGGATTCTGGGGGGAATTCACAAAATGCTTTCTGGCCTTTCTTTCTATTGATGTCGTTAGTTCCGAAGCTCTGGGAGAGAATTCCATGATTTAAAAATGGGATGTTGAGTCAAGGAGGAATGCCACCGCTGCAATTTTCTTTCCTTTCATCTCTCCGCTCGAGTATGTCAAAGATTGTTGAAAATGCTCAGAAACACATTCAGGAGAAAAGGAAAGAGCCGACGCCTAGAGAGATGCCCAGTAAGAAGGGCTTTTCCAGAATATGAATTGTCGGTTAGGTTGGGGGGACATTCCTCTCATTTTCGAAAATAAAATGCTTCGCGAATTGAAAGCTAAGTAGTGGTAATTCTAAAGATTCTCCGGGGGGATGGGATTGAGAAAGTACCATCAACTAGAATCCCAAAAGAAGGAGATTCAGCAATCCACGGACACATACCCAGATGAAAATGTCACGAAAAAGAAGCTTCTTCATTCTTGGCTCGATCTAGCCTCTGAATGACCAGGGTACCCTACGGTACGGTCTACGTATCAGAACTGATAACATTTGAGATTATGCAGGATTATACACAAAAGATCCTTTGAAAGATGTGCATAATGTCGTGTTTAAGGGAATTAGGTAACAAAGGACAAAGACCCATGGAGCTCAAAAAAGTGATTCGATTGATGGGATTTGGTATGATACTAGCCCAAGTTGTTTTGGAACCAGAAAAAAGAAGCGGTTTTTCGTGTAACGAGTGGGATAACATGTGCTTTTAGGAAAGACAA
Organism: Carica papaya; assembly: GCF_054855325.1. Lineage (NCBI taxonomy): Eukaryota > Viridiplantae > Streptophyta > Magnoliopsida > Brassicales > Caricaceae > Carica > Carica papaya. Next base: position 17,302,562 of record NC_142315.1, read on the forward strand.
AAAGTGGAACTTCTCGTTTGGACCCAGAAATGAGACATTGAAAGAATCTTTTTGGTCTTCCAATATCAATTTTTTCTTTCTACATTTTTTGATGTCTGATTCTGCATAATCTTCCTGGGCCTCCTAAAAAATCCTTCCGGCAAGAATGCTACTCCAGGAGAAGCCCTCTAAATCGATTCATCCTGAGTAGAAAACTGAAAAAAGAAGATTCTTGGGTTATTTTACTCAATCAAAAGGCTACAGTCTATGGTCGGTCCGCGACCCCTGGGGCTCCAGGTAGCGAAAGGGAGTAGCAAAGAAGCTTTCAAAGGACTCCACAAACGAATAATGATTGGGGCAGCTCCCATTGAAAGAAAAGGAAGAAGGGTAAGAAGGTGCAGATGAAGTGAATAAGAAGCTCACGAATTGACTTGGGTTACTACCTGCCATCCACACCAGAATAAATGGAGTTTTTCAAAAAAAGATACTTTCGGAAAACTAGTTTTATTTTCTCTTTTTGTCCTCAACTGCCCTTTCCCTCTAAGATGTGAATTAGAATTGTGCCAGAAAGAGGAAACCCAGGAAAATTAGCATCTTTAAATACGATAGTTATATGACAAGTGGGTCTTTTTATTGGATAACTCCATCCTCGGGCTCGAGGTTTGAATTTTTTCACAGTAGTACCCTCGTTTACTTCGACTTTACCATTTTTTTTGACTCATGCCTTGGAGAAGAACGTTCTTTGTTTGAGTTTGAAGCCCTTATCTTTCGTTCTTTGCTCCAATCCGGCAGAGTAAACTGCCTTTAGGGATAGAGTTCTTGGATACCAAACCAAAGCCATCCCTACGTCAACCTACTATACTGAAACTCCTGGATCCGCAAACTCCGCCAATCACTCTAACGAATCTAGAAGAATATGCTCAAGGGTCTCTCTTTTAGTGATTGTCTTGCTACTTGCCACCTTGGGGACCAGCTCAATGACTAGCTACCCGTCACCACTTTTTCTTCACGAATCCAAATTCAGGCATTTGAGATCAGATTATGGCAAAGAAGTGAACAGAAGCTACCCTTTAAGCTGCTGGATTAGGACTCGGATGACAAGGTTATGCGTTGGGTAGCGCAGCGGATCTGTTTCGGGTATAGAGCTTAGGGAGTTCTTTATATATGCAAATTCAGACTTTTCTCCCTTCCCATTCCTTTTGGAAGATACAGGAGCAAAACAATCAACCTATTGATATTGGAAGACCCAAAAGATTCTTCCAATGTCTCATTCTCAATAGACTATCAACAAAGGAAAGGCAAGCTAAGTGGGGTAGGCAAGTTTACAAGGACGACAACTCGCCAACATGCAAGAAGCCAGCCTGAAGCTCAAAATAAAGCTCAAACCATAAAAAGAAGAAAAACTCTTTTTCTCGACAAAATGGAAATAGCTTATCTAACCCGCTTACTCATTTTTTTTTCTTAACACAATTCCTCACTTTGGAGATTTCCCCTTTCTCTATCAGGTCTTTCAGTTTTTGCTTCAGTGTGTAACAGTTCTCGGTAGAGTGCTAAGCAGTGACAATTGCCCTATGAAGACTTGCTTTCGCTACCTTTCCCTTGCAGGTCGGGTCACCTTGATAAATTCAGTGACCTCTTTCAACTATTAAACAACTTATTAGAAATACAAGACAGCCAATTAGAAATGTCACAAAATCACTCGCTCTTCGGGGATGTCCTCAGCGGCAAAGAAAGTACATAGCGTGGCACCCCGTAACAATGGAATTGAGCTTGGCCCTCAGTGTTCGAGGCAGATGGAGGAATTGAATAGAGACATTGATGAGCAACATTCTTTTTGGTTTTGGATCTTCCAAATCATTCCTGCAGGAGATCCAGACCCATTTGATTCTGATCCTTCGACGGAGCCCGCAAAGGGGTTGTGGATACCGCTGTACGAACATTAGATGCTGGATATGGCCAGCCATTCGTAAAGGCCTAGGAATCCGTTGGACATCTCAGCGGCGGGATTGGATACCTGCTCGTCGCTTCTTTCTTTTTCATATCTGCTGTCCCGGCTGAGTTCCACCCCTCCCCCGACAGGGGATAGATTTTGATTTCGAGGGGCCATATTGCATAATCATAGACCACTCTTTCGTCTAAGGACACCTAACCGCCGCACCGAGAATTCTGGGGGGGGGGGGGGAGGCGGGCACTGCGAGGTGGGTAGTTTTTCTGGGGCATCCCCTTCTGCTTTTCTTTTTAATTCTCCCTTTTTTAGGTAATTGAGTAAGTGCGTGAGACCTATCCTCTCTCAGGTCAAGATGGATGGTTGTTGGCCAAAATTTCTTCGAATACGTCCTCGAATTCATTCACGAGGCTTTTTTCGAAAAACTCCATTTATTTTGGTGTGGATGGCAGGCAGCCTATATTTCTTGGAGAAATATTGAGATTCGCTAAAACAAAGCACTGACTGGCCCAGAGGACGAGGACTCTTATAAAGTATAAAGACAGAGTTGAAACAATAAGGGGAATGAAGTTGCTACCACGGTAATCCTTTCCTTTCTTTAGAAAACTTTCTACAATTCAATCTTATGTCACCAACGAAAAATCCATTCTTTGGGGTTTACTTTGATTCATCATTAACAAAGACTTTTAAAAGATGTTCTATTTTTTGATAGAATAAAATTTGCTCAAGAAGGATACCACGCGATAGGTCAGTTAAGGGGAGGTTCGGGGCGAAACCAGAGTGCCTCAATGATGGCCTTTCTGACGATCGACGCTCTACCTCGGGCTTTTGGTCTTGGTCGGAATCTCATTTCCTAGAGCGCTAAGAACCAGTTGGGTCCCCATCCGTGTGATGGTTCGAGAGTGGTTTCAAATATTCTTCGCGCCAAGGAAAAGAATAGAAGAAGCATCTGATTCCTTCATGCATGCTCCACTTGTAATTGAAGGAAAAGAGGGAAGATTTCGTGAGACTCTGCTTGGTAAATGGGTCGATTATTCGGGGCGTTTCATCATTATCAAGCATCGGACAAGTCGGAGTTCTTGCCTTCTTTGGACCAACCAACGAGTGGTGGATTATGATGGAGTCTCGCAGAAGAAGAGCCTTACTCTATAAGGGCGTTAGTGCGCTACAACTAGCAGCCCCTGGATAAGCCTTAAAAAAAAACACACAATGGACCGGACAGGCTGGGATGCCGCAGGCTCAAATGGAGGGAACGTAAGGCAGCATGATTGATGGCTTTCAAAGAGGCTATGTCGGGTCTTTCTTTTCCAATTTGCCTTGGGACTCGCGGTCGATTCACACTAGAATTAGAGTATGACAGCGTCGACGACCTGAAGCCAAGCCATTGACGAGCCTCGTTAGCTTTCAAGCGTCCTTTTCTTGCTTTCGAGCCCTATTAGCGAGTGTTACAATGAATTTGATTAGGAAGTTTAGTGGCAAAGAGAAAGAGATTCATTAACTCGTTATTTAGTGCGTATCAGTTAAATGATGAACGAAAGAAAGAAAAATGAGAAGCGCCATGGGTTTAATGCGAGCAGGAAGATCCATCTCAGACAGAGCAAACGGGGAAAGCTCCGTATGCACTTCACACGCCATTGGCACTTTGCTCTCCTCTTATTCTTCCCTGGGGCAACACAATATTGATAGAACCTTCTTTTTCATTCTTGGACAATGAAAGACAAAAGATTTTTTTCTCAAAGATAGATGATTGTGGGTCCTGAGAGGTTTGATTCTTCATCATGATTATTAGAATGAAGAGGCTTTTCGTTCCTCTCCAACCTATCCAACTTTCGGTCATTAAGATAGAAGAAGCCAACCTGCCAACAAGTAAGCCCCCTCTTTTGAGTTTTAGAGCTAGAGTAGGCCTGCTCTACTTTCTCCCGCCACCCAGCTCTTGAGTCTAATTCTAGGGTTCAAGAAGTCAGTGTTTCGCATGTCGGATAGGAAGATGCTTCCCTCAGCACCTTCCAGGTTGGAGACCATGTCATCCCTTGGTACAGGGAAAGGGGTGTTGAGCTACTTCCTTCCCCGGAAGGGAACTAACTATCTATCTAATAAATTGAAGAATTTCTTGGGAATCCTACAAGACCCATTCGTTCACCACGAAGCGGAGATCATTCGCTTGACGAATGAAGTGGGTCAACCTCTTTTTAGCTTCGGCCCCGATTTTATCCATGAAGAGGAAGAATACCAGGTTCTCGAATCCCCAACTGATTGCAGAGTTTATCATTCGGACCTTTCAATTCATAGATGTGGATCTCAGACCTATGAATGGGGATATTCTCGAAAAGGACTGAAGATACTATTATCAAGACTCACGATAGGATCTGAGTGCCCGGCCACCTATTTCATTCGACATTCTGGGGCGCCCGATTCGACCGACTTTTGGATAAGAAGAAAGCGAGCTGATCTGCTTTGATCATGGATTCAATTGGATATTCTGAGGGGGAATCTAATTAATAGTCGTGGAAAGGACAAAAGATGCTTTGTATACAGACTCATGAGGGTTCCATGTTTTTTCTTCTCTTTTGTATTGTTCTCTTTTATCTATGAACATAGATTCTTCTTTCATTTTCAATTCCTTTCGGGTCGAAAAGACGGGCTGTGCCGCGAAAGACTGGGATGGGAAATAAAACAGAATGTACCATATTTTTAGCACGTATGATGAGCCCAAGTTACGACAGCTCCGGATGAAGGGAGAATAGGGGTATTAAGAAAAGGGATTTCCCAAGGATCCTCCTCGCTTCTTCCTGTGGTTACTATTAGAACACAAGCCATTCCTGGCTTGCGTAAGAGAACTACTTTCTGGCAGGGAACTCTCACTGGGAAGGGACAAAAGAAACATCTTGTTCTTTCTTCAACAATTTCTGATCCCTAGTGGATGTGCTGTCAGTAAGAGGGGAGCCGGTGCCTTTCGAAGCACTAAGCTCGTCGATTCAAATGAATCATTCTTCTGGTATCTCTTCGCCCCCCAAGCCAAAGTCGACTAAGCACCCGAGTCAGTTTACTAGCAAGACGGGAATCCAATTCTTGCTCTTGAGAAGGGCTTTGATTTTGTATGACAACAAAACGAGCATTCGCTGGATGACCAAACATTGAGCTGTCTCAGAAGTAGTGCCACGAGGCCTTGTCTTGCTTCGCTTCGTCCAGCTTCTTGTAGACTGAACTCTCTTCTCTTTAGGCTCCGAGTGGTTTTTGGGTGGGATGGTAGAATTCTTCTTCGCCACTAGTGGCAACGTTTAGCTTTTTATGATTACATCGGCAATAATCTGGCGGCGCATCGAGCTCAAACCCGAACCCTCAATGGAACATTGACCTCGTGTCTTAAGCTAAGGGATTGCACCAAGGCTCGAATTTTTTGGGATCGGAGCCAGAATATAGGAGCCAAAGGAGACTACCTTCTCAACTGTCTTTTCTACATGTTTACCACGCATTGCTGGCTAGAAAGAGAAATATCTGCAAGGATACAACAATGTATTGGACCTGAATACGCCGGTCCTTTGGAAATTCTTTTCAAGGAAAGAAAGACTAAGTAAAGGGAACCTCCAAATAATGGGACCAAAACCCGTTGCCCTACCACTTGGCTACGTCGCATTTAGATTTTTACTCCACTTTAAGGCCAATGGGATGGGTGCAAAGCCAGGTGATCATGATCAGCAAACTGCTACTTCAAAGGCCAAAGACGCTTTTAATCGCTCCGCTGGGACGATCTGGTAGAGAGGTTGTCGAGTTATCAGTATATAGGGTTCCTCGAACAATGTGATATCTCGTAGGAACGACCATCAATCGGGGCCCGCGAGCTTTTAAGGAAAATTCATTGATGAACAGTTGAGCGGCTGCCAGCCAACTACTTCCGTACGGGGATGACTTGTGGCTAGGGGTGAAAGGCCAACCATGATCGAATATAGTTGGCTTTCTGTGAAATCTAAGAAGCTTGGGATCCTGTCCCTAGGACAGCCCCAATTACCAAACCATGCTCCTGCCTCATGGAGGTCAGCTTGTTTTAAGTCATAAAGGAAATAAGTTTCTGGCTTTTCTTGAGTTCTCTATTTGAGAGAGCTCCTTGACCTCGGCTTGGAGCAGTAGTTCCTTGTGCCTGGCCTTTTCTTAGCCGGCTACGAGCAAGTAAACTAGCTACTAGAGGAGACAACTTGATGCCCGTCCTAACTCAGAAAGGCCCAGATCCGAGAATTGAAACACTCATGTCTTTCTCTTTTTGAAAAAGTCCTTTCTCGGCATCCGGAGGCATCGGCTCTAAAATTCTTCAATCTTCCATCATTACTTCATTCTATTCGCCCACGGGCATCTCTAATGAGCCCACCAGCTCCAGCCTCACCCGGATTACCCTTAGCGCCGACAGGTTCTGACTTGCCTTTCCTATTCATTTTTCTTACGCAAGGGTTAGTTAACTCCAAAAACCCATCCTCAGTTCGAATTGCAGGCTGCAACTCGCATGTTGTCGATTGGTCTAATTAACCATTTTCTTGATTTTCGTGGACGAAGCAGGCAAACATAGATAGAATTTGGTAGGGAAAAGTGCTTTGTTGGACTTGTTCCTAGGGTGAGAAGTAGTTCGCTTCGTTAATCCTCCAGAGCCCAAATAACTCAATTTTCTCCCATGAACTAAGGTAGGGGAATGAGAATAGTCACGATAGGAAAGAGAAATGACTATAAAGCCCACGGGAAAATGTTTGCAGATGCGATCATGAATCGAACTTTTTATTTACTCTTGGGAGCCCAGGTATGATACTGATGCACGGGATTACTGGTATTGAAATGGCTCGGGATGGATTTAGGAGTCTTTATGCGATATTAGCCCTTTGTCTCTGTGTTTTCACATCGAGAATTCTTTGCAGAACCCGCTGCTCTAGCTAATTTTCCACCCTTTCCAAGTGTTCTTTCTAGGTTATGTATGGTCGTGCCTGACAAAAGTTCACCATAGAAAGCATAGTCACAAGGGCAAGCCCTTTGCCCTTGGCTTGGCCTCGACTCCCCCTGGCTAAGTACTTTCAATCTAGCAAGCTAGCTGCCGAAACAAGGGTGCTTCTGGTTCTGTCGGTGCTTGATCATGTACGCCCAGGAAATGGCTTTGTTGCTTCCCTGCCTCGCCCTTGACTGAATTTCGTGCAAGTGTGTCCACACCCCCCAAACTGACTTGACGAGGGCAGGGCTTCAAGCTACTTTGTTTACATATCAGGTGCAAGATGTTCTTCTATCCCCTTACTAAATTCCAAAGAGGCCTTCTCGTGGATTTCGCCTTTTTTGAGGGCTGTCTCGACTTTTAATGTGACTCTCGACGGGAGAATCCAGGCTATTCAGGAAGAATCACAGCAATTCAAAAAGCCCCATGTATAGGGTTCCAAACCTACACTTCTTCAAATATCCCATAAAGAAAGGTAGGGAATCCACTGGAAAAAGCAATGGAAATGAAGAGAAAATGAGGCCTTATTCTTAAGATAAAAGTAGCGACGAGCCGACTACTTGGTAGATGTGTGCATTTGACCTCTACCCATACCTTTGCTATCTATGCTCCAACCATGATAGCGATTGGATTATGCTATTGGTGATGACGAAAAAAAAAAGAGCACTTTTTTCTCAGAGTTCTTACAGAGTGGAACTGTGCAGTACCAGACACGCAAACCTTTTTTTCATTTTTATGCCTTTGTAAAGGATGAGAAAGAAACTTTGTTCTTTCGAGCCAATAACTCCAACTTTCCCCTCCTTCTCCTTCCCCTTCTTCAAACTCCGATTCATATTTTTCTCCCATGAGCCTCTTATCCATTCTTATTCGATCACGGCGGGGGAGCCTGCCAGAGTGAGGATGAGGAGGGGGGAGTATGGAAAACGAGGGCTTCTAGTTGCTCTGCTTGGATTGGCATGGCTATCCCCCTTTGCTGGTTGAGGCTGTGAATCCTTTGTGCCCATAAGCAACTACTTCACCTGATCGGCAACCTTGGGGCCTAGGGCGACAAATATGGCTCAAGGGTGTCTATACAAAGCGTTCTCTTCTTCATTTAAAGAGGCACGAGCTAAGCGAAGCAAAAAGGGTTTTCCATGAGATGGGAAATGAAAACTAGTAGCTTGCTAAGCGAAAAAAGGGCAGAAGAAAACTCAGGAATAAACCACCGAATGACTCTATGAAATTACGTCGATACTTCCAGATAGCTCGCGCTTCCTCACACCTGCGCTTGTCAAGCCAACTTTGCATTTTGGGTGGTGAAACAGCGATTCTTTTGATCTTGTTTGGGTTTGTAAAGGTTTCCTTTTTCAATTCCAGAAGTGAGTTTGATGCTGCGGTACAGTCCCTTCGCCAAGTCGAGGAAAGGTTCATCATCTAATTCAGTGCCATCTGGGCTTGCTTCCCTTTAATAATAGGCAATCTATTCCATTGAATTTGTCCGGTGCAAGGAGTGCACAGTCTCTCAAAATCTTTTTTCGGTTGGATAACTTTGTGATGATCTCCAATAGGAGCAATACTTGAGATGGCAATCCATAAAAAAATACCAATATTGAGATCCGTTAAAACAAAGTCCCTTACTCTCATAGATTCTTGGGACGAAAAGAAGACAGAACGAACTGGATTGGAGAAAGAAAATCGAAATCATCAAATTATGCACTAACTTGATGGAATGTATATATGAGGAACCATGACATTTCTCGGTCGATGAGTTGGTCTATGTTTAAGAAGGGTAGAAATCCCTAAAGTCATCTTTGAAAAGCCCCCAGACGGTGAGCTTCTAGTTGCTCTGCTTGATTTGGCATGGCTATCCCCCTTTGCTGGTTGAGGCTTGGTCTTTTGCCTCTGCAATTGTTAGAGGAGTAGGGACTGGCTTAGTTGGGATCATAGGAATATGAGAAAAAAGTCTATTCCACCTATCAGTCCTTCCAGTCAATGCAGGTTTTTAAAATAAATACCAGAAATGTTGAGAGGAACTTCACTCGCTGAAGGATTTTTCCTGGATGCGTGATCCCTAAATAAGCTAGCCCGCCCGGTCCCAACTCCCTTTTTTATAACAAGGTAGAAACCCCCGACTTGTCTGAATTAAATTGCTCATCGTCCTCGATTTGGTCACCTCAATCTTCCTTGACCGCCGGTTAGTTTGATTCCACGCGAACTGACTTTCTGACTGTGATTAGCCCCCCTAGACGTAAGAAGCTATTCCTGAGAGAGGAATGACTGAAAAGGAAGCAAGTTAGAAGTAGACAGGCAAGAGCTCATCGACTGGTTATTTGAGGTAAGGAGGGAGGCATAGTAATAAGAGAGAAATAAATTTGTGATTTGATGTTCCATCGAGTAGCTCTAGAAGCATGTGTACAAGCTTGATTCGTTCTCCATGAATCCTTCCCGGTCCTTAGTAGCCTTTTCAAAGTCAACCTAACTGCTTATGGAAAGAAGCAACGCAACATGTGCTCTCTAAACCAAGCTAGATAATCTCCTATCACTAGGCTCACTAACCGACCTGGATTTTGATTCCGGTAGGAATCATTGCATCTTATAAAGTATAAATCATGGTTAACCCATAAAAAAGATACTTTCAAGAAACGATGAACACGTGGCTTTACACCTTTTCAGTAGGGGAGTGAAAGATTAGAGGCGATCAGGAAGGCTGAAATCTGGACCATACATCTGGAAAGCACTGGTTCAAGCTTGAGAGAACCATGTTGAAGGAACTCGGCAAACGTGCCCCCCTAAGCGTCACACTTCACCTACCTGCCACCCAGGTTTGGAACCAACTTTTTAGAAGTTCATATGCACGCATGCATGTGACCTCATTCCATCGGTGGAGGATCTGGTTCCTATCCCACTCATTGGTTTATCTATTTATGATTGAGCTGGGTTACTTCTAGAAAGGCATCCCTCTATTCCATTCCTGCACTAGAAAAAATTTGGTCTCTTTCTATCGCCCTCCTTTAGCCATTTGATACGGGATTTCTATTTCCAGGTAGGGAGGGAGGCATAGTAATAAGAGAGAAACAAATTTGTGATTTGATGTTCCATTGAGTAGCTCTAGAAGCATGTGTACAAGCTTGATTCGTTTTCCATGAATCCTTCCCGGTCCTTAGTAGCCTTTTCAAAGTCAACCTAACTGCTTATGGAAAGGAGCAACCCAACATGTGCTCTCCAAACCAAGCTAGATAGTCTCCTATCACTAGGCTCACTAACCAACCTGGACTTTGATTCCGGTAGGAATCATTGCCTCTTATAAAGTATAAATCATGGTTAACCCATAAAAAAGATACTTTCAAGAAAGGATGAGCATGCGGCTTTGCCCCTTTTCAGTAGGGGAGTGAAAGATTAGAGGCGATCAGGAAGGCTAAAATCCGGACCATGCATCTGGAAAGCACTGGTTCAAGCTTGAGAGAACCATGTCGAAGGAACTCGGCAAACGTGCCCCCCTAAGCATCACACTTCACCTACTTGCCACCCAAGTTTGGAACCAACTTTTTAGAAGTTCATATGCACGCATGCATGTGACCTCATTCCATCGGTGGAGGATCTGGTTCTTATCCCACTCATCGGTTTATCTATTTATGATTGAGTTGGGTTACTTCTAGAAAGGCATCCCTCTATTCCATTCCTGCACTAGAAAAAAATTGGTCTCTTTCTATCGCCCTCCTTTAGCCATTTGATACGGGATTTCTATTTCCAGGTAGGGAAGGAGGCATAGTAATAAGAGAGAAATAAATTTGTGATTTGATGTCCCATCGAGTAGCTCTAGAAGCATGTGTACAAGCTTTATTTGTTCTCCATGAATCCTTCCCGGTCTTTAGTAGCCTTTTCAAAGTCAACCTAACTGCTTATGGAAAGGAGCAACCCAACATGTGCTCTCCAAACCAAGCTAGATAGTCTCCTATCACTAGGCTCACTAACCAACCTGGAATTTTATTCCGATAGGAATCATTGCCTCTTATAAAGTATAAATCATGGTTAACCCATAAAAAAGATACTTTCAAGAAAGGATGAGCATGCGGCTTTGCCCCTTTTCAGTAGGGGAGTGAAAGATTAGAGGCGATCAGGAAGGCTGAAATCTGGACCATGCATCTGGAAAGTACTGGTTCAAGCTTGAGAGAACCATGTCGAAGGAACTCGGCAAACGCGCCCCCCTAAGCGTCACACTTCACCTACCTACCACCCAGGTTTGGAACAAACTTTTTAGAAGTTCATATGCACGCATGCATGTGACTTCATTCCATCAGTGGAGGATCTGGTTCCTATCCCACTCATCGGTTTATCTATTTATGATTGAGCCGGGTTACTTCTAGAAAGGCATCCCTCTATTCCATTCCTGCACTAGAAAAAATTTGGTCTCTTTCTATTGCCCTCATTTAGCCATTTGATATGGGATTTTTATTTCTAGAGAAGAATTTCGGTCGTATAGTAGATATACCAAGTTATCACTGCAAACCTCGAGATACTATTACAGTGAAGGATGAACAAAAATCTATAGCTTTGAACGAATCAGATGTTGCAAGAAGAAGCTCTTTGTTGGAGGAAGGAACTTACATTACATACAGACCGAGCAGCTCTCCCTCCTAACTTCTCAGACGTTGAATAGCCATAGTGAGTTCATCACCAGTGGCATAAGCAGAGGAGGCATATGTGGTGGGGAGAAAGGCAATTTACTTCACTTCTTACAATTCCAGTTAAACCCGTAACAAAGCCAGCACCTACAGCCGTTGCTTTTGTGGGATCAACTGCTCTCAAAAAAGTCTTGAACTTTCATGCTGATCGTTCGCTTTCTCTTTCGAAATTTTTTTTTCGAATACTGAATTGATGGCCTAAGGGAACTCTCGCGAAAAGGAATGAAGCTCGAAGCTTCAATTGAAGAGATTCCTCCCTTTTATTAAACTCCTTCCTTATCAGTCTAGAAGTATATATATCTTAAGTGCACCAGCATCTAGCGCATTTCTTGGTAAGATGTGGGCCGGTAATGTAGAATGGGGCAAGGATGCCCAAAGATAAGAAGACCTAGTTCTTTCTTCAACGTCAGCCCAGAACTAGTCGGATGGAGTAGATAATTTCCTCTCCTTGCTACTTTCCACTAAGGGTCTGAAGGAGTTCAAGATATGATCTATGGGGCCCTCAGAAGCAATCATACCCCAAAATATTGCACTTCAAAATCATTGCTAGAAGCACTGCAAGCGCACTTCCTATCTAGGCACATCTTGCATACAAATTATGGGGGTCCCAAGTCCTGCATCCACCCTCCAATTATTCTAGATCGTCGACTAATTTGTATGACCAACGTTGTCATCGCTAATACAGTAGTCGTTGAGAAGTATGAGTAGGCCTTATCCCAGAGACCCAGAGAGAGCAGACTCCTTAGCCTATGGGGATTATGTGGATCTAGATTTGACTCTGGCGGCATAAGGGAATCAAGAGTTCAAGAGCACAGAACAGAGGAAATGGCGAGAAGGGTCATCCCCTTCTGGACACTAATCACCCCGATTGGTGCGTGCGGGCAATTTACTGACTTTTTAAAGTCCTTTCTCTCGGGCCAACCAACCGACAAATCCATAGCTCGGGTGACTCACAATCTCTCTTTACTTAAAAGAGGGGCAAAGTGTACGAGTAAGTGGCTAAAGAGGGGGCTAGCTTTCCTCACGAGTACGTTTTTGATAGCTTTTAGAAATTGCTAAATCAACTACTCCTCAAGAATGGCTAGTAATACCACTATCATCCAACTCCCCTGTTTCCGCTTTTGGGAAATTATGAGAATCTCAAAGAGAGGGGGAGGCCTAAAACCAAGTAGCTCGCTATATTTTTCCTAGTAAGGCTACCGAAATTGTGAGCATCGGCATGTAGGCTCCAGATCCAAGTGGTAGTATCAGGTCCCTTAGCTACTGATGTGGAGAAATTGGTACCAGCCTACTCTTGATGTTCCTTGCCTGGTTCGCTGCCCAGAGATGTTTGATTCGTAGGGCTAGGAGATCGGTGATTCGCTCTGGAAAAGGAAGTCTAGGCTTCTTTCCTTCTACTCCCCACACTGGGAAAAGGCTGACACGACGGGAAAGCGGATAAATCATTGGACCATACAAACTAGAAATACCCTTTCTTAGATAAAGGAAGAGATTACTCAAACAAATGGTACTTCGAACTTGGAACGAGCATGAAAAAATTAACGAGACATCTTTCTCATTGCCCAATCCTATCTTTCCTTGAAGTAAGCACTGAGCAGGTTTGCTCATCTTCCCCCCTAAGCTTCTTTTCAAATTCTACCAAGAAGAGTGATAGCTGTGCTCTTTTTCTTCTCTACCATGACGAAGAAATTTCTTGTTTACTCTTTCCTTCAGGTCTCTTTGAGGTTTAAAGAGGTTGGTTACTGTGTAGTGGGGCTCCTTCTTCGTCAGTCAGAGACAGTAGAAGATAAAACAAAAGCGACAATTGCTGGTTCCATTATCACAAAACGGCTCCAAAATTGGCTTGGTTCCAAGATATAGAATCTATGCCTAATTAAAAAGAATTCGGGCTTGCTTTCTCAATTCCCTGGGTTACCGGTCTGTCCTACCTACTAACGCTAATAAGGTTGAAATAAAGGATGCATCGAGCAAGCTGCGAGGGTATGCATGATTTTCTAAAGTGGTCATGAGCGTCTTCGTGTTGCCAAGATGAAGTTAATAGGATCGCAATGCAGTGGTGGTTGGTTCGGATTCGACGATTTCTTCCTCGGTATGTCCCTAATCTCACTGAAATACCTTTGTTCCAAGGTAAGCTTCCTTGATCAGACCATTAGCCACTATTAACAGCACAAAGATTGCAGTCAGTTTGATAATGATCAAGTGACATTGATCATTCCTGACATCTCAAAAAGATCATCATGAATTAAGGTTTTTTTTCCTATCTAGTCTAGTCTAGAACCCCCTAGTCGTGGAATTTTAGGAAAAAGATCTTCTAGATCTCTTTCCTTTTTTATTACAATTCCTTGTTTCGAACTTTCTATTTTTGGAATGAAATATTTATGGAATCTAAGTATAAAATTCTCCATCTACCCACCAGCTTATATACCCGATATTGGCCATAATTCATAAGAACAATATGTAGTCTTAGTAAGAAGTTCGAGACAAAAAAAAAAAATTGTGCGAGTCACCTTCTTTTAGGCTCCGCTGGACGAATAGACGCTGACTTCCACTTTCTTAGTTGAATCCAATTTCGAGGGTAATGGAACTAATGAGACTATCAAACAAAGTAAGCACGCATGTTAGCAGTCCGCGTGATTGCGAGGAGCCTCTCAATAATCTTGCTAAAGAGGCCAGCTCTAGTAGAGGGGATTTTCAGCGTAAGATCTTCTTCCTTTCCTAAGCCTTTTTTCAATATGAATGGAAACTGAAGACGATACGCCGCGGCGTGTCTAGGTCTGGCATTAATTCCATCTACCCTTCTTCCAAAGTCCATGTTCTAGCTCTAGGGGGGTCTTCACTTTCTCAATTATGATGGCCTGTTGGGCATTTCAAATTAAATGATTCTGCCAAGTTGGAAAAAAAAGTGCTTGGGCGCTCTACGTACGATGTAGACTAAGTCAACTTCTGGGGACAAGCAAAAGTCAAGGCTCACCGAATCCTGCCACCTTTCTTGTGGATCATCCTGTGGTTATCGGATGATGGGAATAATAAAGCAAAAATTCAAAAATGAGGCGGCCATTTCCAATCATTATCTTGAATAACTGTTGCTATAAGCCCAAGATTTGAATCTATATGTGAAACAGAAGGCCTTAAAATGATTAAGATCTTTTTTAAATCTAATACGAAGCGAAGTCAAAAAGAAGAGGTAGAGAGAGAACAGAACGGAACCAGTAGCCACGAGTAGAAAAGCCAGAGAAAGCCTAAGCCAAAATGTTGAGGTGCCCGGAAACTTTAAGTTACCTGCCTTATTGACACCTAAGAAGGATGGATCTTGGAGGAGTTTAATCACAGATCAGTGGGTGACCCGTCCTTTCTCCCCCTTTCGTCATAAGGCGTGCCCTTTTTGATTTTTTTGTTGCCCTGCATTAAGTAAAGTAAAAGTCGGTAAAGCACTGTTTCGGTGCGGGCCACGAGAGTGGTACCAAATCGAGGGCCAATGCCTTAAAGAGGAAGAGTAAAATGAGGAGCGAAACAGCTCGACTGAAAAGGGAAGGGAAGAAAGGGCCTAAGCACGGTAGATTCCATACACTTGAGTGGCAAAGGAAAGCGAGATCGTACAATAGCAGATCCTTTTCAATATCCGGGCTCTGGAGGTTTCTCTATCTTAGAAATGTCTCTTTTGCTGTATAACAGAAAAGGCTAGCTGTGAAGTATAGAGAACTCAGTACAGCTAAAGCAAAAGTCAAGAATTTGAACTGAACGTTCCAAATACATCCAGCAGGAATCAAACCTATGAATAGATTCAGGAATGATACACTTTTTAGTTATTGGAAGAACCCATTTATCTAAGTGCTCGAGTGAGGGTTGTTGACTCGGCTCAGAATTTGAAGCTTAAGAAGCATTCCCGTGAAGTTGAAACGAAAGTTGCCTATAAGATCAGAGTAGTCTCTCTCTCTAGCTCAAGCATGGCAAATTTTCAGTCACCCTTCCTGAGCAGTGACCTCCTGCGACACTAAGATTTATCAACGAACGGTCTTTGCCATTTCGAGTCTTTATTAAGTGTGCCCCATCCAAAACCCAGCGCATGACAACACCTAGAGTTGTGACAGTGAAGGAGAGCAAAAAGCCTAGGCACTGTGGGGTGAATTACCGGTGCTATCCATGACTTTCCCGAGTCCCACTGGTCTTCGAACCTTTGAGGGCTCCCCTCAGTCAAGAGGTCAGTCTATCCAATTACTTTCTAGCGCCTTACTAGGCTAACCGATCCTCGTGTGCGTCAGAGAGGACCGGAAGGTTTGTGTTAGATTCTTCAACCCTGACCTCAAGAGAATTCGGGGAAAGCTCTATATCAAAAGAAACTTGTCGAAGTCTTTTTTCTAGGTATTTCCATCTTTTCTTTCCTTTTATCTCTCCTCTCGGGCTAAACGAAACTCCCTCGATAAGAGAAATAGAAGAGTTTTCTTGTCCAGTATTCCCCCTGAGCGGTTTTGCATTTAGTTTGATTTTAGTGGGAGTGAGGGAACAGACTCATAGCGCTCCTTCCTCTGCCATTTCTTGAAATCTCTCTTCTGATTCAAAATCGTGGTGTAACGTAGATTAGCCTATCCATAATAACATAATAAATAATACGAATGAGATCTCAATTACTCTGTTTGATACTTTGGGTACCTATCATGAAATTTATGGACACTATCTAATAGTAAGAAGTGTAAAAAAAGAAATTCTTTCTATATACATTTGAACCACTGTTGGGCTCATGGAAGGTCAGATGCCGGGCCGGCGAGAACGAGAAGAAGGATCAAAACATCGAAAGCCTTTCTGAGCCGAGGCATGCATGGATCACTTTTGTTTTTTATAGAAGTCAAAAAAGCGGGTCTTCTCCCCTCTATTTTTGCTACTCTATCTAATGTTTATAGAGTGCGAGGGCCAGCTCGGGTGCCAACGAATGCTTTTTTTTCCGCTTGATTTGAACCATCTCCGTCAAGTCTCTTCGACGGCGCCTGCCTCCTCTTCAGATGTGTCCTCGAGAACCTGGCGGTCTTCGGTCTCCGCTATTGGGGGTCGATAGATCTCGACGTGGTTTTCTAGATTCTGTAAGAGTGCTGGCTAAGGAACCAACGACTCTCTCTTTTTAAACAACTTATATCCTCCACAATTAATTAGCATTTGATAGATTATCCAACCCCGAGCAATGACAAAAAGGATTTCAATTTTGCGTCTTTGAAATGAATGGACTAGAATCAGCTCATCCTTCAAAACTGTTTTTGAGGATCTCTTCCTTAGTATCACCGCAGCCGAAATTCTTTGATTCTCTTACTTTCCCGAGTCGCACGACGTTTTAACTGAAATAACTTCTTGCGCAATTCATGTCTTTCTGTTTTTATGACCAACCTTGGGTAGTAAAAAAAAGGGGGATGCTGTATTTCCAAGATTAGATTTCATTTTGTTCGTGCTTAGCTGGAAGGTTAAGGTAAGGACGCAGGCCTACCACGCTTCGTGCCTGCGGTGTTTTCACTAGACAGTCTTTGTCAGTACTGCCTGCCCGTCCAGACGCGACTCCCTTTTCCATTATCATCTACCGCCCTTTCCATTTTTATGTTCCTGTTCGTGCCTGGAGAGAGAATGGGAATGACAATCTACAAAATCATTTGAATTTTGATGTAAAAGGTTTATAGACGATAAAGGTGTCATCCCAGATGAAATTCTGAATGTCCTTGGCGCCGACTAAATGATCAATATTATTGTAATAACTAGAACCCTCACCTCAGCAAACCTAACCTATACAAAGAGCTCTTTTTAGCCCTTAGAATCAGGCTTCCGGCTATGAGGATGGCAAAGTTCGCTGGCCCCATAGATGAGATAGAAATAGAAATGCCTCTGCTCCTAGGGCTTTCGCTTTATACAGTGAGTAGTGGCTAGGTGCTTTTTCTGATTTGTAGCGCAGTACAATGGAGAGTTGTATGCTGCGTTCGAGAAGGAATCGAGAAAGTCTTCCTACTTCTCCATTGTTCCAATCAGATTCGAAAAATGAGAAAAAAAGTGGTTTGTCAACCACACTTGACGTTATTTTCGGCAAAGATCAAGAGCTGGGGCAGGCTAGTTCTCTTCTCGTCCAACCAATTGGGAGAGAATCAATAGATTCCCTTTCGAGAGCGGTGCCACTTGGTTCCCGAAAACACTGTCCTCGTCCGGCTTGCAACATTAATGAGGAAAAATGAGAAAAGAAGGAGACATCTCTATTTTTTCCCTGGGGAATCTTTAGAATTACCACTGCTTAGCTTTCAATTCGAACCACCTTGATTCCTTTCGTTCTCTTTTTTCTTTTGACTTGGTTGGCAGGGTCAGGACCGCCTGGGGGCGGAGTTCCGTGTTCCAGAAATAGCACTGTCAGTTAAAGCGGCTCGGCCGTCCATCCTACAGCCGCCCAAAAAGGAACTGTAGTGGAGATAGGGGGATCAGAAGACATCTCAGCCATTACCAGATCAGGAATGATTGCAGCTATTTAAGTAGGCTGGAGAAGGGTAGGGTCGCAACTTCGCCATAGAATTTCTCAATTCTGACACAAGTTACTTAGCAAGTCAGCCGGGAAAGAACCGAAGAATATGACTGTCCACACCCCTTATTATCCTGTCTTCTTTACTAGTAAAGGCAAATGTGGTTTGAAAGAAAAGAAAACTTCTAGACCAACCAACCCGAATCCGCCCTCGCAAGTCTCTCTGCATAAGTCATCATAAGTGGTTGACTGGCTCGGTCATCGATAGGCCTCTCCTTATTCATTCTATAAGACGGAGAAAAATCAGTCATTCACAACCACTGATGAAGGATTCCTCGAAAAGTGGGGGCTACTACTCTTTTTTGTCGATCGAGCTGCTCTCTTTAGGGAGCTATTGGGATTTTTCCGCTCGATCGCACCTACATGACTTTGAAATTAGATATGAATCTGGACATTTGAGAACCATAGGTACAAACCTCAGTATCCAACTGATTAATCTCAGTTGAAAGAGACATGTCTCAAGGAGTCTGCTCTCTCTGGGTCTCTGCTTCTCCTGAGGGGACTGGGGAGAACAGGCCAATCGACAAGGAGATTCTGAAATTGCAAAGGCTTGGTTTGCTCAAGCTTTTCGTTCCTCTCACATTCGTTCGAGCTACTTCGCTCCTTCGCGGTAATGATTAATACTCACAGCACTTTCAAAATGATCTTCAAAGGTAGACCTCACCTTAACCAAAGCATAATGCAAAAAAACACAGTATAGATGATTTTTCTGTAGTGGTAGTGTTCTATGTCCTAAAATGCTCCTCCGGGCAAGAAAGCAACGAGTAGTTCGCTCAAAGGCTCGATAAGGCCTATCTTTACACTGAATTTTAGCAAGATTTTTCCACTTTTTATTTTAAAATGGTGAAACCTCGAGAGACTTTTCAATTGTCTTTTACGAGTCTGAGATCTAACTTCTTTGACTACTCGAAAACTTCCATCAAAGAGAAGCAAATGAAAAGCTTTACATTCTATACATCTCATCCAAAATTTATCACACAAGAGGATAGGACCTTAGCTTTATTGCGAGTCCAGAAGTCTCTCATTTTTAGGTATACCGCTCCGCCAGCAGAGCGAGCAACAAAGCCAAGAGGTTGCCCCTTCCTACCCCAACACCATCTTCAGTGAGTGTGTCAATGCAGGTTTAGCGTAGCTGAGCTTACACGTGGTCAGGGCTTTAGCCTCTGTTGGATGCTGAGAATTTGGATTCATATGATTTGGCGGATGAAAGAGCTCATTTGAATGATGTTTTGCACGAGACAATCCCGAGATTTTTTTTGAATTGCTGTCAGCAGTTAAGGGACAAAGGGAAGGTGACGAACGTAATGTAGTCAAGCCGTCAAGGCTGGGGGAGATATTTACACAGAAGTATTTACAGAAAGCGGAATGAATAAGCCCCCACCAGAAAGCCTTGTCGCCACCATCGCTCTCATTTATACAAAACTTCTACCCCGAGCGCACGCAATAGAGCCGTAGACAGTCAAGTGAAATCCAATCCACGAAATAATTTGATCTATGGACAACCTTCCTCTTTCGTTCAAACAACATGAAAAGGTCCCATCCTTTAATATCATGATTGGGTCGGGCTATCGGAATCGAACCGATGATGATTATGGCACTCCACTCGCCACCAATGCGGAAAGATGCTGTCGAATCTTTTGTTACAATAGAAGCAGAAGTGATGTGGATTATTCAAGAATCAAAGTGGTGTTCGAGAACTAGCTAGGTCCCTTTTCTCCGAATCTGAGATCTTCCACTTTGTATTTACAACTGGTGCCTTGAAGAATTGCTCGATGCTACTGCTCCTCTGGCCTGTAATCTGAAACAACCTTGCGGCGGTTGGGATAGCTCAGTTGGTAGAGCAGAAGACTGAAAATCCTCATGTCACCAGAGTTTGAACTCTGATTCTTTTTCATATATAAACATATATAAAAAGCGAGATATTTATGATTATCCCAAGGAGGCTTACTACTCAGTTGATAGATCAGGTGAGCCAGCTATGATCACTAAACTCGCTCTCATGAAAGATTTTCTCTCCTCTCCTAGTGAAGCTTACCTCCGGCGGGCTTTCTCTCGTAAAACCAAAGACACCCCAAGACTCACCTCTCGATTTGTCAGGTATACTACGAAGAATGGCATCGTAAAATAGGATTTGGTTCAGGATTGCCTGGGTGAATAGATTGACCTTAAAACAACAACGATTAATTACTACCAAGGAACCATGCATAGCACTGAATAGGGAGCCTCTGGGAATAACGGCTGGCATAGAAGTCTCTCGCAACGCAAGAAGGTTCCGATTCAAGCGAGAGCCCACCAAACAGGGGAAGTGAGAACATCTTGATCGAAGAGATGTCAACCGGCAACAGTATCTGGAAACAACGATTAGTGGATATTGGTACTGTTACTACACAACAAGCAAAGGATTGGGGATTCTAAGATCAATTTACGAGTCCTGTAACTTCATAGTCTTGGACTCAATAGCGATGACAAGTCCAGTCAGAATGAGAAAAAGAAGACAGTCGACCGCAAGCCGAATTCCATGTCGTTTCCCAAGCCATTCCCTGTACCAGGGGAATAGAGCTGAGAAACGGACTGATTCCGGATGGGTGTAGGTTCGCGACCTCCCCGAGCCCCACAACTTTGAGGTTAAGTTCAGGCAATGGGGCATGAGTCACTACGTTAATGCTTCAATAGATCTTGCATAGAAGAAGGCTCTGGCTAAGCAGCACGCTTAAAATTGCTTACTAGTTTGGCTTCCTTTCTTCACTTGCGGGCCTTCTCCTTTCCGACTTGACTGACTCGGGTGTGAAAGAACGGATGCAACGGCGAATTGGTGAAGGATGGATAGTCGGGAATGATCACAAGTGTAGGAGTTGGGAAAGAAGTCTGATGGGACCTCGGAAGATATAGATATTATGATAAGCGGGGACAGACTCTTAGTGAGCACACGTAATAGGCTACTACTCTAGGCTCGCTTCGCTTCTTCAAGCTCCGCCCCTTATTTCAAACTAAAAATTAGGGCTTTCCAAACGAGCCTTTTATCATCTCCAAATTCATTATAATTATAAGACCTCTTCGATCTCCCTAGTGAGAATCCGCCTCACTTTGTTTCGAAATGGACCTCGAGAAAGTCAACTAGAGACTTTGAGATATGGAAAAAAAGAAAAGGTTACCGCAAAATAGTGCGACAAATAGCGTAGAGAGAACTCTATTTAAGATTCTTGGTTCTGCAATTCATTCGTATAAATGAACAAAAAAAAGAGATGTACACGAAAGAAGGCTGCAGGCAACATTCTTCGATCGAGCCTTGACTCACTTTAACCACATGGTGAAAATCACGAAAGGAAGCTTCTGGCTCGGCTGGTCTCACTGGAGAGGAAAGTTTTGACTGCGAGGGGGCCAGGGGCTTTCCTAATTCATTCGTAAATCAGAATGAAAGGGCTAGAAGCGCTCGCTTCTAGCTGCTTCACTAATTGAAAGAGTATGATATGAATGACTTTCTTTAATTAACCTATCGCCCCTAATAACCAAAAAATGGCAAGTGCTTTTCCTTGTGTGGATCCCATTAATGACCCCCAACAAACAAGCCATTTGATTGGCCTTTTTGATCTCATCCGTATTCCAACTGAAGAAAATGGTCTGATTCTAATAATGGAAAAGGTGGGGCCAAGTTTTACTGAGGGAGCAACCCCATTTTTTACCTTGAATTGGTCAAAATATGCGGCGTTCCCGAGCAAGCACCCCAAATACCACGGGCTGTTCTCGTTTCGGAATTAGACTGACCTCTCATTTCTAATGAGGTTCGGAGGGTAGAACTTCATTCTTCTCTTCCTTTTATCGAGTACTATCCACTACTCTCTTTCTTTCAAAGAAAGCCTCAATGCTCGCGTTCTACAGGGAACTTTTTTTTTGATTGCTTGAGCTTGAGAAGCTTCTGGTCCAATAGGCCCGTAAAATCGCTTACTTACTTCATTCAATGCTGAAAGAAAGAAGAAAGATAAGTTCCTAATGCGCCTATGATGTGGCACCAGGCGGACTCTTAGCCAATGTAGATCGAGCGGTTCACTATCGAGACTCTGAGGGACCTCGAGCTCTATCGTTGGCATAATTAACCCTTACACGACGACCGTGAAGATCCTGTAAGAAATACTAAGAAAAGAAATAATTATTATCTCACAAAATATCGAGATATAGTTTCTTCTATTCTTCTATCAAAGTTTATTTAGAAAATATTTGCTTCAGAAGATTATGAAGCTTAGGAAATCAAGGTTAAATGTAGTGGTGGACAGTAAGCCGCCTTATTATAAGCAAACATTGATACGGATACTAGTATCAACAATTTATAATATGTGTTTGAAGGGCCACAACATCTAAACACACCATCTACTTATATCAATCATAGATCAGCAACCATACCTGTCCATCCAAGGCTTGGATCGCACTAGAAGCTTCTTCACTAGAGGTATAAGTAACAAAGCTAAAGCCTCTTGATCTACCCATCTCACGATCAACAATAACTCTTGCTACAATATATACAACATTAATGAGCACCAATTGCCAGAATTCACAAAGGAAATACCAGATAAACTATTGCTGCTTGTGCATATAGCTATGTAAATCCACACCTTCAACTTACAAGAAAACTGAGAAACATAATTACTTAAGCCTCTGAAAACCATATTTATTTAAGCCTCTCGAACACTATTGTGGCACTCTAAATCTTAGTTCAGGTATGTTTCAGCTTTTTTCCTATTTCTTAGGATGGAGGATGGTTGGGTGTTAACCATCAGTTTAGCTAAAGCTGAAGAAAAAACAAACAACAAGAGAATTTTTAAAGGTTAAGCAAAATAAGTACCATCAACAACTTCACCATATTTACTAAAAGCTTCTCACAGACTCTGCTCATATGTGTTGTATGAAATACCTGCAACAGAAAGTTTAAGATAACACATACACAGAGTAGGCAAAAATTCTCCTGTGTAGGCAAAAAGTAAATCAATCCAATCAAAGCACTCGTGATTATAGGCCTGAAAAAGGGAAAGCGCATAGGTCACTCAGAGTCGCAGAAGACAAGTGAAAAGTCTATCGAAGTTTCACCGTTTTGAAATAATTCGTTCCTTTCACATTCGTTCGAGCTGCTTCGCTCCTTTGCGGTAATGATTACCCCTTTTAGAGCGTATAGGGAGAGGTCAAATTCCAAACTTTTCTCTCGAGTATACCCATTACCCAAAGCTTGACATGCCACGAATCCTAGTGTGGTGGTTGGGCCTACCCACCCTATTTGTTCCATGATCTATGGGTCTACTGAAGCTACCCATTTGGCAAACTTTAAGATAACATGTAAAAAGGGCTACTCTAACGTGCCCCTATCTATCAACGGGGGACCCCCCGAAAGATGAATAGGAAGCTTCCAGTGATTTGGGATCCCACCTTTGATCGAGAGGTTCAGTCGAAGAGATCAAAGTGAAGTCATCAATTAAACCATTTGCACGGGGTAGGGATGGCTATATTTCTGGGAGTGAACTCTAGGCGAATATGAAACGTTCATGGTAATCAATAACCATATCATACCGAGCCTATTAAGCGAGAAAAGGGCGAAAGAAAACTCAAGAATGAATCAAGGCTGACGAAGGGGGGAAAACAAAAGGCGTTTTCTGGTCCCTCCTGAGCCGTTGCCTTGAATAGTGGACTAATCCTTTCAATTCGGTACCCGCGGGAATCATCCCCCCTCAACGGAGGATTCCCCCCCGTAAAAGCTTACTCTTTCTCAAGGCTCTTCCTATTCACATTCAACTTGAGGAATGATTCTTTTTTTTTTTCAACTTCAGAGGAGAAAAGGTCATCCCTCTATTCCATTCCTGCCCCTTCCTACCCCGACGCCATCTTCAGTGAGGTTTGAGGGAGGAAGGCTTTCTTCACATCCAATTAGTGCAAGGGCCACAACTCAAGTTTTGCTCCGCATCAAAGAACTCATCACGTGGGTATTGCTTGCTTAGTTCCATTCTTTAATGAGCTGATGAGACTCTCATTCCTGTCTTGCTTGAATTCCAGGGTCAGACGAGCTAATAACTTGAACGCGTTCGATCTATTTTTTGAGCAAGAATCACAGTGTTATCTTACCTTTACCATGATACGGACTCCGAAGGTAGCCCTCGTTCCCTCATTAGGTAACTCAGTCTCGCCTCCCTCATTCATTCCCCCCTGGGAGGTTAAGGGGTGCGCATCTTTCAATGAGAAGGAAAATCTTATTAGCTAGAGACAACAGACATGATCAATAGTTATGATATCCCACGAGTAGCACAGAGAAGGAACTGCACATTCAGCAGTTGGTCTGTCTCTTTGACTGTCAGTCTAGCAGTCATTCTGTAAGTTACTAAGTGAAGAAGGGAATTGGAAGATAGAAGAGTTGACCACGTCCAGGTCAAGTTTTGAAGCAAGCTGCTAGAAGTAGCGCGCTAGTTCGCAAGATTAAAACTCAAAGGAATGGATTAGGCGATGGAAGCGATTTCAGCCCTTCGTTACTTCCCGATCTCAATCACCCCCTAGCTGAGGCATAATCAAACTTTCTAAAAATGAACTTTATGGAGGAATAAGCACCTCGCAGTTTCTTTCTCTTCTAGCTCCCATCTATCCATTTATTTTCTTTAGCTCCTGAATATGTTTATTCTGGTGTTCAATCACAGAAAACGGATGTTTACAGCTTCGGTGTAGAAGGTTTTTGCCCTTTCTCTTTGCAGAAGCCATGAGAATAAGTAAAAAATAGATTCTCAAATATGACATTCAAAAGCAAGGAGAGAGCATCCATGATAAAAATTTCTAATTTAGTTGGATTAAAAAAAAAGTAGGTAAAGTCAGTTGTTCACAATATACACACTATGATTAAGAATGTGGTATAAATAATTCGTGACATCCGATTCTGGTAGAAAAAATATATATATAGGCAAAAGGTTTTTCATAAATTTTTTGATCATACCTTCTTTCTTCTTCTTGCTCTGAATCATTTCTTTTTTGTCTATAGTGACTCCCGAGTCTTCCTTTTGGGTAAATAACCGTAGGAAGATCCAATTAATGTACTCTACGAATAGAGAAATACAGAGAGTTGAACATAGTAAAATAAGAAAGTAGAAAGATTTCGTTGAAATTGTTCGTTTGGAAATTTTCAGAAAAGCTAATCATAGGTTCTTTGGACTAATGAAAAGCCAGAAGAATGGGTATGAGCTTTCAAAAAGATGAAGATGCAAAGGGTAAAGATCAAGTTTTTTTAACAACGCCCCCTAAGGAAAGCCCCTGTGTTCTTTCTCAATCTTCCTCCTGTTACTCGACAGTCAGTTGTCTCATTACCTGGGCAACCTATAAGACCTCCTAGGAATTTGAAGCGGGGACAACCTTTGAGGGTTAGCAAAAGGGGAGGGAATTACTGACTCTAGCGCCAACATTTGCACCAGGTGCACTGCGCTTTCCCTTGCCCAAATGTTCGCCTTTCTAAGTCAAGTAATGGTGACCCGCCAAAGACTGGAGCCTCCGAAAGTGTTTTCCTTCCCCCGTCGCATCTCCCTCCCTTTGTCGAGCCTTTCCTTTAATGGCTGGGGGAAGCATCCCTTATCTGAACTTGGCTTGCAGAAGAGGCCTGTTTCTTTAGGAGCGAAGTTTGGGGATAAACAAAAGATAAAACGAAAGGAGAAAGGATATCTTTGTCGTCTCTTTGATTTGAAATGAAACAGATCTCACTCTGCATAACACATGCAGTTTGATTCATTTCTTTGACATCCTAGGTCGTCCCATTCCGTCATCTGGCTTATGAGCCCAGAATCGAAAGAATAAAGCAAGCAACCCATTGAAAGCTGTCCAAAAGGAAGGGCCGACTCTAATCTTTCCTTTGCTTCTCTTGAGCCAAATGTGGGATTGATCCCTGTAAAAGTGCAAGCTAGAAGTCACTGATATTCTCCGTGGAGTTTTCATTGGAAGGAATAGTTCCATGCACTGCAGGGTCCCAAATGAATTGGCTTATTTGAAAAAAGCCTTGTTCTTTGGAAGAACTATCTTGTGTTTAGTACTGCACAGTTCCACTCTGTAAGAACTCCGAATCATTTCATGGCCTATTAGAAGTAGAAGGTGCTCTCGTGGGATCCTCATGGACAGAAAAAGATTCCACATTTGCTAGAAGCACGAGCAAAGGAAGGTTACTCCCATAAATGACTCTTCGTGCCTGGCGGGGGAGTTTCCATATTTATACCTTTTCTTGTTGGAGGGGCGACCGTCCGTTGAAAATGACTCATTTAAAAAATTATTGCTTTTACCAAAAATTCTTATGACTTTTCGAAATATAATGTGTCGAGTGGCTATCGCTCTTTGCCCATTTTCTCTAGTTGGGCAGAGCAGCTCCTTCTTGTTCAGGGTCATCGGATGAAAGATCCTCCTCCTACTCAATTGAGAAAAAAAAAGATGACAAAAGAGAATAATACAAAAGAGACTACACTTGCTTCTGGATAGATGTGTGGGACAGAGGGCTCTCCATTTCTTCTATCCGAGCAAAAGAAGAATTGAGATGGACAGTGGTTTACGACAAAACCTAGAAATCGATCACTGATCCAAGGCTTTCTTTCCCTTATTAGTAAAGGGGGCGTGGGACATTCGCCGAGTCTATGCCTTTTCGAGGCTTCCAAATTTGATTTCATTTTTTCTTTCTTTCCCTGGGCCAAGTTCACCTATACGAGAGTGAGGAAGAAAAACCAATAAGAAACTTCCCGGGTATGGGCCAAGATGATGAAAGTTTTGATTCAACGCAACAACGGAACATAGCATGTATGAAGAGAATCCACTTTCAGAGCTTGTTCGAGAATCTAGCTATTCGGAAGACTCAAACTCATGGGGAAGAAAAAATCTTTATGGATGGAATCAAATATGCAGGACTTTTTGAACCGAATCCCTATAGCAAGAAGAGCTAGTTCTTTAGCGAAGTTCTAGAAAAGAGATTCAATGGCTAAATCTCATTGCTATTACTCAAACAAGCATGAAACATATGCTTGCATATTCGTCCACAGGTCAAATCGGATATCCCGGATGAAATGAAAATTGGATTCATGTAACAGGAGAAAGGTTTTGGATCGTCAACAAAGGCGTTCTAGTGCGTTGTAGATTCTTATCCAAGTCAGAATTCTGGCAAAGACAAAGAAGTATCCATTCTTAACACTCAAAAATCGTCAGAGTGGGCGAGGAGGGATTCAAACCCCCGACAACATGGTTCGTATCCATGTGCTCTAAGGATGTTGTCGAAAAGAATGGAACACTATCGATTCTTTGGCCTTTTTTGATCGAATACAACCTAGGAATAGTTGTACACCTATCTTATAAAGAAAGGTAGGTTGCCCTGATGACCGACAGAGACTGTTCGACCTCGGAAGCTAATTCGTGTGTAGGCAGCGGTGTCAAGGGAATTGCCAGGCAGGGTTTAAGAGTGATAGTCCCTTTTGTTTCGGGGGGGAAACAAAGCTTCGTAGATAGCATCGCTTCCTCATCACTTTTTTCTGGCGATATTTCCTTCAGCCAGCCGGTGGGAGTGAGAAGTTTGCCACCTAACTTAATAAGTGCTTTCCTGTGCAAATAGCTTGAATAGATGTGTATAGAAGTTCTACGATTTCGTGATGCAGCACGGAGTCTAAAATCCCCGTTAGTTCAGTTTCGGCAGGAATGTTCAAGCAGCCAAAAGAAGGGCCATAATTCGGCCAGTCAGCAATTTAATCAACAAAAAGCAAGTACAATACAGAACTTATTGTAGCGTAGGGTTTACCACTTGGTCCTTTCGCTTCGGGATCCCCTGTTACTCCACTACTACCTTCCCCTGATTCGGGACTTCCATGAAATGAAAACGGGCAGCGTCGTCGTATGCTTGAAATTTGTTGCCCCTACTTGCTCATTCGCAATTACTACCACAAGAAAGTTGACGTCCCATTTTGTTTAACTATATGAAATCCATACTTAAGATTGGCCTATTACTCATTCGCAATTACTACCACAAGAAAGTCGTATTGTAGCGTAGGGATCAATCACCTTTCTAAAGAAAGTAGCAAAAATCATAAGAGAAGAAAGGTTCACAGAAGGTTGGGAAGGAGTACGCCTGGGCTCGCGGGGTCAATCCCACATCTCATAGAGAGGAGAAAAGAACGGAAATAAAGAAGAATGTAGGACAAATGGCGCATCAGAGAAAGCTATGCCTTTTTCTGCACTGCGTCAAAAAATCTTTGTCTTCAATCTCTCTTCGCAATGCAATAAAAAAGCTGGGGCGTAAAAAAAAATACGTTGATTTCGATAAATTTAAAATTAAAGACTAGATCTTTTCGAGAAAAAAAAGGCCCTCGAGTCCCGACCCATAAATGAATAGGAAGGGAGGCGAACTGCCATTCAAAAATGAAAATGGTTATTCAATGGGTATTGAAAATCTTAAAAATCGGTAGGTTCCCAATTTTAAAGGATTTCCTGCCAAGATGACGGATCCTGCTGTAGGTGCCTCTACATGAACACAATAGAAGTAGAAGTGATGTGGATTATTCAAGAATTGAAGTAAAAAATTAGGATACATTTTGGGAAAATAAAACTTCCATCGAAGAGAAGCAAATGAAAGGATGGATGGTAGCACGAACACAAGGGATACCCAATGTCAATTTTTGAAAAAGGCCTAAATATTTCATTTTCATACTAAATTGGGATCTGCTGATGCTTCCTCTAAAGCTGGCCTTTCATCTACTTGTAGCTCCCATATGGGCAGGGGATTCTACTAGACTAGCCTGACAAATCAATAAGCTTTTTGATTGATTCAGGGCGCAGCGAAGCCAAAGTCAATTATGTAGTAGTCAATCAACGGGACATTCAAAGAAGCTATGCACCTTCACTGAATGTTAATGAAAGCAAGCCCTTTTAATAGAAGGGGCTGGGGGGCAAGATCTTAAAAAGTTCTCCCAAACATTGAAAGCAAGTCTTCGTAATGCTACTTGATTTTCTTTCCCATTACTTTGCAGCCGACGGATGTCCCATGCCACCTTTCGTGAACAACTATGCCCGAGAATGAATGAATTGTCATCCCGTTCATTGTGTTTCCTCGACCCTACTAGCCATTTGCTTGCAGGGTCTTATACTTGCTCATAAAAACACTCTATTCTTTGAGTGCGAATCCCCC
This sequence comes from Carica papaya, assembly GCF_054855325.1. NCBI lineage: Eukaryota > Viridiplantae > Streptophyta > Magnoliopsida > Brassicales > Caricaceae > Carica > Carica papaya. The sequence continues at coordinate 17,331,788 of NC_142315.1, forward strand.
TGTTAAGTAGTCATGCATTATGATAGGAGCTCCCAATTCTCGAGCAAATACAACCTTTTGATCATTTCTTCGCATGTACCTGCAGTAGCATTCAAATAATGCCAGTCAGCGACCTTTTCTTCTTTTACTTCACATAGCTTTTCATCCCCACCTTCCTCTCTTTGAAATAAGGGGCGCGCATGAAGTTCAGTTCACTCAAATAAAAAGACATACCGGAAAAGGGGAGGAAGTGCTTCACGGGTGTGGAGCTGATATACCCCAAAATAGGAAGAGCAAAAGCCACTCGACTCTTAGGGAGAAAGGAACTCGTAGTTCTAGTACTGAACCTTCTCAAACTATTTCTTTTTAAGAACCAAAAAGATTTGTGCCAAAACAACGGATGCCAGATTTGGTCACTGATGGTCGAACGACCCTTCAGTAACCCAGGATGACCCATTTGATGCTTGTTTCACTGTATGAGACAATGTCGCCAGTTATATAAAGAAAAGGGCTGGAGAGTCGAATAGCTTTGGTTAATTGGTCACATTTTATTCATGAAATGGGTTGGATTGGTATACTTGCCTTTGTCAATGATGGTGGAACCGGATCCAACACCTGTCTCTGCAATTGGTTTTAAAAGGCCCAGGGATGAAACAATGGAAATAGTGCTTCCTTCTAATGGTGTCACTTACCACAAACTCGTAGCCTAGCAGGGAGAAGCAACTAGAGAGTTCAGTCTTCTTAGTGATTATTCTCGTCATATTTTCATTTTTCTAGTAGCTTCTTTTGGTTTTGTAAAGCTTCGCTATCTTTGTTGGTTCTTTGATGTATCCAATCTGGTTTTAACTTGGGTTATCAAAGAGAATGTTCCCGAACTTGCTCAAGAATCAAAGTGTGAATGGCACTTCGAAGTGCCTCACGTTGTTCTTAATGGGGATCGGCGTGGGGAACAACAGCTAGAAAGCCCACTAAACGAAAAATGCCTTTCTCTTTTGTGGAACGTGCACACAGAGTTGGAGGGATCAGTCTGATCTTACTGAGAAAGCCACCCAATCCTTGTGTCTTCCATTACTCCGCAACCTCATGCCTTCTTTGGGGTTTGATAATATTTATTTCTTGAATTTGGGTTATAAATCCCTTTTTCTAGGCCTGCAACTGGCACTACAATTCCAGGTGAAAGGTATTCCTTGGCTGGATTGACAACAAAGTGATTAACCTATTCCAGAGCAGTCTGGTGATTAGCCTATCTAGCACTACTTGAGGCTCGGAAGAAGAATCATGCCTCCAGTCGATTCTATAGCAAGAAGGAAGGAATGATAAGAATATTGCGGAAGAAAAAAATGTTTTCTTTGAAAGGGGCCCACCGCACTCCAAGAGCTGCTTACTTCGCTTGATAGTCTCATTAGTTCCTTAAGACTATGCGCGTCGCATGTTCGATCTAGCAATCTTGGACAATTATTTTGATGAGCTATCACTAAACTAAAAAAGAGCGAAGAGAAAGAACTGGGGACGAAAAAGGTAGCCGAACCACCTCCCTTAAGTACTAGCGTACAAGAAGGAGCTTTCGGCAGTGAATCACATGTCGCATGGTTGGTGTGTCACTGGATCGGTGGGGGAACCCATAGGAAGGGGGGACGACCCACCGAATTCACATCAGAAATCACCAACATGAATAAGATCAAATTTGACTTTTTAATCCAATCGATTATGTAGTTGATTTAGCAGCATAACCATAACTAGCACCAGATCGGTCTTGATATATAGGCGAAAGCTACTTATGGTCCTTTCTCCTTATTAAACTTTATACTTAATGATCCTGATATTAATCTAGATCGTTAACAAGATCAGAATTTATGTGAACAAAATAAATCGAGCAGAATCCTAGATGCGGAGCTTGCCAGGTAATTCCAATATGGCTAATTCCTTTGGTTGGGAAGTGAAGCATCTGGCTCCCCCTTTTAATTTCCAATGCCTCCTTTTCATTTTACTTAGGTGGAGCAATCCGAACTAGTGGGAGTAGAGAGAGCAGGGGAGACCAAAGAAATTGCAGGGGCATGAGCAACATAATTGTCTGGAGCATACTCTCGCCTAGAAGAAGGGGCTAGGTTCCTGGTGGAGCAGAGGGTACACATAGTAGCGGCAAGCGAAATAGGAGCAGCCTAAACAGTGAAAACAGGGTTGTTGGAGAGCAATAAAAGCCCCCAATCTAAATTGGAGGGCAGAAATCACTCAATTCTTTTTTTAATTAAGGTTTAGGAGAGTAGCCGCTTTGAATGGGTCTCCCTCTTTCGATGAGCAACAATCTGACATTAAATACTTAAGCCATTTCTCAAAACATTTCGTTGTGTTTTGAAGAACCGGTGCAGTAAAAAGTTTCTACATTTCCTCCCATGACTAAGAAAATCGTGAATGAAAAAGGGTGACGAGAATTCTCAACCTGAGATGTTAGAAGGTGCAAAATCAATGGGTGCAGGAGCCTTTACACCAGAAGGCCTATGTAGAGTGGTCGGCCTTTCGAATGCCTCCTTCCTTATTCTTGAGAACTTCAGCGGTGGATAGCAGCATGGGCAACTGCGGCGTCAGCGGCCTCATGCCGCACTAGAGTGATCCAATATGTGGTTTCACATGTCTGTAGGGGCTTATAATTTAATTGGTTGAAATGTACCGCTCATAACGGTTATATTGTAGGTTCGAGCCCTCATGGGTAGTAATTCACTTGGAAGCTCATCAGGCTCGAAATCCATCATTGGCTAAACAATCATTTGGCCAGTTAAAGGCTTGCTTCTGTCTTGATGGTTGAACGGCCCAAGGGCATCCGATCCTGTCGTCAGCATACTTTTTGTAATGTACAAGCTAGAAGTCTTCTTCTCTACCTTCTCCTCTCTAAAGGCCAAGGGAGAGACTGCATCCCTTTCCTTCGTTAGCTCTTTTGATTTCCCAAGGATAGCGGTAGCTGGGGCGAAGCTTCGAGTTGTGCTCCTCCAATTGACAGATTCCTGGAAAAAAAAAAAGAAGGCCTTTAGGCGGAAGTGAAGTTCATGCAAATGAAGTTCACGAAACAAAAAAGCAACAAGGTAGAGTTAAGAAGGAAAAAATGAATTGTCTTGTCTTATCGCCTTTTAAGACGTTCACTGAATCCTTCACGAGCGCCTAGCTAAATTAGAATAAGATGACTAAATGTAAGGAAAAGAAAGCTCTTTTTTTCTGGATTTCACCCCGCCTCGAGATAACAAGAGAATATGGTATCACAAGTGTAGAATAGCTTGAGGGTTCTAAACCTTTATTGAAGAAAGAGCTCTTGCCTCCAACTCAAAAGAGAACAGAACGTTCCTAAGTCACCGAATGGTCAATCTTTTCCTTCAGTTTGTCCTAATTCAAAAAAAGCGTGGGAGGATGTTGCAGATGCCGAGGCGAACCATTTAAGCTATCTTCTAGACGGATAACGATAGAGAAATCGTTAGTCAGTAAAGCCCATCCAAACAAAGCAGCGGAGGCTGCTATGGCAGAGACAAGAGCAAAAGCACTAGTCTCTCAAGATGCATCTTCCTCTCCAGGACTTTGAAAAGGCACTTTTGGAACACCAATAGGCAAACTCGCTAATAGGAAAGGAGAAAAAAACAAAGCAATGCCAAGAGCTTCATCAATTCGTTATTCATCGATAGACGACAGGTGGGTCTTGCAGTCAAGCTCCCTTCTGCCCTTCCCTGGCTCGATAGACAGGACAAAGACTGTTTGCTTCAATGCTGTTTCAAGCCTCCCTTTCTTGCTTTCGAGCCCTATTAGCAAAAGACTGCTTCGATTCATTTGCTTTGTAGGATCCCTAGCTCGAAATACTGCTACCAACCATGATTCGAGCTCTTTTTTCTTTTGACTTGGTTGGTAGGGTCAAGGCCTTTCTCGCTTGGCTAATGAATCTGATTCGCTAGCTCTATCAGAGAAAGAAGGGGGGTGCGGCACGAGTATTTCTTTCTTGAGTTTTTCTGGATAAGAAAGCTTCCCAATGCCATTCTTTAGTATTTATTTCCATCGTCCAATGGTTAACAAAATCAGAATTTGTTTTTTGTTATCGATCTTCGCCTAAAGCAAAGCGCTTTTACGGGAAGAACTCAAAATATCGTGGTCACGTTCATCGTATCGGAGGTTATGTTCTTTTTTGCTCTTTTTTGGGCTTCTTCTCACTGCTATATCGGGAGTTACTCCACGCATTACTTGACATAAAACAGATAGTGAATTTGTCCGTGAGGATCCCACTAGAGCGCCTTCTATTTCTAATAGGCCATGAACTAGAGCGCTCTGATATAATTAAGATATGGATGCTTCCCTCCTTCATTCCCCCTTGGGAGGTTAAGGGGTAATGATCACATTACCGCAATACAATCTATGACTTTCCCAGTTCTTCAAAGCTCCTGTGGTCATGAGTAAGTCGGTCTCCAGCTAAGGCGCATTCTCCACATTCAATGTAATCCCTAATTTAACATGACAGCTATTAGGATAATAACTGATGTTCTAGAATCTAGTGAGTTTGATTTTCACCACAGCTCAATTCAGGGATAGAAGAGGAAGCTCTTACCTTAAGAAGATCATTTTGAAAGTGTTGTGAGTATTAATCATTACCGCGAAGGAGCAAAGCAGCTCGAACGAATGTGAGAGGAATGAAAAGTCATGAACTTCATGAAATAGAAATCATGGAACTCAAGAACAACTGCATGAATCGAAATCCACTTATATTAAGACAGACAACCGAGAAAGAAAGGCTCCACGTTCAGTGGATGAAGAATCGCAAACATAAGCATTTTTGGTTAACCATGTTCCCAGAAAAAAGATACACTCTCCCCTTCCCGGGCCGAGGCCCCCCTCAATGGGTTCTAAGAATGAGGGCTGGTAGTAAGGTTTGTTTAGTTTTTGTTTAGGCTACTAAAGGCTGACATGCCCCCTCCTACTATAATCCCTAGGGTCTGAGGGAGAAAGAAGATTATATAGAGCTGAAGCTCTTATAATATGATGTTCTAGAATCTAGTGAGTTCGATTTTCACAACAGCTCAATTCAGGGATAGAAGAGGAAGCTCTTACCTTAAGAAGATCATTTTGAAAGTGTTGTGAGTATTAATCATTACCGCGAAGGAGCAAAGCAGCTCGAACGAATGTGAGAGGAACGGAAAGTCGTAAACTTCATGAAATAGAAATCATGGAACTCAAGAACAACCGCATGAATTGAAATCCACTTATATTAAGACAGACAACCGAGAAAGAAAGGCTCCACGTTCAGTGGATGAAGAATTGCAAACATAAGCATTTTTGGTTAACCATGTTCTCAGAAAAAAGATACACTCTCCCCTTCCCGAGCCGAGGCCCCCCTCAATGGGTTCTAAGAAGGAGGGCTGGTAGTAAGGTTTGTTTAGTTTTTGTTTAGGCTACTAAAGGCTGACTTGCCCCCTCCTACTATAATCCCTAGGGTCTGAGGGAGAAAGAAGATTATATAGAGTTGAAGCTCTTATAATCTGATTGCTAAATCTTTCCAAAGTGATAGAAGATGGGAAGACGCGCTACAACTAAATAGCAAACATTTCATTCAATGTTTAGCCAACCAGCGATGAACAAAGAATCAAAGAATCAACTCAACCAATAACTCTCTTTCGTCCGTCTACCCGGGCTTGGTCACTGCGACCCCCTTTGTGAGGGGATCGAAGTTGGATGAATCTACAGTGGTTCCTTCCATCGGCGTCATCGAACCACGTTAGCAATCCATAAAAACTGGAAGCCTAGATCTTGTGGAATTGTATTGAATATTTGACCTTTCAACACCAATCAAAGTCATTTCTGATGAGGAGGAGGCACTTATTGTCGCCCTTCTCTCTCTTGAAAGAGGAGTGCATTTTATTAATCAGGGGCGTGGGAACACATAAGAACTATTGAATGGAAATGGAAAAGAGAAGTCACTCTAGTTCCTTCAGAAATGTAGGCTCGAAAAGGTTAGGCTCGTAGTTTTGCCCTAACACACAAGATGAGACTTTACCACCGTGGAGCGGCTTTTTGGAAAAAGATGATGGGGAAACTTTCATCCCTGGGCCTTTCAAAACCAATTGCGGAGACAGGTGTTGGATCCGGTTCCACCATCGGTCAACTCACAAGAAATGTAGCTACCTCACCAACTAACTGTTCATCTTTGAGCTTGTTGGCTTACTCTTGCTTCATTGTTATTTAGACGGTGTGTTGACAAAGGAAGGGTGTAACTCAACAAAACAAGGAAGGGGCACGCTCACCACTATTGGTTGTTATGTTATAAATACATATCTGCTAGTGCACCTTTCATTCAATATCTCTTTCCTCGTCTACTCTGTGTGAGATGGATCTTCTCACTTGCATTAGAGGACTTCTGACTCCTAAAAAAAAAGGAGGATTCCTGGGTGTCTAGATCAAAAAATGGATTCTCGGCTCAGTAGCTAGAACAGACAGGGCACCTGCCTCCTGGAATTTTGGGTCCCAGAATCAGGACCTCCACTTTCCTTTGATCAACAGGTCCTCGAACCAACCCCCCTTCATGAAATCGAAAAGCTGGTCCTCTTCCATCATATGAAAAATGTCCAGGGAGAACTACGAAAGATGGTAGTGGGAGACATTGAGTCTGTATGAGAAATCTGGAAGACTCCAAAAAGACGAGTTGCGAAAACTTTTGGATAGGTATCCTACATCTGAACTGAATTCTTTCTGGTTAAAGAATCCTTTTTTCGAGTACATTCAGAGCAAGAAATCCTTTATCTAAAGCTTCAATTCAATTTAAAAATTCATTCGTCGGACGGTACTAGTGCTCTCACTTACGAAAAAGGGGGCTCCCGCTCGCTGGTTGAGCTTTCTACAAAAAAAACGATTCGAGAACGCCTTTCTTTTTAGGGCTGACTTCGGAGACTACCACTGAGCACAGTGGAATTTGCATTTCACCAGAAAGGGATTTGGATCAAGAGAGTAAAGTGACCTCGAGCTGCTGTCATTACCTTCTTCCTTGAGAGGGGTCTGATGCAGTAGTACAAATTGCTTCACTTCGCTTCTTTCTATATAATAATATGTACCTTGGTTGTTGTGCTAGGCAAGCTGGGAACGTGCTAAAACTTACGATTTGAAGACAAAGTTAGAGACTACAGGACCTTTCACAGAGCGATCAATTCTTCTTTTATTTTGATGATAAAATACATAGGCATTCCAGTGGATATTATGCACTTGTTATACAATAAGGCGTGCCTATTGAAGAATGAGTCGGTGACTCAGGCAGTGGCTTGGTTAAGGGAACCCATTGGAGCCCTGGAGCAACCTTTGGCCTGGTCTTGGGCATGTTAAAGAAAGATTAGACCGTGCCCTTTCTAATACTAATTGGAGATTATAGAGTCGATTCGACGATATGCCAGTTGTGTATAGAAGTTCTACACTTTCATGATGCAACACGAAGTCTAAAATCCCCGTTAGTTCAGTTTCTGGTAGAAGAATCAGTCTAAGGCTATGCTCTGGGTTCTGGGAAGGTAGTTTAGTCACCTAGTTCAGTCACACCCGATGGATAAGCAGTGATTCCTCTCTTAGCATCTTTTCCTGCCACCCGGCCTCTCACTTTGTTTTGTTCTTCTTCTATATTGTCACTTGAATGAAGACACCCGATCGGTAGCCACTGGAAACACCACTTCCCGTCCGACTTGCATGTGTTAAGTATGCCGCCAGTGTTCATCCTGAGCTAGCGCTTTCTGCTGTCTGTCCTTCCCTTCTCTCTTCTCTTAGCAAGGTGTAGCTTTCTCTTTCGCTTGAGACTAAGAGAGAAAGGCCTTCTTTTTTATAGATTTCGCGGTGGCGATTACAATCTGTTTCCAGGGGGAAAACTATCATCTGGACTTGAAGGGCGTCCCATGGTCGGATGCGAGCCAAGCTAGTTAATCAAAAGCGAGTCTCCAAAGGAAAGAGTCAATTTCTTTTCAACATGAATTCAACACATTCTTGTTGTCTCACTCGTTGTCTAACAAATTCTTTTCTATTGCCAGGTGAGGGCACCGCTATGCCCCGCTGCTCTACTGTGGCCATAAGATTCAAAGAAGAAATAGGAAAACGAAACAAAAAGCTCCAACTAGATCAATTGGAACTAGCTCTACCCTGGCTTTTCATTTGTTCCTCCCAAGGGCCCTTTCTCGTATCACATGCGAGCTGAAACTTACGATTTGAAGACCAAGTCAGAGACTATTGGACCTTTCGCAAAGCGACTCTTAACAAGGACATCAGTAGAACCCCATTTCGCCTAAGTTATTTCGGAACAAAAAAAAGAAGTGATTTTTCACACAGCTTGTTCATAGTGCAGGTCCCACTTGTATATCGTATTGAGGGTGTGAAAACACTTCCTGATGTCAAATTCTAAAAACCAACGAGAGATTCCCCACTCTTCTTTGATCTGTCTTATGACCGAGTGGCAGCCTTGCAATTCAAATAGAAAATAGCAAATATATAGGGTGTCAGAGCTAACATTCCTTAGGAATAGCAATTATCTACTGCTTCTGGTCCTGGGGTTTCCACGCTTGAAAAAAAAAACCTGGGACATCCCAAAGGACTACTTCTCGTGATGAGCTATTTGAAGGAATCTTCTGTTGTATGGCCTGTTAAGCTTCCACGAATATCTTTCCCTTTGAGTTGTAATTTCACAAGCTTGATGTGCCTAAACATCGAACCATCTTGTATTGGATGATCTCATTTGAAGCCGAAGGCAGGAAAAAAGCATATGGTTGAAAAAAAAAAAAAAGGTCATTAGTCCTTGTAGTTAGAAAGAAAAATGCCATACAAGCCATTTCACCCCTAACTTTAAATCTTCTCGCTTCTAGGTCTGCTCTGCTTTCTCCCGCCACCCAGCTCTTGAGTTTAATTCTGGGGTTCAGGATTAGAGGCACTGGAGGATTTGAGAGGATTTTCATTAAGGGTCCCACTTATATATATATCGTATTTGGCTGACAAAGCATCGGACAGGTTAGAGTTCTTGCCTTCTTTGGACTCTCTATGTTGCTACTTACCTTTATCTTCCACTCTGCTAAGAAAGCTACGGGTAGTGGGCTTCTCTTGCTGTTTTGGGAAGCTGTTCTACCGATTGAGGTTCTGAAGGCTCCCCGAGTTCCACCTTTCTACCATCAGGCCTTTTAAAATCGGAAGAAAGGGAGGGAAGAATTCAAGGTGGCTTGGAAAAAGAAAATGAAATATGAACTGTGCTGGTCGTAATAGATCAACTTTCATGCTGGAGCAAGAACTAGCATGAAAGTTCCATTTCAGGGAATGACTATCGGACACAGCCATATCTTATGTGATTTTATACCAAAAATGCCGCTTGCACCTACATTGACCACCACCCCACTGAAAGAAGAAGAGTTTCAGTTTCAACTTTTGCTTCTGAAGTCAGATTTTGATGTTGAGGAAGCATCCAACTCAATTTCTTCTGCGAACTCTTTTGCTGCAGTAGGTTGCTGTCGTGTCTGGGATTGTAGATTGAAATAGATTCACTTTTCGAGTGGTTTTTGTGTCAATTTATGCGTGGTGAAAAGGAGCATTGGAATGGTCTTAGTTCCTGAATATTCAGACAATAGAAGTGCCGGGGTGGGGGGAGGGGAAAAGAAACGGCTTCGAAGAAAGAAATGGGGTTCCCAATGCTTCTCCATGCCCAATATAATTTGTTATTGTCAAAGTCTCTTTTTCGAGAACTTTTTAAAAAGTCCATTGATGTGAACGAGGTGGTGAACAGAGAGAAGGCAGCCCTCGTTCCCGTTCTAATGGTTCTTTCATTCCGTGTCATCACTGTCATAATAGAAATAAAGATTGAAAAGATTTCAAGAGAAATAAATGATTCAATGATCACTGCTCAGAAATGAAATGTTCCAAATGCTCCTGGAAATTCTTGTTCCCATTGGACCAACCCAATGAGAATTTGTGCGCAGCTTCTGGTCTTTGACATCAAAAAATAAGGTTGTAATAACAAAACGGATGGCCCAAACCATTTTCAGAGGTAGTGTCAGAGCCCAATCCCTGGTTCACTCTATTTTGTTCACTTCTTTTTTCGATGGGAGCTCCAGACCGATCCCTTCCTAACAAAAGGGAATCTTTGCTTGGTCCACATAGCCCAAACTCTCAGTCTACTATGAAATATGAAAAAAACAAGAGGGCTGGAATCTACGAATTGATTTTGTTCGTAATTTTTGGCAAACCATAGCAGTCTCGCCCAGTTGCTTCCCTTCCGGTTGCAGATGATAGATATAAAGATCTTCTTAATCAAGTCTGGCATCAAAGTCATCTTTCCCTTCCTGAGCTTATTCCGGCCATGGTGCAGGCTACTAAAGATTGAAATCTCATACGTAGACTCATAGTGGCTAGTAGCTCATTCAGGAACGAGAATTTTAATTGACTTCCATTTTACTTAAGGAACATCACGAGTAGGCTGGTACCAATTTTTCCACATCAGCCCTAAATGCCTTTCTGGATATTCTTCAATGCCCCAGCTAGCCCGTGGGAAGCTGGAGTTAACCAACTCACACTGGGTACGGAGTCACTACACAGACACGACTGACTCCTTCCCTGATCAGATTGATCAGGGAATTTCACCCAGACAAAAAAGGTCATAGAAGGCAACCCTCAAGTATGATGAAGTCTCAATCAATCTTTCCCTCCACCCGAAAAGCAAAAGATTCGAGAGTCCAGGCTGAAAATACATGCATAGATAGTGGTCTAAAAGGTCTCAATATGCAGATTCAGAAAAAAAAAGATTCATTTTTAATTGGAAATGGTAAACCTAGCTAAGAAAGAAAGACTTAGAGGAGGGGCAGATGTGACTATACTAAAAACTTCTATCTTTCCATACATAATCAAAAAATGGAAAAGATTCATCCGCCACCTCGACGCATTCCCTTCTCTCCCCAGCATCGTCCCACACAGAAAGAAAGAGCGCAGAGTCCTGGCCCGACCTGTAGGCTGCCTTTGCTTTCACTGGATCTGAAAATACAATCGTGGAGAAGAGCTAGCTGTAAAGGATTTTATGCTTTCTTTTGAGTAGAGACTCTACAGAGCCCGAAAACAAGCCCATTATAGCTTGAAAAAAGAAAGAGACTTATTGGAAGCTAATACCAAGTTTATGGAAGGCATAACTGTTAAGCGTTTGGTCTAATTCTATATCCATCCCAGAGATAATTATGAACCCCAACGACTAGGAGAGTGTCAACAAACAATTCGAAATGCCTTGACATTTTTAGAACAGGTATGGGTCAACACTATCCCGCAACCCCCATTTCCTCAATTCCAATTGGAAATCTACTACTGCATACAAACCAAGAGTAGAGGGTCAGCCCGGCCTGTGATCGTAGTCCGATAGCAATTCCTACCTGAAAAAGTCGAAACGATATGACTTATGATATCGGATCCAGGTAGAATGGGAATATACACCTCTGGATGACCGAAGAACCAAAAGAGTTCAAAAAGAGGAACTTTTCTTTTGAGAAAGACCAGATACACCAGTAGGAGCTTCAATCGTAATCGTCATAATCGGAATAGGCGTATTGGCCTATATGAATCCCCTTGTCTAGAAGTTATGAACCTCATACTCGTCTCTCTTTCACCTCATATTTTGAATAGGCAAGACGCACACAAGTAAACAAAGGAATGCACCTTTTGGGTGTGGGATGCTCGTTTAACCTCTATATTCATCTTGTTTCTTATTTACCTGGGTGCACTACATTTTCAAAAGCTTCCTGTTATCAGTTTTAGAGCCATTAATGATTAGTGAACCCGCAGATGCCACCGGGACACGACCTTTAAAAAACTCTCTTTGTTCATGACCTGCAGGGAGAGGCAAGCTTGCTTCGCTTGATAGTCTCATTAGTTCCATTATTTACATCTTAGGGAAAGGACGGGAACAAGGTTAGGTGTCCAGGGGACTAGTGGATTAATTCACCCTTCTTATTAGCCAGCGGGGTCGTCAGTGTGGGTGTGGTGAATACGCATGCATCAGACACTTATAAATCCATTTTTCATTTTTGGCGGGTCGCCTTTTGAATTCAGTAGATAAAAGAAATTGTTAGACAGATAAGGAGTAGATGAGTGAGTGAGTGAGTCCGGCATCTTTCCCCATGGCTATAAAACTCCTTTTGATTTTTGATTCACCTCAATCTTCTATTTTCCGATCCAAAGGGAAGAATAAAAGAAGGAAAAAAGCAGAAGTCGCGGCACCTATAGTAGGACAGAGGACTTATCGCGATGCTTGCAGGAAAACTATTCAAAAGAAGGGAATCAATCATTGAAGTGGAATTGAAACCGGCCAAGGAGGGCCCAATGACAGAACACCCTGAATAATCGACCCATTTGCCAAGCAGAGTCTCACAAAATCTTCCCTCTTTTCCTATTCCTAACCCCCAACTTCATCCTTTTCGTTTTGAGGCTGCGCAGGAAAAACCCAAAGCCAATCCCAGGGAACAGTGAAGCTTCATAGGGTCTTTCTGTCCAGGTACGATTGGGATGGAGGAAGCGAAGGTGCCTAAAACAGCCTTTTGCTCTCTTAACGTAAAAGGTGTCCGGCCATTCATCAAGGCCCAAGAATCTGTTGGAGATCTCAACAGCGGTATCTTATTGAACAAAAATGGTGATATTGTCCCCTCCACTCGGGGGACAGAGTTCTCATTTCTATTCTGATTTGGAGTGGAAGAACTTCCTCTCTTTCCCAACCAAATAAGCATTTTTGCAAAGTTCACCTTCCCGCAGTCAAAACAAAACAAGACAATTATATTGCTCCTGCCCCTGCAACTTCTTTGGTCTCCCCCGCTGTCTCTACTCTCGCCCGGCTGTGAATGTTTTGGAATGGGGAGTGTAAGCTAAGGGAGTCAAGTGGTGAAGGACCAGCGCATCTGTTTCGGGTACAGAGGCGACGAGGGGTGCTAACCTGGCCACCCAACCCAACAGGTCAGGGTTGGTCCAGCGTGTGGGGGGAACCGTCCCCACTAGTTCTACCATCACGACTGAATGTAGGACAGATATTTGAATTGATTATTCCTTAAGCCCGCCAATTAGTTAATCAGTAGAAAGAGAGCTTGGAGTTTCCCTCGGAGTACGAGCGAGGAGCTTTTTTGGGGATTTGCTTTTTGTTTGTTGTTTGGAATGGACGCGGCAGGGTCATGGCCTTTCTCGCTTAGCTAACGAATCCGATTCGTCAGTCCTTTCCCTGGGGGGGGCAGGGTGGACGAGGTTTCAGAGTGATATATCTCTCTAACTAGAAAAAGAATAAGAGAAGGAAGATTCAGTAAAGTTTAATTGCCTTGCATCGATGATCTAGATTCATATCTACCCGTTGAATAGTCCCTCTCCACAAATCCATATGATGTTGAGGATTTAAAAAACCTGGCAATCTCTTTCTTAATAAATTGTATCTGCCTTTCCATCAGTCCTTCCTTCTCTACTCGACGATACCACGAAAAAATCGGTAATGATTAATATTTGTTCTCACGGAGTAGTGGAGCGAGAGAACTAAGGAGGGAAAAAGTAGCCGATTTGGGCCTCGGGAAACTGGTTGAGATAGATGACAGTGCCTTTTTCCCCTCTTCCTTTATGGGAGGGAAAGAATCTCTTATGGTCAAGGCGGAAAAAGAAAGAAGAAGAACTTGGTCCTACTAGGAGCATTAGACAATCCAAAGGGCATGACTAGATAAATCAATGCAATTTAGGAAGAATCAATGAAATGACATCAATTCAAATCCTAGATTTTTGAATTGAGAGAAATATTAAGAGAGTCATCTCATCCCCGCTGCATTGAAGAGTACTTACGCACTTCGTACCCCACCAGCTGGAAGAACTGGGGTTGCAGCAGCATTAGTTTAAGCAAGAGCTAGAGATTCAACAACCAAAGCTACTAGTAGTCTCGAAGAGACGAAATCCTCCTATAATAATTAGCATAAAAAGTAGAATCTACTTCAACCGATATGCCCATAGGCATTTACGATTTGAAGACCAAGTCAGAGACTACTGGACCTTTTGCAGAGCGACTCTCAACGAGGACGTTGATCGTTCAGATTGTTACAACCTCTAGCAGATGGTTCGAAATTGATTCTAAAAGAACCTATTTCACATGTTGAGGGCTCAGAAGAAGCTCATGTTGGAAAGCAAGCATGTGCTTTTACAGAAAGGGGCAAGCCAAAACCCTCTCCTAAGAAGTTGCTAGATCGAAGTATAAAATTTGACTCAACGAGTCATCTACTTAAAAGGACCCTCCCCCGACTCATTCGAAAGCGTTGAATGCATAGTGATGAAAGACAAGGGACTGGAACTGATTGCTGAGAAGGGATCTTGTTCAGGACATTAAAAATGATGAATCGACGTCGACCATAACCCCTAGCCTTCCAAGCTACGATGCGGGTTCGATTTTCGCTACTCGCTCTAGATTTCCCGTTTGTTTTCTGCTTGGTTACTTATCTAATTCCGATTCAAAACTTACTTTGTGAATTGCTAGAAACATGTGAAATGTATGGCTAACCCGTCTGGGTCGAAATACGGCTTTTAAATTCAGTTCTAAATTAGTGGATGCTGCCAAAGGGAGCGGCTCAGATTTCAACTAGGGAAAAAGGATTTGCAGTCCCCCGCCTTACCGCTCGACCATATCGCCAAAATGAGATCTTGCTCCGACGAAGTAGACGATACACCGCGGCAGATAGTCTTCTGTTTGCATTCATATTGGAAAAAGGCTTAGGGAAGGATCCCACAAAAACGAAGCGGTCCCTACGTAACCAGTCATCCGTAATATCAAATAAATCATTTTCATCTTTGAGTGGTAAAAAGAAAAGGGCAAGAGCTTCCTTACGCATGGAAACACCTGTTTCTTCCATATTTTAGATCTTAGCTGATGTAGGGTTCTCGTCCCACAGATCCCATTTCGGTGCCCCTCTAATTCCAAAAATTGAAAGACGGAGTCGGTGGAATTCAATCTCTTCAATCTCGGGATACCACCTACTACCCTTTCTCAAACCTTCTCCTTTTTATAATAATAAGGTAAGCTTGGGTTCTAAACCTTAGTCAAATTCTTCTTGTTTCGGGAGAAGGTTCTGATAAGCTCGTCAGGGGCTGGCACTCTGGTTTCGCCCCGAATCTCCCCTTGACCGTGTCTGCGGTAGTCAGCCTCACGGTGTGCCTGACTGGCGAGTCTGCCATCTTCATGACTTTTCCTTTTGTGGGCTGCTTCTCAAGCCTTCGAGTCTGATGTCGGAAATGTGGAACCCACGATTCAAAGCAACGATCCGAAGCAACCCTTTTCCATTCATAGAGAAATCCAATCATCAAAATAAATAAAAAGGCCATCATGGACTAAAATCCAAACAGATCAATCTTGTTGGGAGGGATATATAGCAATCCAAATCCGCCAAATAACATGAGGATTCTTCCCATTCGTAGGTCATTTATGGCACGCAAGAAGGGCTCGTGCTGCTGCAGCTGGAGGAGATCTCTCGAAAAGTATTTAATGCTCATTTCGGCCAACTCTCCATCATCTTTCTTTGGTTGAGAGGTCGAAAGAAAGTTTTTCTTTCCTACAGCGAACTAAAGGAAGAAAAAGCAAAAATCAGAATTGATCGATCTATTCATTAAAACAAATGAAAAGGAAACTATCGATGCGTTAGGAGTACCTATTGATGGAAGAGGGGCTCTCAGCTGTCACGAGGAGAGATTTTGTGTTTTATATGGTAATCTTTCTTATATCCAAATTGTATCCGAACTTCCCACTTGTGCTTAACTGCTTCGCCCCTTTACCGCTTGACTCTGACACTAAACAGGTCAACTATACGCATGTCTGCCCATAAAGCACGAAGAGTAATTGATCAGATTCGTGGATGTTCCTATGAAGAAACACTTATGATACTAGAACAGAATTTGTGGAGCTCAGCATGTCTAGAAGCACAGGAGAACATTTCTTCGAAAGTGGCTTTGACGGAGGGAAGTGGGCTTCATTCAATGGAATGCTTTGTTGGTTTAGCTTCCATTCTTAACACTCAGAAACCGCCAGAGTAGGGGATTGTCCTGTCCTCCTCACTGACCAGGCGAAATCTACCAACCACGTAGACCCACGGAGCGATAAGGGACGGGACTCTGACTCTTATCCCCTTAGCACTAGCTTGATTCTTTTTCTTTTTTTGAGTTTAAAAAACGGAAAGAACATAGGATAGGATAAGTGAGGATACAGAATGAATGCTGACTCTTTGGCACCGGACGATCAGACTTATCAATCACTCGACTCAGCTATTACTCGGCAGGGTACAAATATCTAAATTTGATATTTTTAGATACTTTTTCATCCAAACCTTTATTGAAGAAAGAGCTCTTACCCCCGACACCGTGGTTCGTAGCCACGTCGTAAGGAATCTATCTGAAGAAAATGGAATTTCCATTGAGGTTTCTTTTCTAAGCTTTAAGAGGAAATTAATATGACAGTGGCCTTTTTAAATCGACATTGCTGGAAGAGGGCTTTCTCAGGCTGAACTTCCTGGAATAGACATGCCCTATCTTACTTAGAAAAAGAAAGGGGCTCAAAAGCTGCGAAGAAAGTCGAGCTAAAAGAATAGAATGAAGGCTACAAGTGGAAGCAACCGATGCTTTGGTCATTCAGTTGACTCCTTGCTGCCAGTCTAGGGGTCTTGAGTCCTTTCCTCTCCTTGACTTGTATTAATAAGGCGTCTGTTGTCCCGGCTGAGTTCCGCTATCAACTAATTATAGTCGCATAACAAGCGATGTAATAAATTACGGACCATAATCCATGGGAAGGATTAATTTGAGGATAAAGAATCAGCACACCGACTCGCTTTTTTCCTTCCCCCTCTTATTTTTAGTCCAACGCCAGATGAGATGATTCAATCCTCGATCTTGCCTACTGTTGAGCTGGGACCAAGAAAGAGAAGCGATTTAGAGAGATCTTTGTGTCAGTCTAGGTCCCCTCGATCACCCTTCCCTTGAACCTGAACTGGTCGAGAGAGATGAACCCGCATCTAAGTCTTATTCACCTCCATCACTTAGACCTATGCTTTTTTATCTTTCTTTATTGGGGCCTCGAGAATGCCGTGTCGTCCAGCGGAGCCTAGAATAAGGTGACTCGCAAGTAGATTTTTTGGGGGGTTTCTAGAATTTCATTTGAAAGTGAGATCCCCTTTCTTTATCTCTGTTCTCCTTTCTTTTTTTTATGAGAATACCTGCCCTGCCACCTTCGCTCTCGTTCGGACCCCAAGGAAGGAAGGAGGTTGTGGAGTAATGGAAGACAGAAGAATTAGCAGGCAAATTCTAACAGCCTATTCTATTCTGAAAGTTGACTATAGGCTAGATCAAGCTGGTTTTACATGAAGAAGATTTGGTTCAACATGTTCTATTCGATACGGGTCTTAGCCGCAGGAACAGGGAACGAATCCTCCAAAAATGGAATGAGTTCACAATGATTATCACAAGAGAGCTGCTCCCTCATCACTTACCACTATTTTCTTCTTGGATTCTGGGTGGAATTCACAAAATGCGAACTCAGCTACTTTTTAGGAGTAGGTTTTGGCTTGGCCCTTTCTATGTTATTAGTCAAGCGCTAACGAAAGCCCTTATTAGAGTAAAGGCGAGGTGCCGGAGCTGCTACAATTGCGTTGGCGGGAGCTGCTGTCGGTATTGGAAACGTCTTCAGTTCTTTGATCTATTTCGGATGCTTGTATAGGCTTTTTTCCCTTAAATTGGATTTCGTGAGATTAGATGGGCTGGGCTATGGCTTCAGTCTAGATGGATGCGAGTGCATGAAAGGTGTGATTGGCTCATAAGTGGGCTTAAAAGCTTAGTATCACTCCCCTCTCGTCGTTAACCAAACACAGCCCGAGTTTCTTTTCTATCTCGTTGGCAGCTAAATTCAGTCTTCAAGATCCCATAACATAAAAAGTAGTGGAGTGCATAAGTTCCCTTATATATAGGGGCGACTTTCTTGTGGTAGTAATTGCGAATGAGCAAGTAGGGGGTGGCAACTAAAGAGGTAGCGCCTGTACAAATTCAATTGGCATACTGAAATCGAAGACCCACTGCCTTCCGAACTCTGCTTGCTTCAACTCACTTCACTTACAAAGTAGTGAGGTGGGGAAGTTCTTCCATTCCAAATCAGAATAGAAATGAGAACTCTGTCCCCCAAGTGGAGTAGAGTAATTGATCAGATTCGTGGACGTTCCTATGAAGAAACAGCTGAAATGCCACCAGGCGTCTATTATTGAATTCACCCAACCCGATAGTACCAATTTTGTTTTGGGAATGTCCAAGAAAGCCCAGTGACCAAGCACTCCCACCCCTAAAAGCAGAGATCGAAGGATTCGAACCTACGACCAATTTTGTTTTGGGAACGTCCAACGCCAAAGTCACTGAATGGGTAGTTAACTGACTGGTCGTAGGTTCAAATCCTTCGATCTCTGCTTTTAGGGGTGGGAGTGCTTGGTCACTGGGCTTTCTTTTTCTTCAATCAATTTGGTTGTGTCAGTCATAAGAAATATTAGAAGAAAAAGATAGATTTTTCAATTCCTTTCGGGTCAAAAAGGCAAAGCAAACTAAGTCACGTTGCAGGGCCTGCTTTTGTCTTTTTTTTATCTAAAGGCGAAGACTCTAAAGTGGGCGAACACTCGGCCCAATGGGCGAACATGCCACAGCAGGCACATTGACTGGCTTACTCCCAAATGAACTCAACCGAGACAATAGATATGAAAACGAAAGAAGCAACGTACTCCTACCGTTCCTCTAGGTCGAAGGAGCAGCTAGTCCAACTTCTTGAGCAGCCGAGATATTAAACAACGAACATTTTCTTTCATTCCTTGACCCCAAGAGACTTCCCTAAATTCTTGGTCAAAGGAATGCCCAAAATCTGACTTGTGCAGGCCCCCGTCAATTCTTTTGAGTTTCGGAAGAGATATAGAAAGAGGAGAGGGAAGGAGGAAGTTTACGACTGACTTCCCGACTTACCAACTGGTGGACTTGGCTTTTCGAAAGCTTTTTCTATAATAGGGAGGCACTTCAAATCGATCTCCCGAAACACCTTAATACATAAAGATGGTGAAATGCGTAGAGATCGAAAAGAACACCAACGGCGAAAGTGTAGCCCAGTAACTTCGGGAGAAGGAGTGCTTCCTCACAAAGGGGTCGCAGTGACCAGGCCCAGGTGACTGTTTACCAAAAACACAGGGCTCCTGAACGAGAACAATAAAGAACTAGGTAATGTAGGCCCTTATTTGAGTTCACTTTTCTCATCCTGACCATTCCTAAGCTAGCGTAGGAATGGAATAGAGGGATGCGCTAAGCATGAACAGAGTGAAGAGTCGGCAAAAATTCATCGCTAGCGAGCTAGCTTACTTCAAGTCTATTAAAAGACTCTCTATGTTACGCATTGTCTTATCCCATATTGATTATCATAAAGTCTTTTCCCGTGGCTGGTATATTCATAAGTTTTTCCTTAGATTCATTCTTACATGAATTAAATTGCCGAAAATGAGGTGAGGTAAAAAAGAGTTTGCCCTTCCTGCAATCTATTACCGACTAAGGGTGGAGACTCTTCCCGAGTTACCAGAACAAGTGGTTCTTCTCTCACTAGAAGTGGTTTGACACCTACTCTATTAGAGAGAGAGTAATTAAAGTATGGCTGGATTCTTGTCAAAGAAAGACAGGATTAATTGAGGCTGTTCAAATAGGTACAGGTCAACTAAACGGGAAGATGGAGGTGAATAAGGCTTTTAGAAAGAGCTAGATGGAATAAGGAGGAAGAGAGGGCGACAACGAAGTCAATTCCATTGATTCTTTGGCCCTAGGCCTCATCGGTGAACTCGAGGGAGCTACGCCTTTCGTGTGGGTCGGAACTTACCCGACAAAGAATTTCATAGATCTATTGTAATCACGAAGGAAATGCATGAAGATGAAGGACGTCAGGAGTCCATTAATGAGAAGGGGCTGGGGAAAGCTTGAACCCAATTCCTACAGTGATGAATATGAGCACAATTGAAATTCCTAGGGAGTTATACATTTGTGTATCGATAAGGCAAGGTAGCACGCCAGGTAGAGCTATCGCGTGTGGCTAGACTGCTTTCATTTCACAGGCTAAAAGGTAGGGGTGAATACCCAGAGAAAGAGATTTGCCCTCCAGTTCGATTATTATTCTTGACTTGACTTATTAGCGTAAGAGGACCCACTATAATGGATTCTCCTCCTGAAGTCAGAGTATCCAGATCTTTTCACTTCACTCTCTTCTCTTGTCCGTGTTTGGAACAGAGGTCTCTCTTCCCTGCAACCATTTGACTCTTCACACATTCTAATATGAAGGATTAGTAGCTCCTGTAGGTGGGAAGGGTCAGGACTGAAGTGGGGCACAAGTGAACATGTACGAAAAAGCTGTATCTAGGGTGAGTTCTTCGACCCTATCTATGTTTCAATGATGGCCCAAACAAAGTGCTTCACCCCGACACTTCTAGTTTTTGGTTCTTTTAGCAGTAAACGTCCTGGGACCATTGATTAGAATGTTCCTGAGGCAGGAGACCGTGCAAATGGTTTAATTGATGACTTTGCTTCGATCTCTTCGACTGAACAAGTCTTTGATCCTTGCAGCACCCTGCTGGTGTAGTACGTTGGCTTCTACACACCATCATCCTCCCAAAGTAAAAAAGAAGCAAATTCTTGTTGGTAATTAGGTATGATCAAAACATTTATGAAAAACTAATAGATTCTTAAATATGACATTCAAAAGCAAGGAGAGAGGGCTGCTAAAGCAAGCTAAGCTTCACACGGTCCTGAGGAAGCCAAAAGACCCTCTCCTCTCACGGCCCCCGCTTCTTCCTGTGGTTATTTGAGTTCACTTTTCTCATCCCGACCATTCCTAAGCTACCATGTGGATTTCTGGGATAGCACTTGCCTTTGCTTCATCGCTGGCTATTGTAAAGAAAACAAATCCGTGAGTGTGCAGATGTTGGTTAATAGTGCCTCTTACCGCCCCCGCCTACACGTCTTGCTTTTACTGCTATATCGGGACGTATCGCTAAGATCAACAACTTGGAGAACGTGGAGCCTTTCTTTCTCGGATGCTTTCACTAGAGGGATAACTTGAATAGTAAGGGCTATGCGCAATCAACACAAATCAGATTCTATTCTCGAAGAGTCCACAATCATTGAGAGGGGCACCACCAAGCGATATCGAGACCAGCACCGTGCCTAAGGGCATATCGGTTGAAGTAGATTCTTCTTTTTGATCAATCAAAACCCCTTTCCTTTCAGTTAATTAACTATGATTAACCATCATGAGATTTGGTGAAGACACCACATACCACATAGAGAAAAGAAAGCGGAATAGCGGTGTCTGCTTGGAAGATTATTCTTTCCTCTTTGGTGAAAGAGGGAAAAGGTGTGTGGGAGAAAGAATGATTAAAGGAGAGAGGAGCCGTGGCAGTCCCCCCCACCCCCGGATCCCACGAGTGAATAGAAAGTTGATCTACATTGGATCTCACCTGAATCGCCCCGTGAGGTTTCTTTCGTATCAAGAGTGTGTTTTGGAGGCCAGGGAAGACAGATTGGATTGAGAGGCAATGCCTATGGGCTGCCACTTTCTCTTCTGGACCCTTCTGGCTCCCCACCTCGAATCTCGCTCAACCCGTGGAAAAGTTTCCCAAAAAAATAAGATAAACCGAAAAAGTGGTTGGTCGCAGCTCAACAGCAATTCTTGTTACAACTGTACGTCGAGGCATTTCAAATTGTTTGTTGACATGGACAAAGTCAGGGAAAATCGATTCATAAGGAGAAGAAGAGGCAAAAATTGGAACAAAAATATCATTTGATTCGTCGATCCTTGGTGGCAATAGGCGCGTGATTTGGTAATACACCAATTTGCCCACTATTAGTAGATAAAATGATTTCTTCCATAATTAATAGATATTTTATAAATGCTGGATTACTGGTTTTCTATCTTTCTTGTGCTATCAAAAAGCAAGAATTTGTGGGAGTAGCTGCAGTAGTGCTAGGCTGACTTTTATGATGACCTTTTCTTTCTTCTCGGCGCGTGGAAGAATCGGGGAAAGGACCTCGGCGTTTTTTTGTAGCCTAGTATTTTCGGCAATTCTAATGGCTTCTTTATCTCTTCATGTTCAAAAAAATAAGATTGTTTAGATCTGATGAGCGCTTTGTCTTCCTTCACACCCTGAATAGGACTTTACCAGGAGAAGGAGAGCAGTGCCACTATTCTTGAACAACTTTGAGCTGGGCTTTCCTTTCGCATTATTA
This sequence comes from Carica papaya, assembly GCF_054855325.1. Lineage (NCBI taxonomy): Eukaryota > Viridiplantae > Streptophyta > Magnoliopsida > Brassicales > Caricaceae > Carica > Carica papaya. The sequence continues at coordinate 17,354,033 of NC_142315.1, forward strand.
CGGATATGAAACGAAAATAATGGAAAAAGTTGGCCTGACGAATCTTTCACTCTACCTCCTCTTATTAATACCATATACATTTATTGTTGGTTTAGCTGCTAATCTAGCGATCCTTCCTAACCCCCTTCCCTGGCTTTTGTTCCACTAGCAGTAAGCTCTGCTCCCTCTAGTTCCATTAATTCTGGATTTTTATACCGACGACCATCCAAGGTTTCATGAGTGCTCCTCTAGGAGAGCGGCTCGATCGACAAAAAAGAAGAGTAGCCCCCCTAGAACTTGGCAAAGTCAGAAATGAGAAAATCTATGATTCTCGTTCTCGAAACTCCACTCTTTCTCTTTCAAACTATGAGGATTAGCAACTCGCCAAAAGCCCATTAGGGGCAGGCCTTTCTTTTGAATCTGAAAGAACTAGATGTCGTTTCTCAGATGATCCAATGATCCCCGATTCTGCTAGGTTTCAGTCAGTTAGCTTAATCATAAATAGAGTACCGGTATGCAAAGGTTCGAATCCTTTTATTCTAGATTTTGAACACCCAATCAGATCTGTCAAGAACGAGCAGGCCTTATCTATCTCTTGTCCACTTTCAAGTTCAAGAGTCATAAGTAAAGAGAGCTCCTGTGTCGTGGAACTTCTAGCTCGGCAGATCGAGTTTGTGTTATGTGATTCATTTTTCTCTTTTATTTGTGCAACTTTCTTTCTCCCATGGGCGAAAAGAGAAAAACAGACAATTCTAAAAAAGAAAAGTTCGCCGTAGTATTATTCTTCAGAATTCTTCTGCGTCAGGGTTCCAAACCCGAAAGAAGGATCCTAAAAAAGGACCACTCCTTCCCTCCACCCCTCAAACTCACTCGACCTAGGTTCAAGGGCTCCAACACAGTCGAGCAAAGAGAGAAAGCCCCAGGCAGTGGTGTATAGAACGACTCTTTTGGGCAATGAGAGAGGTACTTTGAGAAAAGTCAATGGTAGGTTTCTCTCGTCAAGGAGTAAGGCGAGAATCCAATCCAGGGAGAAAAGGTAGGGTAGAATCGCCTCTGCGGTCACTCTATCTTTCGCTGTCCAAGGGGCAATGCGAGCACGAATCTGACTGGCTTCTTGAGGAGAAAAGGTCATCCCTCTATTCCATTCCTGTGCAGGCTTAGGAGGTTAGAGACCACTGTGTTCGCACCGACGGTCTCCAAGAGTTCCGCTTCTGAGGCGTCCACTGGGGTCCAAAAGCATCCTCCTATAATAGTTAGCAGTACTGAAGAAGTGAGCCCTATCAGAGAAAGAAAAGGACCTTGAGTTCTATGTCTATTGATAGTGTTCATAATAACAGCCAAGGGACTAAGTGGTAAGGCCATGATATAGCGTGTTTCTTTCTCCTCTTCTAAAGTGGTAAGGACATAGAACTCAAGGTCCTTTCTTGCCCTATGAGGAACTATCAATAGACATTCGTATCATAACTCTATTCCACATCACTTTACTAAGTAGTATTTCACTCGACTTCCTTTTTTCTTTGTGAGTTTTGAGAATATCCCCATTCATAGGTCTGAGATCCACATCTATGAATTGAAAGGTCCGAGCATGGGATGCGCATTGTTGATAAAGTTCCTTCAGTCTCGGGCAGAATGAATTGTAAGGCATACCCCCGGGCGGGCAAGAGAATTTGTGTGCTGGGGAGTCCCTGATGATTAAATAAACAGACCTAGCCTAAACCTACTTAAACTAAAGGCTTGGCCCAGTTTGAAGGAAGAAGAAAGTGCAAGGGCCAGTTCTGGTTGGCTGCAAGAGATAAGAGAAGCTTTGTATCGGCTAAGTTCACGATTTGGAGATAAGCGGCTCCTCCGCTTGGCAAGCTCCTCTTTACTGCGAAGCAGCTGGTACTTGTTTGGGGTGGGGGGTAGTTTCGTTTCGTGCAACGCCCTTCTCATATTTGTGATAGATGAGCCGTTGCCTTATAGAATCCGCTTGTTGGCGGATTGATTCTCGGAGTGGAATTCTAAAAACTAATGAGAGATTCCCCACTCTTCTTTGATCCGTCTTAGGATCGAGTGGCAGCCTTGACCAATTGTCACCCCACCGGTAGTAGGAGATGTAAGAATTGATACATAGAATAACATCCATCAGCCGGCCGGTGGGAGCGAGAAGTTTGGGATATGTTTGGTCTTTCTGGCTACAACAGAAATGAAGGGCTCCATGTAGCTGCTGCGCCCGACCCTACTGTATCTTTTGTTTCATTTCTTCTTGAACAATCACAAACACTGCTTATGTGACTTTGACCTGCCTTTGACTCAAGGGAGGCATATTATTCTCTTTACGAGAACTTTCAGATCGGAGAAGCATTCAGAACGGACGGAGATACTACATCCCTTTCTTTCGCTAGCTCTTTTGATTTCCCAAGGATAGCGGGGCCCCGTTGAGTTCTTATGCTTTCATGTCTACAACTCAGTTCATCCGATTACTACAAGCGCAGGAATGGAATAGAAGGATGCCTTTCTAAAAGTAACCCAGAACCAAGATCGCTGAAGATTAAAATTATAACACAAGCTACCCATTCTATCACTTCATAATAAGGAAGGGCTTCTTGAACCATTCTAAGCAATTAGTGGTGAATGAAACAACATTCATTGAATGAGTTGATGGGGGGCTGGAGGTTATGCGTCCGACTTCGATTCTTGAATAATCCACATCACTTCTACTTCTATTGTGCGTGGGGCAGAGGGCTCATAGTACCCCATTTTCTTGATCCAGCCTTTTTATCCGAATCATGCACTTTCACAGATACCTGGGCTCTAGGAGGGGGAGATGTAAGAAAAATTACTAACTAGGAACTAACTAGGGTTTAGGTACCAATTCAAAGAGCATTCGTTTACCTCTCCTTCATCTTGTCAAAAAAGGTCTTTTTTTATTTCCATAGCCTGGCCTGGCAGTACCCAGCCAGGACGGTATAGAAGATTCAGTTCGCGCATACACCGAGAACACGGCATAGCCGCACCCCTGTGACTCAGCATGAGAGAAGGGGGCGAAACTGCACACTCTCGTGTTCAGAGTCATTTTGAGAATGGTCTACATATATCTCTTTTCTTTTAGGTAGATGTTTACGGGATTTTCGTCTACCTATTCTTCCATTATCATAGGCCGGGGGTCAAGTCTTTTGACAAGTTAGAGGCTTGGTTTTTTGCCTCTGCAGTTGTTAATTAAACATTGGCAACTAACGTAGATATTAAGGAATTGTCCATACGTAAAATCATAATTATTGATATGGGACTTTTCCTTTCTGATGCGAATTCGGGTGTATTAGAATTGAAAGTTCTTGTTGTTTGATCTTCTGCAATTGGAAGACCATAATATTTTTCCTTTTGGGCCCTCTTTCTTAGAACCCATTGAGGGGGGCCTTGGCCCCGAAAAATTCTAGTACTCCATTCTATTACATATACAGATGGGGAGCAATCGAAAAAACCAAAGACCTGCTGTGTTTCAGAAATGTCTGCAATCGAGTAAATAGCTCTATGAACTAATGGATAGGTCTTTTTCCTTCAACTTCTGCTTCATGACTGCCCACTGCTGCTGAGTGGTCGAACTTATCCACTAAGAGATTTGTGGAATATCTGTGGATTTCGTTGGAGGATTTCTGCGAGGAGCTCTGTTTGAGAGGAAGAACTGGTTCTTATCGAAATTGACCTTTTGGCCATTACAATCAGCTTCTGTGCATTACTAGCCAGTTATAAAGGATATATACCCATATTCATAAGATTCTTTATTAATCAATCCTCTTGATCCATAAATTTCATTAACAGCGGCAGGAAGGAAAGAAGCCTATCTCGACTAGTTTCTCGAGGCCCAGATCGGCTTAGAGAATCACTGGCGCTATTTAGCCCTTCGTTTCGCTGCTCTGTTAGGCTTTCGCCCATTACGAAAAATTCCCCACGCTACATTCCTTATAGGGGGACAAGCCTTTTCTCTTCTGCAGCTAGAGAGTCATTTCTAGGATAATTTCAAGCCGGTACACTTTCTGGCTCACAACGACTCAAACGGGTGTGGGCTCTCTATGTTAATGATGAAGGAGGCATCGGGATTGGGCTTGGATTCACTTACCAAATTTGAGTGGCTCCATTTCACAGCCATATAGCTTGTCACAACTCACTATAATGGATTCTCCTCCTGAAGTCAGAGTATCTAGATCTTTTCCTCACCGCCATTTTAAATTTAAAAAGTGTTAGCGGGCAAGGCCCATATTCTGCAAGATTTAGACGGGAAGGTATCAGTTTTATAGGACAAAGAACTTGTCTGCATGTGTGGATGGTATTCAATTTTGATTCTATGGTCGCTATGTTCACATCCTCCGATTCATAATCGAAGTGGTCTCGTGCGATCTCATGCGTGGCCATTATTAATTCAACCAGCATTCTTGTCAGAACGATTTTTTAGGAGGCTCGGACGCCTACCGAACATCCCTAAACGAGCTGTGGGAGCATGGCGAGGGGGCAGTATCCACTTTTGACTGATAGAAAGCATCTCTCTTTTCTCTCTCCTGACTGAACCCGCCAAAAAAAGATCGAACCACTGACATCCGCCACAAGGTAAACCAAGCAATAGCAAGGATTGCGGCAGAGCTATTATTAAAGAATCGCGAGAAGCAAAGGCACCAAGTGGAATCATCCCGTGCCTGACTATTAGCTTTCTTTTTTTAGAATTTCTCGGACGAAGGTTTTCAAAAGAAGAGTAAGAGACGGGGAGCGGGAGGCTTTCGAAAGCAAATGATACCACACTTCGCACCTGCGGCATTTTTGCCAGACGAACTTTGCTAGCAGCGGTTAAATCAAAAAAGAGTTCTCCTTGCCAACTAATCGATCAAAAGTTCATCTTTGATTAAACGGCTACGCTGCCAGAGGAAATTGAAGACGATAGAGGAGTTCGCTCCACCGTGCAAGATCCTCGAATCTACCACTACATATAGGGACAATACCAAGCACTTTATTACTGGCCTTAGTTGCAGGCGGTGATCTATCTACATTTATTATCACACCCCTTCAATCCTTGGGAAAAAGATTCAAGGGTCTGCCTTGGCAGCATGCTCTTGGGTACTGATGGGATGGATTTAGACTACAGTGAAATACTACTTAGTAAAGTAGAAGGGCCAACCTGAGAGTGTGGGTCACTCATGACATATAGGTGCTTGATAGGGTGCCTTGACGGGGGAAAGGAATTATCGCAAAATAGATCTTTTATTTGTATAATAGGTGACTAGAGGATTAGGTTCACTAGAGGATAGAGATTTGATTCCTCTAAAGGAAAGAGAAACCTTGGATGGAACACTAGAACGGTTCGGAAAGATGAACTAAACTAAGTCGTGCATTTCTAAGAAGTGGCTTCCGTCCCCTTCATTTTTTGTCGATTGGGTTACTTCTAGAAAGGCATCCCTCTATTCCATTCCTGTGCTTTCCCTGAATTCCCCCTGCTTTGTTTTCGCTCTGCTTGTGCGTGGCACTCCTTACTCGCGGAGTGGCATACTGATAAATCAAGGTGATCCCTTAAGGTATTGAGCAGCGGTGTAGCATCAGATCCTAAAGACAGTAGGTCTTTTTATGAAGAAAAGTCTTTTTCAAAGAACTGGCCCTTGCACTAATTGGATGTGAAGAAAGCCTTCCTCCCTCAAACCTCACTGGAAATCACACTTGGAAAGGGTGGACAATTAGCTAGAGCAGCGAGTGTTGTAGCGAAACTAATTGCTTGGGATGAAGACTATAGATTGTGCTTTGTGAGGCGGATGCTCGTGGATCAATGTGCACTAACGCCTCGTTGAACACCCTATTGCTCCGCAGAGAATTCCCCTCGCTTTTGGGGGATCGCTCTTTGATCGAAGATTGCTTCAATTTATTTTTTTGGGCATCGAGTAAGAGGTTCGTTCGGGCAAGCAAGCAGCAACGAGAGGAACCCGAAAATGTTATGAAAGAAAGCGATAGACTAATCTTACAAGTGTTCCCTAATGAAGGATTTTAGGAGATTTCTTAGGGTTCTCCTCAACCCATCCGCGAAGGGTTCGTTTATCATTACGATAAGTGGCAAGTGGAAGTGCAGTGATGTATGCAGCTGAGGCATCCGAACAGATCGGTCCTTTCTTCATTTTTCCCTTATATCAATAACATGCCCGATTTGCATCATTATGCTCGATAAAAGGAATTAGGGAAGCCTTCATGATTCAGGTTCAGATGATTATTATTATTAAGAAAAGAATAGCAAGGAATAAACAAATTGAGTTCGTCCGTATCGCAAAGCGGGTCGACGCCAGCTATAATGGTTGAAAATAGGGGGCCAACCAAGACGCTGCTTGACTGCTTTCCTCGGTGCCAGCTCTGAAAGCTGAGGTATTTGTTATCAATCAAATTAGTAAGGACTTCAATGATGGTTTTGAAAGACCTAAACCGAAGGAAGGCCACTAAGCGTGCCGGGCGAAAAGACTCCCTCTTCGATCAAAATGGGGATGATCATTTAGTTGGCCCCCGAGGCAGCTGGGCTGGGAAGGAAGGGGGGACTGTGGCTGAACCCTTGTCAAATTCAAAGGTCATTCTCTATATTAACAAAACTTGTATGACCGACCAGTAAGCAAGATCTACGAAGTTCTATCAGCAATCCAGTTCTATATAGGTGGGCCGACCCGCTACTAAAGCTGAAAGGCCAGAAGGAATCGTTTACTTACCTATAGGAACTATCTCTTTATTTACGACATCGAATTCTTCTAAATTCATTCAATCAAAAGAAATAGATAACGAGACACTTGTCACATTCATTATGCGATCCTGCCCCGCTCCTAAGGCTCCTTACTTGGAACCCGATTCTTAGGAAGAATGAATTGTCGGGTTGGATTTGTAGGGTGCCAATAAAGATTCCAGGGGTTCTAGGCGAGCACAAAGACTGACTAGGGACGGCTCTTTTTGCGAAATGCATTTAAAGGTGGTTGATGCCCCTGTTATTTTGATGGAACTACAGGGATTTTATACCTTCTTCCTTGGTCTGGAAGGTAGGTGTAGAAGGCGTACAACTGTTCCTAGGTTGGCGAGTCTACTGTCTTCACGGCTTTCCCTTTTGCGGGCTTCTTCTCAAGCCTTTGAGTGCCGATTTTCACTTGGGCCGGCTCCGAAGCTCTACCCTGGCTTTTCATTGGTTCCTCCCAAAGGCTGCCGCCTGATAGAGGAAGAAGCTGAGGTCGCAAATTGGTCTGACTCATCATTCACTTCTAACTCACGGCATAAGACTTCCTTGTTTTCTTACTATCTTTTGTCTATCAAGGAATGCTATACTATCAAACTATAGATGAGATGAAGGAAGTAAGGGACAAAGCCAAGGTTCGTAGCGGGATAAGACTTTTAACGCCCTTGCCCTTGGCCTGGCCTCAACTCCCCTGGCTAAGTACTTTCAATCTAGCAGGCTAGCTGCCTCTTTTACCCCTAAGTCTTGGACATTAGTAACCCATCTAATAGTATTTAACATCCAGAAAACTGCCAAATAAAATGCGTCCCAAGCCAAAATATCACAAGTACCACCTCGTCCCGGACCATTGTAAGGAAAACACAACAGACCCACTCACGATCTACTAAAGAAAGGGGAAGTAGCTTGATTGGTTCGAATCCAATTCGTGAGAAGAGTCCAAATGAGAGACTATAAGAGTCAAAGGGTCCTCGGCTATTAGGCATCCCTTGATAGCACGAGTTGGGTGCGATTGCCCAGCTCGGGGCTAAATATGAATTAAGACGAAAGCTTTACGCCTTGCTCGTGCCAACCGAAGCAGTGCTAAAATGCTCCTCCGTAATGCTTTATCTAAAATTGACTTCCAAATTTCTAAATCTCAGTAATTTATTACATCACTTGCTCCGAGTTCTGCTTTTCCAGTTTATTTTGCTTTTTCGACTGCCAGTTTTTGGCGACTTTCACTTTCAACTTGATTCACCGCCGCAGAGGATTCAACTGCTTATTAAGGCCAAGATAGGGCCACGCTCAATTCCATTGTTACGGGGTGCCACACTATGTGCTTTCTTTGCATGCAAATCTAGATCGGCTAATTGTTCTCGGATAGCACCCGCCTCGGTAGAAATTTTTCGATTTCAAAATGTATCGAAACCACATTAGGGAAGATAAGAGAAGACCACCCAACCGAAGGGACTTGACTTATCCGAACCGAACGATAGCAGCTTAAAGCACTTTTTGACCAACAAGAAAATGAGTCGATGATCCTGATCCACTCCTCTGTATTCGACTAGTCGCCTCGAGTAACTAGAAAGAGGGTGAAAGGCCCTAAGGAACTATTTATGGGAGTTCTTCACTCAGAAGAATCAGACTCAAACTGAGCTTCATTGCCAATCTTGTGGTGCCAACCGGTCTTTCGACCAGATCCCCCTAAAAACCTGTCCTTAAGAAATCCAATTAAGGGCTTGAACGAAGAGCGCTTGATAGCCACTCTTTGGGGCTGTATGGAGAGGGAAAAGGCAATGGAAATGAAGAGAAAATGAAGTTTGGAGACGATTCTATACTACAATTCGGTGGCGGAACTTTAGGACACCCTTGGGGAAATGCATCGGGTGATTAAGTTTCCATCTTGAAACTCTTCTAATTTTCTGAATCATTATTTCTCTGGAGATCTAAGGTTTGAACTTTCACTTATGGTAACCAAACTCTTTCCCCAAAAGAAGATCAAGGATGGATTTTGGGCAAGTTCAACTATAGTTGGGAAAGTGACTCCCCTAAGGCCTAATGCTTACTTAGGTAAGACTTCTTCCCTCTGCTAAGAAAACATTCACTTTCGATCTTCTCTTTTTTTAAAACTGAATCTTGATTCAACATGGGAAAAGAGATCATATGGCCGGTCTACGAAGAACAATCAAGGAAATAAGCAACGCAATTTCGACTCATCAAGATTTAATCTATTTGGGGAGTGCCCGACTCAGGTATGGATTTTGGTCTTCTTCGAATTAAGATCGAGAAAAAGAAGTTTTCCAATCACCCAATCGGCCCGACTTTCTCGAATTTCGTCCACCACCAGCCCTTCTCCTTTCTGGGCCTGGTTTATCAATCTGGGCATGGATGTTCTTATTTGGACATCTTGTTTGGGCTACTGGATTTATGTTCTACAATCATTGTTGGGTTGGTCCAACCAAGAAAGGCATGGGAGTCTTTGGGCATTGCTTGGGCTAAGTCAAGCAGGAAAGAAAATCCTTTATTCAGATTCGAACCGAGAACTTGGGCTCCTCCCACTGCTTGGGAGCTTACGGTTTCATGTTCTATTTCACTCCTCGATGGGGGTTCTTTTCACCCTTCCCTCACGGTACCCATTTTCTATCTATTATTTGATTTACTAATCCTTCATATTGGAATGTGTGAAGAGTCAAATGGTTTGACAATTCCTCATGGGTGGATGAATCAAGAAAGTTTTCTTATAACAGCTACTATAGAATCTGCTTTGAATGCTAGCTACGCTGCAAGAGTTAGTTCGATCTGAAGGAAGAAGAAAGTAAATCTTGTAGAGAAGTGGATAGATTGCTTTTAAAAGACTTATTTTATTAGCGCACTGATGAATTTTCTATTCACGGGGGACTCTTTTCTTCGAAAGAACCTATTCCTCTAATTTGAATTCCATGGAAAGAAAAAATGGAGACAGAAGACCGCCAGGTTCTCGAGGACACGTCTGAAGAGGAGGAACAGATGAACGATATGAAAGTCAAGTGTGAAGTTCAGTCTACCGAAGTCTCCGTTGATCACCTACCAGTAGGGGGAGCTGCATAGGTGGCAGGAACTAACTAGGATTTAGGTACGAATTCGAAGAGCATTCGTCGCGGAGTCACTGAATGAAGTCCTCCATTTCTTTCGGAGGTGCTGACCCTTGAACTTATACTGAATGCAGTTAATATGAATTTTGTTACGTTTTTTGATTTTTTTTATAAGTATTTTTTCCTATTCAAAGATTAGCCCTCTGCCTTTGTGTTTTCACATCGAGAATTCTTTGCAGATGGCTAATTCTGCTAATGAAAGTCTTCAACACCTAGTAGAGAGAGAGTGTTTTACTCTTTTTACTCGCAAATGCAATATAAGCATTAGGTTCGGCAATAATGATAAACCCCAACTTTGTGTGATTCTTGTTGAAGCATATACTGGGGGGGGGCAGGGCAGTCGATTTCAAAGCGGATTCCCATTCATTAGATAGAGAAAGAGAAGATCACCAAGATTTTGTGATCCACTTCCGAACTTATCTCAATTCAATGAGGGGGCTAGGCGAGAATTGCTCCCCCGCAACCCCAAGCGCGCTGCCCTCTCTTGCTAAAAAAGAATCTGAACGTGCCATTCTCTATTCTTCTAGAACCAACAGTTCTAGTTTTCCTAAACCAATGGATCATCTTTCTCCAGAACCAAGATCTTCCCTTTCTCACAGCATTTTCGAAGCACTCGTATGATTAATTGCCACTCTAAAGTCAGAAAAAAAGCCCCATGAGACTTTCTGTTTTATCGAGCCCTGCTTTGGTCTCTGGTTTGATGGTTGCAGGTGTTAAATGAGGGGCTCCTAAGGAGGAAGTCCTGTAAGTAGGAATGATATCCTACCTGACCTCTTTCTCCAATCGAAATCAGACTTGCATAACCTCTCATTCTAATTTAGTGCTCTCCAAACCGTGCGCGAAGGTTTCCCATCACACGGCTCACCAACTTGATCTTCTGCGGGAACTGTATGTCCAAACAGGCCTAGAAAAAAAGTTACGATCTCACTTTCCTTTGCCACTAAAATTCGTTAGGAGAGAATACCAGGCATTAACTTATGGCTTGCTTGCTTGTTTAGCTTGCCCCCTCTTTATTTGAATGTGTACAGTTCGAGCAAGTTTCAAGTTTGTTATCCTAACCATCTCCTCTACTCCACCAGGAGCTGCCCAGCCTCCTTCTCACCCGAAAAAACCATGAGACCCTAACCAACCAACCAAAGTGCCCTCCTCGATCACGACATCCAAGCACGAATCCCTTGAGCGCTTCGGTGGCGAATAGCAGCATGGGCAACTAGGAACTCACTTCTTTTTAAATGGAGTCCAATTTTGAGATTGAAAGTGCCCCCTCGTCTTTAATTCTTTTTGTGGCCCAAAGACTCCCATGCCTTTCTTGGTTGGACCTTCCTAACCAGCGATTTCCGTCCTCCATCATTGTTTTTTTATCTTCTTTAAACCCTCAGAAAAAATTTTTGGTCGATGCAAGGCCAGAAATTTGAACACATTGATTCCCCTCGTTCCTGTTGGTGAACAGTCGCCTGAGCTTGGTCATTGCGACCCCCTTTGTGAGGAGGCACCCCTTCTCCCGCCTTCTTTGAAATATCATAAACAGTTTCTGTCGGTTGAGCACCTTTTTTAAGAAAATCTAAAACTGCGATCTTTGGAAGATGAGAATGTAGTTGCTTCTCAAAGAACATAAAAATGTGAATGTCTATATTCATTTAAGTCTTCGGATTGTACCTGAAAATGGAAGGTCCGCTCCTTCGTGCATTTTACCTCTGACCCTGGGGGAATCCGTCTCCCAGCCCTCAGTAAGAAGGGCCTTTCCAGAATATGAATCGTCGGTGCTTACGGTTCTATACCCTAACCCAACTTGCTCTGGCCCCTGGTCCTCCCTTTTTATTCCTCATTCCTGATCTAGTAATGGCTGAGATGTCTTATGATCTCCTTATCTCCTAGAATAGAATAGGCTGTTAGACTTTGCTTACCATCTTACTAGAAGATTCCTAGTGCTAACCCTCTAATGAATCTCCTACAGAAAGTTAGCAAAGACAGGCAAAGTTCATCATTCAGTGGTGGGGTGTTCATAGAAAGGAAGGCATCGCCTTCTTTTGATATCTAATACAAATCAAACTGCACCCAAAGGACTTACTCAACTAGACTCGAAAAAAGGGAGGCGAGATAACAAATAATGAGAAAAAAGAGAGAGAATTGGGTCAATTCATAACAATCTCTGTAAAGCAAGGGGCCAATTGAAAATGCTTTTTCCAGTATGAAGTGGAAGTCAGCCTTTTTTTTTGCATTTTTTTTCATTTCTTGGATGGGGATTGTTATTTTCCCCATCACCATTTGATTGATCTTAGATTCTCTGATCCACGCGCTGTCACTAGAACGGAACACACAAATAGGGTGATCTATCCATAGTCATTCTAGGTCACCCCACAGCTTCGGCAAATCGCTTAGCCCCGTTCATCTTCGGCAAATCCTACGGGTTGGATTGCTCATGTGTCCACGAGACAAATCCCATTTGAAATGGATGGTGTGAGTTTGTCAAATGCTTGGCAGACTGGAAGATAAAAGCAAGCAGCAACATAGAGTGCCTTGACCTGTTCGCTGGGGTAAATCACAAGGTCTGAGACGACCCAGAAAGCACGAAATCATGATCAACTTTGTAAGCTGACTTGAAGCCTTCTCTTGCTTTCCCAACCTGTTGCTTCTAAAGGCCCGTAATTACATAGATAACCACTCCTCCCTTTCTCCATCTTTAAGGCGAACCAACTTGTCGGGAATGGTCCTAGATAAGAAAGTTCTGCTAGACGCTTCTTTTATGCCTCGGGTATTAGCCACAGCTCATTGTGGTTTGTGATGGGTCTAGCCCCGTGAGCCTTTCCAAACGTTCTCAAATTGGCCAACAAGTGCATCAAAGATGCAGTCATCGATTCTTTCGAGAGGTCACAATTATCGTGAGCTAAATCGAAAGATTTTTTTTCTTTTAAACTCTTGTTTATGCATATTTTGAAAGAAAAACAAGAAGCGCCATGGGTTTAATGCGAGCGGGGCTTTCGTGTAACATGCTATGGTCTCAATGCCCTTACGAGGTAGACCCTCTTGAAGAATAGGAATTGGATGTTGATATGCCCAGGCAAGACAACTCTTCTTTTCGTCCCACTTCTATATTTCACCACCTGGAGTGGAGTGCCACAATCTCATTCATCATTTTTTATATTGGGGTAATTGAAAAGGCTTTCAGGAGCGTAGCCTTATTCAAAAGTCTGGATTGTATAATAGGGGAATTTCTTTCACCGTGTTAGGCGAGGCTAACACTAAACTTTCTTCTCAAAAAGAGGTCGATCTTCCGCTCTAGATCTTTCAAACAATTGATGGGGGGGACGGTCAACTTGATGCAGGAGAGGCATGAGTGCAGTTCGATGAATTGATCGATTCATCGGATCCTAGGTTAGGACTGACAAGGCTCGAACCTGTAGTGATTGTTCCAGAAGAAATGAAAAAAAAAGATACGGTAGAGCCGGGGGTAGGGGTGGATGTAGCCAAGTGGATTGTGAATCCACCACGCGGAGGCCCGCACGACGGGTTATTAGCTCAGTGGTAGAGCGAGTCCTTTCTTCCGTGATTAACTGTTGGCACTAGTCCTACATTTTATCTCTGTGGACCGATTTTATATCACCCTTTAATTTGAATTAGCAAAAGTAATGTCTCCTTGTATAATATGGATTCCCCATTATAGGTTCCATTCTTCTACTCTTTCCGGGGAGTCGTCTAAATTAGCTCCTACTCCTCCTTCTCCTCCTTCATCGTTGTTGGTCCTTTTGACATAACATTCTCAGCCCCACCTCCATGCCTCCTTGGTTTTGGACGAAGCTAAGCTGTCTCCAACTTCCGGTCATCAAGGAAGAACTTGAAAAAGAGCTCAAAGGAATTCGTAGGTTCAGGCGTGAGGATTTAAAAAACCTAGCAAATTTTCCCTCTTTTGCAATCAGTTTCACTACAACACCCGCTACGAAGTCTCATTTGAAGAAAGAAGAGATCCAAGAACACCTATACTGATCATGGCATAAACCATGCCTAAATACCCGAAGACTGGTTTTCCCGAAAAAGTCAAAACGATATGACTTAGCCCTTTCGTAGACCCTGACTTAAGGCATAAACAAAGGATAGAGTCAACAGGCTTTCTTTTCTTGAATTTGACTTTAGACTTGAATGAAATGTCCGCTTGCTTTATTAGTGCTCCTGGAAAAAAAAGAGTGCTACTCTATTCGATAGATCAGGAACCTTTTCGTTTCATTTTCCTATTTCTTACTCATAAGCATAGCCAGGGGAGTCTCTTTCCGGAAGAGGGTTTACATCCATTAGTTCGTAAGGGATTCAATGCAGACTTTGATGGGGATCAAATGGCTGATTATAATGAATTTGGAGATGATAAAAGGCTCGTTTGGAAAGCCAAACCCATCCCCCTATTTGAATAAGGCTGGAAAGAATGCCCGCCAAGTTCAATACATTTCCATTATGTTACCTAGCCAAACCCGCCACCCCATGTGCCAAAGTAAAAAAATGTCCATTAAAAGGAGTGGACTTTCTCGAAACAAGGTTTGGAGGGGAGATGGCTACACTTTCTTGAGAAAGGAGTAAATCAATCCAATCAAAGCTTTTTTCCATATACTTTTTTACATCGATGAAAGTTGGCTGGGAAAAACAACAAGAAGGGGCATTATCCTCAGGCCGTCCCTCTGTAGATGAGATTAGACCTCATGTTTGCACTCATTGGATAACTCTTCCAAAAAGAGGAACTTTTCTTTTAAGAAAGACCAGATACACCTCAAGCAAGTGAGTGAAAGGCGTGGCAAGAGAGCGAGTTCGACTCGAGTTAATTTTGATGAAGCTCTTTTCCTAGATGCGGGTGCCTTGTGGCAAGGGCTTCCTTGGTGTCAAAGTTTTGAGATATGCACTTAACATTCAAAATCTTTGGAATGTTTTAGTGTTGGCTAGGCCCCCCAATAAACTGAAAAACTCGGAGTTGAAAAGGGGCCCCCCAACAAGACCACAGTGCCCAAAACGGAAAGAACGAGGGAAAGAATCGACGAGGAATCTATAACAGAAATCCGTAGTCAAAAGTCAAAGCCACCAACCACTGCTCATTGGCATCTCTAATGAGCCAAAATGAAGAATTTATAAGACGAGTTTTCTCCCTTTCTCTAAATCAATAGATGTATCTGGTCTGATACGGCAGATTCTTCTCCCAACTAACAACGAGATCTTGGTGAAGTCTTCCTATTGCCGATCTATCACCCAACAAAATAGTATCCCCTCCATCCATTTTCAGTCTTTTTTTAAGGCAAAAAATGAGTACTTCCAGTAGCCACATTCAGAGAAGCCCATAAGCGGTTCGCGTCAATCCCCCACTCCTTCTCCTCCTTAATCGTTGTTAATCCTTTGTTCAATTCTTAGGGAGAAGAAGGATCCACTGGGAATGAATGGGATGACTAGAGTAGTCTCTCTTCATTAGCTAGCGGTTGTTGCCTCTTGATTGCTTCTTTCATACAGTCGGACAGTTTTTACTTTCTGACAGCGACGGTACTGATTGAACTATTCCTGCTTCATTCAACTCAGATAAGCGAGTCTAATTCTCTCGGAGCGCCTAGCGTCCAGAGGAGCAAAGCAAATTTGCCTTTCAGGGCCTCTGAAACTATTAACCAAACTTTTGAGGATGAGTAAGATTATTCTATAAAGTATGCTACAAAGGGACCTTTCAAACTTCTTATGCTGGTACTATTACTGCTCTTGCTGAATTGTTGAAAGAAAGAGTCTTGGATTCTGAAAGAAGAGCATATGTCTCTGCGACGAGGGAGACCGGTACAGGTAAAAATCTGGAGCTTTCTTATCGCCTCTAGACACCGTTCGGATTTGCTTCGCCTTAAAGCCTTGCTCGCTAAATAGAAACATTAAACTAAAAGCCCATACAAAATGAGCACCTAGGAAAAAAAGGCCATATGCAGATAATAAAGAACCATAAGACTGAATTACCTGGGAGGGCCATTATTGGGAATTGTTTGATCATCTTTCTCCAAGTAAGAGGCGAACATAAAGAAGAATAGAACTCCTGAGAAGACATAGACAAAAGAAGTCTGTGTAGCCGAAGTTCCAGTGCCATTTGAGTGAGGAATTGAGTTTGAGCCCCAAAGCATGGTTACCGGGGAATTCAATAGCAAAACAAAAACCTTCAGCTCAGCCGTTTATGTTTCCTCTTCATCAGGAATCTCTACAACCTCCGAGATCCTTTTGAAAGACCAGATACACCAGCAGGAGCTTCAATCGCAATCGTCAGTGGAATCATCCCGTGCCTGACTATGAGCTTTTTTTTTTTAGAATTTCTCGGACGAAGCTAGAAAAGCAAGAGAATCAAAGAATTTCGGCTATTGGTCCGAAGGGATCCAGTGCCCAACTACTGACTCCTCCCAAAATTGCGTTATCGGAGCCGACAACAACTTGAATTGGAATCTCGAATTCTCCCCAAGCCAAATCGCGATTTTGCTCTTGTCGAAACGGAATGGACGTACTTTCGTCTTTTTACCACACGATAGGTCAACGAAGCGTAAGCGAGCACGGGCCGAGTGGATCTCATGGCGGTTTGACTTGCACACCAAGTGAATCGGGTTCACGATGTTTTGGGACTCTTGCATTTTAAAGATTTTACATAATACATCTGAACGATCTTTTATAGGAAGATTTTCTCTTTGTTCCATCTAGTGAAGTATATTCAAATTCTGGTGAAGAGAAGAGTTCAACGGTCTATCTCGCATCCCTACGCTACATCTCCCTTCTCGAGCTTCAATTTCTTCCATTAAAGGAGATTCGAGAAAAGACCAAAGGATCGATGCAATTGAGACTGAAAAGGGAGGAGGAGAGGGACAATTCAGTGGGATCTCTCATTCACATTTTATTCCACCAAGAACGTTTATAAAACTCTTGGACCCTCGAATTTGGGGTATCCTACTTTCACGCACTAACTTAACCAAATAGATAGTTGTGGTGAACGAGACAACCGTCCCCCTAGCTCTACTATATCTTTTGTTTCATTTCTTCTGGAACAATCACAAACACTGCCTCACGTTCCCTCCATCCAAGCCTGTGGCATCCAAATGGAGACGAACCAGAATAACATCCAATCTTGTTTATGGATTGAGTGGAAAAGGGATATATGAAGTTCGTTGTGTGCGTGATACAAAGTTCATGGTGCTGAACTCGTTTAGTTCATCCTATTGGCTTAGCTTCGTTGTTATGTTATAAATACATATCTGCTTGTGCACCTTTCATTCAATATCTCTTTCCCCGCGTGAAAAAGAATGAAGCCGGAAGCTTTGATTGAAGAGATTCGATCTTGGCCCAACTCCGAGAATCAATACGCCAACAAGCGGATTCCATAAGGCAACAGCTGATGCCCGCAGCTCAATCTATTTTTCAGAGTGATGGACGGTGCAAGAATTTGTGGCTTTTTTGTTCTTTCTGTGGTGGGCAGTCATAAGCCAATAAGCAAGTCAAGCGGTAAGAAAACCATATCCAAGTCTGCAATAGGAAAACCCTGCATTCAATCCAGTTTGAGTTATAATTGGAGTTGACGCTTGGAAATACAAAGAAAGATAGAATACAAGCAAGAAATCACTAATGGATGAATAGTCGAACGTGAAAAATTTTGTGTTATTTTTTTATCAACCCCCCAGCAACTAAAGCTGTATGCATTATATGAACAGAAAGTAAACAGCCTTTTGGAGATAGAACAATGTTAGAAGTTCAAGCACACCTCTCTGGGCATTGAATCTCTTTTCTAGAACTTCGCCAAAGATCAAGGGGATCTCGATGTTGCATAGTTTAGGTTGGAGCAAGGCGCCATCAAACGTTCAACAGGTGTTGTTGAGGAAGAAGGCTTCAGTGAAAAGTGAATTTTAGCTAAAGCGAAGAAAGCAATGAGATTTATCAATAGGAGCTACTTCATAGCATAGCGCCTCAACGTCGCTTCGTGAATGCCTCTTGAATTCAGTAGGTTCTCTTCAGAAGTCTTTGTAGAGCTATGGCTTCAAAATAGAAAGAAAGTATTTTGAAATTGACATGACACTTTGTCGTAACTGGGTTAATGAATTATGGTCAACAAACAATACGAGCCGCAAAGCTTCATAGGGTCTTTTTGTCCAGGTGTAGGGGAACAATACCTAAACCCAAGGATGCTCTAGAATCCTTTCGATTACCTGGGCCAGTCAGTGTTTTTTCTTATCTGCTTTCTGCTTTTAAGAAGGTAAGCCCACCAACTTCCTAGTAAGATGCCTACGATTAAAAACCACCAACATGACATTCTAACTAGAAGTAGCTGTCGACAGGAATGTTCAAACATCCCTTTTCAGTTCTCCTCGGACTCTCCTGGCACTCAAAAGTAAACGAGACTAGAAGGAAGATGGTCATTTTTGAAAGTTCATTTACTATTTCTCGTCCATCATCTTTTTTAAATGCAATACCGAAATGAGACAAGATCAGTTATGTTACAGCACCCGCATCTAGGAAAAGAGCTAAAATAAGCGTTGTTTTGTTCATTTTTCTGATTCGAGATTGGGTTGGTGTTCAGTCGATGAGATAGCACAAAAAAAGAAGATATCAAAAAGAAAAAAAGATAGACACTCAAAATTCTTTTTTTTTTAGTCTATCTATAAGACTATAAGAGGAGATTATATGAAAAATGTAACCGATTAGCCCCTCGAAAGCTTGATGCAAATAAACGAATTTTTGTTCTACATCTCCGAGCTATATATCTGCGTTTAATTCTGGTCATTGAATTAGTGGAAATGTGAAAGAGTGTTAAAGCAAGACCCATGACTATGAAAAAAAAATGACTACTCAATCGAGACTTGAGTCACCTTAGAGTGAAAAATGGGCAAAGACGAAGACTTTGGAAGCGAAAGATAGATCGATTCTCTGGCCTTCCTTTCCCTAACCCCAGGAAAATCAGTGAGTTGCCCCCACTCTGACTATTGAGTTTCAGAATTTTTTATCACCTCTTTACCCAAAAGTCAACAAAGCGCAAGCAATTGGCTGATCATGACTTCTGCACATTCTTACCGGGTGATTCCAGAATTTGCCTGTGCTACTCTATTCGATAGATTAGGAACAATCGAAAAAGCCAGACCAGTCCCTCGTTATAGGTAACCCCTAAGCTCGCGAAGCTGGGCGTTTAGTGTGATTATGGGGGAACCATAGACGAAAGAGAATAGAAAGAGCGACTGCCTGGGGGCGGAGTTTCGTGTTCCAGAAATAGCACTGTTAGTTATAGCAGCTCGGGTTTTGCCTGCTTTTGAGCTCACCAGAAGTTGCTATTCATCAATAGACGAAGCTTTCTCTTTATCATCTCGTGCCAGATGCAACAAAGGACTCATCCTTTTTCCTTCTCGCGAACCACGGAAAGGGAGGGTTAATTGCCTTCTTTCTTTTAGAACTGAAAAAGGACGAAAAGTGATGGAGAGGGCATTTTGCCAATTGACATTGACTTGAGCAAGAAAGAAGCATATAACGTGGGGGGGACGTAGGGCGGACGATTTCAAAGCAGACTTTGCTCTTTCTCTCTCCATGTTTTTAGAGAGAGAAGATATAACAAAAAAAATCTAAATTGGAATATGATAAACATAGACGGGTGCAAGATTCTCTGTTGCTTTCTCTCCTCCGATTAAAACTCTTGGGGGGTTTAGGAGGTCTTTTTGAGCGCATGTTGATCATTTTGAAAAAGTTGTTTTCGTCTCAGGCGAGTCAAGGGAAAAGCTGTCAACTAGACTAAAGACGCCCGCAGCATGTTCAATTGTAAAGTCCTTCCAAACCCTGACTCTTGGAAAAAAGGGAAGAAGTATTTTCAAGCTTCCCTCAAAGGGAAGTTCCCCCGCTCTCGAATAATAGTAAGCTGAGCTGCCGCCCAAAGTTGATCAGCCGAATGTCAACAAGAACCCGTTTCCATATGCTTTGGAAGAAGCTTGTACAGTTTGGGAAGGGGTTTTGATTGGTCAAAAAGAAGAATCTAACTGGACCATCCCATTTCCTCATTTTGACCCCTTTTTTCACCCTTGGATATATGGATGACTAAAGGGGTTTTTTTGGGGATTTGCTTTTTGATTTGTCGGTATGCTGCTCCACAAGCAAGGAGTGCCACGCACGAGCGGAGCGAAAACAAAGTAGGGGGAATTCGGGGAAATCCGTCTCTATACAAGTTCTTGGACAGAATGAAGAAAACAAGGGATTCTAGAGACATAGAAGAAGTAGGTCACCTGGTCAAAGACTTGGTTGGATGCGGGATCTACTCCACGAGGAGTGGTGGTCCCCCCCCTCGGATCCCACGAGTGAATAGAAAGTTGGATCTACATTGGATCTCACCTGATAGAAATTGATTGGACGCCCTCCTTCCCCTCTTCCTTCTGGGTGAATAATGGTTTAGTCTATAGTGATAGAATGTTTTCGTCGGAGGGGTTTATCTCCATAGAACGAGTATTCACTATCGTGGCGGAGCGAACTCCTCTATCGTCTTCAATTTCCTCTGGCTGATGACAGGTGAGCCGGCGACCGAAGGCCCAGTGAATGACGGCCTTAACTATAATGGTCCTAAGGTAGCAAAATTCCTTGTCGGGAAAGTTCTGATCCGAGGAACTGCCTGTGACTCAGCATGAGAGAAGGGGGCAGAATTGTGCACCTACATAATCAATTGATCCCGAAACTTCCATCGCACCAGGTAAGGCGGTCAAGCTACCAGCACCTGTCTGGTCCGACTTCCCCCTTGTCCCCCGACTAGGGATAGATTTTGATTTCGAGGGGCCAGGAAATCTTTTGATAACACAGATTCCTATTTCTGCCCTGTGATCATCCAAGGTTTTGAAAAGAAAAAGGAACCACTATGTACATTCTTACGCGAACCAACTCTTGTTCCAAAAAGTAGGGATGATTTCATACTTATCAGTCGCAAATGAAATCAGTATGCTTCCAAGCGGAACGAGCTTGCATATCAAGTTAGGATTCCTAGGAGAATAGCTGCGTATTTTTCACTTTCATTCCTTTCTCATCCATCGTTATATATAGCCATGCTTACGAATCAGTAAACCCCTATCAACAAGATCAAAAGCGAATTCTTCCTTCCATGCGCCAGGTCAAGTACTCTGACCACCGCCCTTAATGGCCAGACCATATAATCAAGAAGGTTCGGGTCTTCGTGCCGATCTTTGGAAGATGAGAATGTAGTTGCTTCTCAAAGAATATGATCTTTTTTATTTTTCTTTCTTGAGGAAAGGTGGACTAACTGGCAATGATTTCCTTGTGAGTTTCGAAGGTTTAACCCAACCTCGGGGTTAATCAGCGGGATATTCAAAAAAGCTATGCACCTTCGAATTTGTAGGTTCAATTCCTACTGGATGCATGCCAATGGGACCCAAACACGATATTTAAAGGTCAGTAATCTTAGAAGATGACTGTCGGTATCTGATGGTAAGATACTGACGGTCCATATATCTTTAAAAGCTCAGAAAGAGCCCCTTGTTTTAAAGAGAGGAAGGTAGGTTATTCATATTTCATTTGATGGTCAAAGGCGAATTGAAAGCTAAGATTGGTGGGGCATCTTGGATCGGGGGCTTTAGTCTTTTTTTTTTCGAGAGATCGTGTTCTTGTCAATATTAATTTGACCAGGAATACTAGAAATGAAACTCTCAATAAAGGAATGCAATTAGAGGGATCCAACCATCAATGTTCGTTTCGCCAGCAGAGATGCAAATCGGAAAGCTACTGTCGTGAGCTAAGATGGCAGGCTGACTTTTCATATGTCGGGGTTCGTGCGTGGCACTTCTTGCTCACAGAGTGGCATACTGAGCTGATAGGGAAGAGAGTTTGAAAGTTGGTAAGAGGACAAAGGTAGAGACCCCGTAATTTCGAGAAAAGGGGTGCTCTCCTATCTTTTGATTAGGAAAACGGCTTGAAAGACAAGATTGAGTCATTTTCTGAGGGAAGGAACTTTTTAGATGTTGGAATTTCTTTAGGAAAATGCCTTCATGATGAAAGATCCAAACCTTCCTCTTTGAAGCGGAAACGGACGTGGCCGAAGGGCCTCCCACCATCGTTTCAGTGACTCATAGGGCTTCCCTCAGCTAAGGGGGGGCTTACATACAACCAAGGCAAAGTGGTTTATGATTGAATCTCAGAGGCATTCTTCTCATTTGGTAGATCAATCCATGCTTCCAAAAGCCACAGATTAGCACACATAGGATTCTGGCTTTTCTGTCCGAATCCCATTATACTTTGAGTTCCTAGTCGCATCTTCAAACTTGGATTCATTCTTTTTCTCAGATTCATTCCACTCCTTTCTCTTTTGCTTCTGTGCAGTGTAAAAACCTGAGCCGTCTTGTCATCATACCACAGGAGATAGTTGCCCATCATACGGCTCACTAACTTCACTTGCCTCCAAGATGGGCTGGAAGAGAAAGAAGGATCACAAAGTTAGACAAAAAGAGAAGTAACTTGGACAAAAAAAGAAGTAACTTGGATGGGATTCCCAAAATTCTTAATTGCAGATAAGCCACAAAAAATCAAAGAATTATAGGTACTCAAAAGCTCCTGTATAAAGCAAAAGCCCTCAAAGCAGAGGAAACTCGCGCATGTAAGCTCCTGACCCTAAAGAAAGGGTGAAGCAAATTAAGAAGTTGCTACGAGTGAAAGGGAAAATGTAAAGACCACTTCTATGAATAGCTCGTAATGCCGCATCTCTTCTGAGCCGAGGGCCTTTTATCATGAACTCTTTCTCCAGGGATTGTGAAAGATGTTCCACTAGAAATATTCTTGTTATTGTAAAAATCAAAAATTGAGTCTTATTTTCTACGTAAAAGGCAAATTCGCTTTGCTCCTCTTAACACTAGGCGCTCCGAATCTTTATTCTGGAAGAAAGCGGGTTTCGGCCCCTTCGCAAGAGAAGACCAAAGATTCCTGCCCCAAAGCATGTTCCTGACTTATAACCCGGTCACTCCCCGTCTTCATCCTATAGTGAATGGAGTTAGGCCCATTTCCTAGCCTAGTTTTAAGCATTGAGATTGGGTTGGTGTTTAGTCTATCGCACCCGTGGGTCTTTGGTAAGACAGAATTGGACAAAGAAAAGAGAGTGATCGACCAGAACGAGGTTCTTATTTCCATGGAACCACGGAACAAGAGTCATACTCTTATCATCTATACTCTTAGATGGGAACCACCCTTTCTCTTTCTCCATGATATTGGCGACACAGAAAGAAAGAGCGTAGAGCCCCGACCTGGTTTTTTAGTTTAGTGTGGAGGGGGGTGATGAATCCAATCCACTTCCTCCCACCTTTTTGCATTATAAGGTCAAAATCTATTTTTTTCCTGTCTTGAATAAAAATCTAAATGGGGCGTAGCCAAGTGGTAAGGCAACGGGTTTTGGTCCTGCTACTCGGAGGTTCGAATCCTTCCGCCCTAGAGCCTACGACTTTGAGTTCCTAGTCACATCTTCGAACTCAGATTCGTTGCCTGGGTTTCCATAAATATTAATGATTTAAAAGCTCTTCCGAAAAGAGACTCCCCTGGCTATGCTTACGCCCCAGGTGGCTCTCCTGAAAGATAAGGGCTTCAAACTCAAACAAAGAATGTTCTTCTCCTAGGCATGCACAGGTCTTCAAAAGAGACAAGACAAGGTCTTGTCACGTGTTACAACCAGAGTCATAAATACTCGAGATGAGATTACTTCCTTGAGCACTCCAACAAACTCAAGGATGAAGAAAAAAGAAAAGGGATGGAAAGTTCTTAATGTTAGTTGAGTCCCGAGTTCTCCAATAGATTGACCCGCACTAATACCTAAAGCTTCTCCCAATTCAACCAGGTCACCATGAGTGGGACTCCGACGATCCACTACTGCTTGAATAGCATTTCCTGCTTCGGTTTGAGCAGGAAAAGGCATCCCTCTTCTTGTACCCCAGAATCCACAAGTACCGATAGAGGACCAAGAAATCACCTGACCCCGTACATCTGTTCCCTACAACACCCTTGTTTGAGTGCTCTACGCGCGATTGCTTCTTTATATAGCTAGCTTCTTTATTTTGTTTGATAAGTATCTCCTTAGACGCTTAGAGTAACCCAGGCACGAGATCTACTCTTCCATTTCGATTAGAAAGGCTACGAATTCATGTTGTCAACGAGGATAGCTACCCCTTCTTATTGTTTTTCCCAACCACGATTTTGGGGAAAACATAGAATAGTAAAAGATCCAGCATGCGGAACTTCCACTTTCGAAACGAAATAAAAGACAAAAAGTAGACTCACCTCTCTTTTTGTATGTTCTTTAACTCTGATTGCTAAATTTATTGTAGATTGGGGGTTTGAAGAAAAACAAAGATGAAGACTAACTGCAGCAAAGTGTGAACTTCTTTTTCGTCAGGTTTCATTCGATTTGTTGTGGATTGGATGATGGAAGAACCAGTAAGCCCCTATTCTATTAGTAAAGGGCGCAGTGGGTCCTATTCTCTTGGTCTTCTTTGGCTAAAGATGTACAATTAATGTCTTAGTTAGTCAGATTGGTCTCGGAAAGCCCTGTGGCTAGTTTACTTTCTGTTCCTGTCTCCTTGACGAGGTCAGGTTATCCTACTTTCATACCGGCCAGGCCATGGGGAGATACCGTATGTGATCCATGGATCTCCGATCAAAAAACTGTATCTAAGCCCACATTTTTTGGCTTCCTATAAAGCAAACCCCTTGACGGTTCTACTTGATCAAGTGAGTGAGGTCAAAAGACTTCCCAAGTCGGGGGGCTTATCGAAGTTGCATATTATCCTTTTCCCGAAATAGATCTTGTGGGAAGAGTGTCGCTAAATTTATATCATCTACTATCACCCTCTTTTTTCCGATCCAGTTCCTCCACCACCGCGAACTCCAGTTAGATTGTCTCCCTTAAAGTCCTTTATAGATTTCGAGTCAGGAATAGAGCAGTGGCTTATTCGGCGCTACTTCCACAGAGTCTTAAAAATTTGCCGCAATTCATCAATATACTGGTTGGACACCATACTTTTATGTCGAGGACAGGGTGAGAACCTTCTGTTGGTTACGCCCTAGCCTTTACTCCACTATCAACCATCAGAAGGATTATTTTGCCTACCCCCGCAGGAGGCATCAGCTCGGCCATGATTGGCTGAAAAAACCCGCAGCATCAGGAGAAGAAAGTTGGAGGAGAGTCGCTTGCTGGCTGAACCACTCCCAAGGCAAATAATGCACTCTTTTGCTTGAACCAATTCAAGGTGAAAAATGGGGTTGATGGTGTTGGCTAAAAAAGGGGGGAAAGAGGAGTGGGATAGATTGAATTACACTGTCTAATCTAGTGCTTACTATCACCTTGCTTCCTCTAGCCTTTGAAAGCTTCTTCTTCCCATACTCTATCCCAGTCTGAATAACCAACCCAGAAAGAAGTTCAATTCTTCCAAAAAAAGGTAGGGATTTCACGCAAGAGCCCAACCTGAGAGTAGACAGCTAATGCATTCCACTTATTGAACAGGGTTCTATGGTCGGTCCATGCCCCATGCTCGATTCTTGAGATTCATGGGCCGTCTCGTGAAGATCTTCGATCCTTCGCCATCACGAACGGGGAAAGCTTATCCCTAACTCGCATTCGCCTAATTGAGAAGAACGCCACTCGGCGATCATCTTACAATTGGTCCCACCTATAGTTATAGTGTCGAGGTGAGAAAGAGGATCACTTCGGAACTCTAGGAGAATGGGCGTTTTAGGGCGGGATCTAAAAGCTCTCCAATGTCTTTCTATGCCTTCGGCCATGAGAGGAAAGGGTCTTTTGCCTTTGGTTTCGTCCAGTCATTAAGAACTTTCTTCTTTTTAGATAATAGTAGATAGAAAGAATGTTGTCCTCCTATTGCTTCTTTATTCTTCGCTGATGATCTTCTTCTTTTTTCTAATGCTTCTTGTGCGTCAAGCTACTTACGATTTAAAGACCAAGTTAGAAACTATTGGACCTTTCGCAGAGCGACGCTAATGTGGAGTTATTTATATCGGCTTTCTTTCCTCGAACATGAAAGGGGGTTGAGCAGTCCCAAAACTTTCATCGCAATAATTTCTATCACCGGAGCGAATAGCTTAGTAACCAACTATCCCCTTTTTGTAAGCAAACCCAGTGCTGTATGCAAACCTGCTAACCTTACAGCTAGTGCGTCAGCTTCTAGTCTATCACAGTATGAAAAGGTAGCTGGCGACATCCGTACTCGGCTTTTCTCGATTTGTTTGATTTTTTACATGATTGATAATGCCTTTTTAAAATCAAAGGATCAGTATAGGTGTTCTTGGATCTCTTCTTTCAATGGGTAGATATAAATCTGGATCATCGATCTCAATCTTGAGCGGGTTCTGTTATCATATTATATGCAAGAAAACAAGATAAATCCTCGTTTTTTGTTGACTGGGTTACTTCTAGAAAGGCATCATTAGGGAACTCTACAAGGGTCTCACCACCTTCTTGATTTACTAAGGACTTCTTTTTCTTTCTAGGTCATGTGAAGGGGTGCCCGAGTCTTTTTTCTTGGTATTTCAATCTTTTCTTTCCTTTCATCTCTCCTCGGGGTTTGGTGAACCAACTAGTCGCTCCTCTAGTTGAAGTATCAGGCCTCTCTTTTTCTTTATATCTATACCTTTTTTTATTTTCATGGACGAATTTCGCATATTTTCATATCTAGGATTTACATATACAACATATATTACTGTCAAGAGTGAATTTATTATTATTTAGATATTTTGATTCATGAACAATCCTTTTTCGAGCACGAACCAAGATCCGAAATAAGAAAAAAAAAATGACGAATAACCATTCTAGAACAAACTATTTGAGAAAAATAAAAAAGGAAGATTCTTGGGTTATTTTACCCAGGGGAAGTTTAAGAGAGATGGGGAGACCTGCCGGTCCAATCGCTATCATGGTTGGAGCATAGATAGCAAAGGTATGGGTAGAGGTCAAATGCACGGACTTTTTTTTGTGTACTCTCGAAGGGGAGAGAGCGAGGATGTTGATGCTTGACTTTCCACTAAAAAGAGAGTGGTGGCCATCAAATCTCAGAACTCTACCTACAACCCCTGCAATAGATTGTTGGTAGTCTGGATTGAAGAAATCAAAGGGAAGGTTTAGCTTAATACAAAGGCGAAAAAAAAAATAATAATAACTTGGTCCCGGGCATCGACTATAAGGGATTCGTAGATCCTCTAGACGTACAGCACGCAGGGCTAGCTTAGCTTGCTTGCTTGTTTAGCTTGCCCCCTCTTTGAAGTGAAGGTTTCAAGTCGTGAATGCTGGTCTTTGGCTAGAGATGTGTGAAGAAGACCATGTTTTCATCCATAGGATTCCAAGTACCCGGATCAACCTCTGGATTGAACAAGATTCAAGCTGGGCAAATGGTTGAATTGTCAATCAAGCCTTCTTTCCTTTGAAAGCCATTTCTTTTCTTGGAAGGGAAGCGCACCTCTACTCTGAAAATGAAAAGGTCAAGACTATTCGAACTCAGGTTTGAAACCAAACTTCTCCTCAGAAGGATAGAATTCCAGCGGACCCCTAGGACTTAGCATACCCTCCCAAAAGGAAAAAGATGTGTATGTCAGGTTCGGTTCTACTTAGTTGGATTGGGCGGGTTCGATAGAAAGAGACTAGATTTTTTCATCTTTCTACGCCGTGACCTTCTCTTGAATTCTCAAAACATCTGTCACTCCATCCTCGTTGGGGCTTGAATGAGTCGAATTACTTATCCCAGTCTATTAGTGATGTTTTTTTCCTATCTTTCCCTCTTGCGAGCTTCCTTTCGGAGTCAGTGATTGGATAAGAGGCGGTGCAAGAGTTCAGACTTCTTGAACTTTACTCCTCTCCTTTCACTGGAGTGGAAAGACAGAGGTAGTACTTCGAATGGCAAAGAGAGGCAGCTCGGCTCAGAAGGCTCATCAGTCTCAACTAGCTCAAAGGAAAAGAAAAAGGACTCCTTCCCTAATTGACAGAATGTTTCGTGACTAACACTTGAAAAAATAGCTCGGTGAGGGAAAGTAGCTCCTTCCATGGCTAGCTACTTGGCTTTGACTCTTTTGATCTCGGGTTTCCGTCTGTCAGAAAAAAGGCACACCCGTCCGCCACTGGAAACACCACTTCCTGTCCGACTTGCATCCCCCTCAATGGGTTCTAAGAAGGGGGGCGACGCCCCGACTGATAGGGTCTTGAAGCGCCCAACGAATCGTGGATTACTAAATGGCAAATCCCATATCCATTAAGCCACAATCGTTCATAGCCTAGCTTCATGAAAGTCCCTCTCCTGAAATTAGTAAGGATTTGATGAGATTTATGTAACTATCTTTGCATTGTGTAAAAACCCGAGCCGTCTTATCATCATACCTCAGCCGTTTCCCTGTAGTCGTTAGCTCGTTCTTGACAGATCCGATCGAGTGTTCATAATCTTGGAAGAACTGCTTCTTTTCTTCAACAAAAGACAAAAGATGGAGTGCGGCCTGTAGAGCACATGTAATGCACAGTCGGTTCCACAATTGAGTTGCTCCCGTCCCTAAACAAGCAAATGCAAAAACAGGAGGAAACTGTACATCAAGCCCTTAGAGAGACCGGAGTAGGTAATTAGTCAAAGCAAGGAAATGAGGCTTTGATCCTCTTTTAAAGTGGTAAGGACATAGAACTCAAGGTCCTTTTCTTGCCCTATGAGGCACTATCAATAGACACTGCTTTTTTATTCTTCCTCGAAGAGGAAAAGCTTATGGAATCCATTGTACTAAGACCCCGGGTGTTCACCCCTACCTTTTAGCCTGTGAAATGAAAGCAGTCTAGCCAAGCCCCTCACATGGCATCATCAAATGATACAAGTCTTGGATAAGAATCTACAACGCTACCGGAAGACTTAAATGAATAGCCACTGTCCCCTCTTCTTGTGAGCATGAAACCATCAAGAGTCAAAGTTGAGACAAGGCTAATTGCAAATCGTGATGTCTTACTATATTATATTATAATGGATACCCTCTTTCCCTCGCTTACTTTAAGCTAAGTTGCCCAAATTCATGAACCCAATTACCATAGGGAACATATCATAAATATCTATGAATAGAATAATTTTATCTTTGTTTCTTTCTCTTGTTTGAACCAAGTTATCAATGTCATATTACTTTTTGCTTTAGGATAAGTAGCTAAAACAAAAGGGAGGGGAGGATCGACTGTCTGTGAACCATTTTGTAAGGCCTCTCTTTTTTCAAATGCTTTAGAGAAGTTTCTAAGATCTTGCCTCACCCGTGAAGCACTTCTTCCCTTTTATTAAACTATTTCCTTATCAAGATGGAGCTGGGAACCAACTGTTAACTTTCCTGGGGCTTGCCTTGCCCCAACATCTAAATAAAAGGTGTCGCTTCTCATAGCTGCTCTTTCCATACCTCCGGAAGAGAGAAACAAAGAATATCACTACGGTGTAAACAAAGAGTTTGAGAGTAAGCATTACACAATCTCCAAGATCTTTTTCCCATTCATGGCTATCCAGCTGAAAACTTTGGAGGCAACCAGACGCTAAAATGTTCGAGGGAGTGTCGTAAATCCACTATTATCATCCCTTGAGGTAAGGATGTTGAGGCCGACCCCTTCCTAACAAAAGATAAAAAGGGAGTCTTTGCTTGGTCTTGCCTTGCCCCAACATCTAAATAAAAAGTTGGCGCCGAAAAGGAAGCAGCTGATTTTTGTCTTCACAATGGTGATCTAATGCATGTGCCTATTTGGCCCCATCTGCTTATTGTCTTCTTCTTTGCGGCGAGTGAAATGGGAGCAGCCTAAACCGTGAAAAGCAATAAAAGTATCGTGCTGCTAGGATAAAAAATTGTTGAAGAAAGAAAAAAATGTTTCTTTTGTCCCTTCCCAAGCTTTATATATTTATTTCGTCTATGATTCAGTCGACCCCAAAGCCATAATGTCTTAAAACAAGGAGGCCATAGAGAAAGTGCATTTTTTGTCTCGAACTTCGTGAAAAACTCCATTCCTTAATTTTCCTAAGAGTTATTCCCGGGCATCCTCAAAAAAAAGGTTTCTTGGGCAAGAATGATGTTCTCAATGGTAGACCTACCTTTGACTGACAGTCTCACTCGTGTATCACCCGCTAGCGGATCGGCCATGCCAGTAGTGCCATCCTCCTCGCTGGCTGTATGGGCAGGTTGTCCCTCGATGCTGCATTCTGTTAGGACAGCCAATTGCTGGCTCTGAATAACCAGCCCAGAAAGAAGTCCAATTCTTAAAAAAAAAAAGGTAGGGCTCTTCTTCTTCGGCACTTCCCACTCCACAACGGACCTGATCGTTGGGTCGTGTGTCAAAAAAAAAGAACTACAAATGTCTTCCTCGGTTCGGGATGCGTCCTAAGTAGAGAGGGGAAAACCTAGGAAAGAAAAAATCCGGCATAGACATATCAAGTCAAGAAAGCGAGGCTCCTAGCAATGATAGGAGGAAAGGGGAGCTAGAATGTTCCTGAAGCGGGCAGGCAAGGAGATTACTTAGCGAGTCAGCTTGACACATGACACAAAGCCAATCGAAGGCGAAGGAAAGAAAGATACCTTTGGGCAGTTGTTCTGCCGGATCAGTTGCTCAAGACCTTTGAACTGCCATTCAAAAATGAAAAAAGTTATTCCAAACTGCCAAAATAACCATGAGCAGCTACGATATTATAAGTTTCTTCCTCTTGACCATGTTATAATTATGCTTCCTTCGGGTAGCTATCCATCCCATCAATCAGCCATCCAGAACATGAAACTGATCTGACACTCTCGCTTTCCAGGATAGATGCATCTAGAACCAATCTCGTGTAAAGTCGGACCGAGGGCTCGTTGGTCTTGCTTTCTCTGGAAGAGATCGAGGGATCCTAATGCATATAGATACAAATGGTCCAATGGGAGCAAGAATTTCCAGGAGCATTAACGGTCTCTAAGGTCTTCGGTCGAATTGGTCTTCTTTCTTATAGTAGTTCATCTGATGATTTCATCGCTAAATTAGAGTTTAGTCTCTATCTACGATGAGAAGGCATGTGTGGGACTTTAGGACAAGGCTCTAGCATTACTAAGAGCAAAGAGAGAGATTTGAGTAGCTTATTCAATCCGATCGCTGTGGAGTCTCCCAAAGTTCTCATGCAGACTCAATGTCTCCCACTGAAACTACGCTCTGCGAAAGGTCCAGTAATCTCTGACTTGGTCTTCAAATCGTAAGTTTCAGCCCGTTGACCCCAAAGAGCCCTTCTTTACCACTTTAGGGGGTGGGTGAGCCCCTTAGCTCACATCAAGGGGTCGCCAGCTTCATATCTTTCTTTAAACCCATGCGACCTTATTCCTTCAATATGTATGATAGAGTGCAATAGTTATGATATCCCACGAGCAGCACAAAGAAGGACAATTTTTTTTCTCTGTGCCTGCTCCACATGCGCTTCGCGCGCAGTTGGAATAGTTTGTGGATTGCGAACTGCTATAATGATAGAACATAATAAGATGGGAAATCGGCCACATTAAAATTACCTTCTGGAGAGGTCCCGGTCTTCGGCCCGAGCTGTATGAGAAAGAAACTCGTCCCACATATGGTTCAGAGGTCGCTCAAAAGATCGGTTGGTTGTTTCGCCTCGGGATTGGAGATTAGTACAAATCCCACATCCATTAAGCCACAATCATTCACAGCCTAGCTTCATTAAAGTCCCTCTCCATGCCATGGTTATTTACTTCGACAGGGTACAAATATCTAAATTTGAGTATGGCTCCTCGTTTAATTCTTTCGAAGTCATTGGGTCCTTTTCCTCATTCGAGAATCTCCTCCCTTCTTCCAAGCAGCGACAACAAGCAACAAAATAAGAAATTCCTCGAAGGTCTACGTAAGGTAATGCAGTCAAGCCGTCAAGCTGGCAGTGAGAGGTTTCCAGATGAGAGATTCACTTCGTCGAGGAGCCCAAAAGTACAACCATGTAGCTAGGTGATGATCTTTTACTTTGACAACATCTAGGGTTCCGCAGTCCATCCGTAGTGGAGGAATTTCGGTAGATTGACATTACTTCTTTACCCGGTTCATACTGACTTTTGGAGCGAGCAAAGGCTCTTATGCCATCAATTGGATGTTCTTTCCTTCAAGTCTCTTTGAGGTTTAATGAGGCTGGCTACAGGTTACCATAAAAATAGTTACATGTGTGGCAACACCAACTATGAGAAATCCCTTTTTTCTTTTTTGCCTTTACGATTTGAGGTCATCCCTCTATTCCATTCATGCGCAAGCTTAGGAATGGCTCCGACGACTCGACGAGTCACCTACTTAAAAAGACCATCCCTGTAGTGCACCCTTTGAGTTATAATTTCACAATAGGAACCGCGAACAGCTCTTTGCCTTTAGCCTCGAAAATGAAACAGCTCTGCTGCAATGGATGGCAGAGGGTCCGTAGTGTTGAAGAAAGACCAAAACATCCTAGGAAGTTCAGTCCTCAACGTACTTCTTTAACAAAAAACACACTCTTTTTCCATGACAACAGTCATGAGAAGTCCCCCTTAGATTCGAGAAGAAGGAAATGAGGAGGTGCCTAATCAGTTAGGTAGAAGTTTCTGTGATCACCTATACAAGAAGTGCCCCTTATTTCAAAGAGAGGAAGGCGCGGAAAAGAAAAGAGGGCGGCCCCTCTTCTTCTCATCATATTAAAGGGGCAGCAGGGTAGGTATTCTCCTAAAAAAAAAAAGGGGACATGTCTCGTTCGCCTGATGCACCAGCAGAGCTTCTAGATTTCAGATTCTGACCATAGGGTCGATGTCCCGAAGCATGTTCTGGTCCAGTATGGAATAAACTTATAATCATGAAATCGAGTCGATTCCATTATTATAAGTTCATAGAGAGGCTAACGAGAAGGAATCAACGGAGAGATTTTGTGTTTCTTTTTTGCCCAGGTTGCAGAAATTGAAATCCGAGCAAATATGCGTATTTTCTCTCCTCCAGGAAGAGAACATGTGGGCCAACCTATGATCGAACAAAAATGGGTTCGTCACTCTTTTTCACATAGACCGGGGGAAAAGGTTTCAATAGGAAGCCCCACAACTATCAATAGTATAGTGGGGTTGAAAGACGAGAGTGCTCGCCCTTTCTTTCAAGTGCGCCACTTTTTCTGGAGCCTGATTATCTGAAGTGAAGTGGCCTTGGAGTTTGCAGAATAGAGAGTCATCTGAAAAGAAGGATTAGATTCAAAAAAATTCGAAGAGACGGGTGCACCTTTCATTCAATATCTCTTTCCCCGCTTGCTTTGTCTTAGATAGATCTTTCCGCTCGCATTAAACCCATGGTTCGCAAGCAAGGGACATGCCGAAGACCTACCTTTCTAACTAAGTCCAACGCGAGGACTTAGCCAATCCTTACCAAAGGAGGAAATAGAATCAAAGAATCTACCTTCTTTTTTTCTTCCTTCACGGAGTTATTGTAGAGTGGAATCGTGCAATACCAGACACGAGATAGATCTTCCAAAGAACAAGGCTCCGGCGAGCGTTGGTGAAGAACGCAAGCAAAGCTGAGCTTCGCGGAGCGGACTATTTTTTATCAACCCCCCATTATGAAAGTGTTCCGGGAATGATGGGCTTCCAGTAAGCTAATGAGCTAGCAGACAAAAAAGAAAAAAGAAATGAGCGAGAACCTTCGTCAGTCAAAGACAGTAGAAGATAAAACAAAAGCGACAATCGCAGAGGCCTTTGGTGTCCCCTCCAGTCAAGAATTGGAGCCTCACAATCACTAGCCAATAATGAAGAAGGGAATTGGAAGGTAGAAGAATTGACCCCGTCCGTTTCACTCCGATAGTCTTTTAAGTTGTTCAATACACTATTTGTCAATATGATTGTGAATATTCAATATGAAGAAAAGAATAAGAATATAAAAAAATAAAATAAACAAGCCTAATCTTAATCACTTGTTTTGTTAGTTGTTAATGGATTTACAATAAAAGAAAACCAGTCTCCATTTTTGTGAAACTATTCCTCAAGCAAAGCAGCTGATTCAAGCCTATGTGACCAATGCACTTATGCTACCTTCACTCAAACACTTTCAAAGAAGCAAGGGATGAAGGGGAAGAGACAAAGAAAAAGACGTCCTTCGCACAAGTTTTTTTGCTTCCTGCGCCCTTGCTAGTAAAGGCGCTCTTCGACCAAAGATGCATTCTGGTAGGAAGGTCGACCTCACTCAGAAGAATCGGACTCAGACTGAGCTTTATTGCCAATCTTGTGAGCATTCTGCCTCTATTATATACGTCAATTTCTTCTTCCCTCACTTCTTGCTCGAGAGAAATAGTAAAAAGGGTTTCCCATGAGACGGGAAATGAAAACTATTAGCCCCACACGAAGTTTATGAATAAGTGATTGTCTGATAATGAGCAAGGAATATCCTTGTAAATTGAAAACTAAACTCATCCTTTTTTGCCCGCCCACTTACCCCTTCTTCGGCTAAGAGAGAATGCGACGGTTCCATCAAAGTGGATTGAGGCACGGAGCCTTGTTACGACAAGAAAATGAGATAAATCCTCATTTTTTGTCGATTGGCTTACTTTTTTATTGGTGTTGAAAACAAAGAATTGACTCATATATGGACGAGTAGACCAAGCGGCTCCTTTTGCTAACCCTCCAATCCCAGGTTAATAAGTCCAGGATGGCCCAGTTGTGCCAAGGAAAAGAATAGAAGAAGCATCTGACTCCTTCATGCATGCTCCACTTGGTTCGGGGGGATATAGCTCAGTATCAATAAACCTTTTGGATCTTATTAACCAAAGAGATACGACTTTAGACTATAGTTGAACCGCACCAATCATGAATCCCCAAAGAATTCCAAGAATTCTTGTTATATGTTTGTTCTAACCCTCAACAAACCGACCATTAATGACTAGTTCGAACACCAGGAGTGGTTTGATCCCTTGTGGAGAACTGAACCAAGAATTCTCTTTTTTTAATCATCAATCGAATCACTGTTTGCGACCCAGGATTCTATTTTATCTTCAATCCAATCACCGCTTCTCTAGGAACTTGTTTAGAAATACTGTAATGAAAGGAACATAGGAGTTTGTCTCCGTAAATATTCCATTCTAAAAATAGAAAGTTTGAAACTGCTTCTTCTTCTTCCACGAAGATTCAGACAAAATCGAGCTTGGATGGAACTGAACAAGATTTGGCGAAGAAATACAAAGGCCAAAGGCTTTCTTTGCGGTGATATTCTATCTTTCTAAGAGTACTATATACGACAGAGTGTGGAATAGAGCTGGTGAACTCCCCCGTTTGGTGGGCTCTCGCTCGAATCAGAACCTTTATGCGTCCTTTTTAGAATGGCTCCAGTGGCTACATTTTGTTAAGTTTGGTCGCTCGGGCCATTGTACCTTTGCTTTTGCTGGATCCAAAAATACAATCGTGGAGAAGAGCTAGTTGTAAAGGATTTTATGCTTTCAGTTTGGTTTTGACCCTTACCTTATGTTCGGTACACTCGTATTAAAGTAGTAGATCTTTTAGCCCCTTATCGTCATGGAGGAAAGATTGGACTATTCAGGGGAGCTGGAGTGGGTAAAATAGTACTCATTACGGAATTGATGAGATCATATTACAGCAAAGAAGTTAACAGAAGCTACCCTTTAAGCCGCTGGATTAGGACTCGGACGCTAGACTAAAGAGGAAGGAGACTAACAACCAGATCGACTAAAGGCGTTGGCTTACAGTGAAACTACGGCTGAGCCCTTCCTCCTGCTAATCTGTCCATTTCTGAACCTGTCTTTCCCACCCGGACCGTGAATTACTGCATTTATTCGAGTGATCGACAAACGACAAAAATCTCTTTTTTTTCCTACCTCGAAAAAAGAATGAGGATTTTAAATGCGCGATCTAAAAACATATCGCATCAAGTAGTGGAGAGACAAACCGAAAATCTTTCCTCAAATTCCTATTCCTACACGACTTGTTGAGGCTAGGCAGGGTGAGAAGATTCAAAAGAGAAGGGCAAAGTAGTAGAAAAGGCAAATAAGGAAGGACGCGGTGGGAAGGAAGCAGCCCTAGCCTCTGTCCAGCCGATCATTCCCTAACCGCCGCACTGAGAATTCGGGGGGGGCGGCAAGACACTGCGAGGTGGACATTGGACCTAGTGCCCAGGTGGTTTGGCCAATAGTGGGCCAAGAAATCTTGAATGGCGATGTGGGCGGGGTTTCTAAAGAATACAAATAACCTCTGGCTTTTTTCAACTTTGGCGAGCATCTGGAATAACTAGGTGTCCGGTGGACGTTCCCTTAGTTCCACTCGCCATCAGGCTACTCATGCTTGTGTTTGCACTAGAGGTGTTGAGTGTTCTAGGGGGGCTACTATTCTTTTTTTTCGATCGAGCCACTCTCCCTCATTCCACTCGTCCAGCCCTCAAGGTCGAAATGAATTTGGTTCTTTGTATTCAATAAGTATTGCATGATCGAATAATTCAAGGAGGGGCAGTTAAAGGTATGTAAGTCGACACTGTCGCAAAGACATATGCTTTTCTTTCAGAATGGACCCCATGTGCTAGTTCTAGATAGACACAACAGGCATTCACCACAACCTCCGTTGTATGGTTGCATTATATTTTCTTTTGAAAGGAAGAATTTGGTGCAGATATGATTGAAGAACTAGGTTCTTATAGGCGTTTGATGGTGATTAGTTTTGACCTCCTTCCTCGTACACCTCTATGGCAAACTGTAAGCATAGAAGCTAAGGGAAGCCGTGAAGACGGCAGACTCGCCAATCAGGCACAACGTGAGGCTGACTACAACAGACGGGGAGGTTACAATTCTTGTAGGGAAAACCACTGTTCACTATCTTATCTAGGACATTCTCAGTCTCAGATCTCCTCTGCTCGCTTTAAGTAGGTTAGGCTAGGTTTCGATGAACAGATTCTCTTCTCGAGGGAGTTTTGTTTAGCCCTGTTCCTAAGATCGATCCCCTTCTTTAGGGACCTAAATTATGATCTAAAGAGGAAAAATAATCGAAGAATTGTTCTATGATGAAAATAGAAAAACTGCCCGTTTTTGTTTTGTCTTTTCTTTTGTGCCGTAGTAAATAGAAGAGAAAATCGAATTTCTTTCTTCGTCTTTAAAAAAAGCAAAAATAGGAAGTTATGTGACTGGTCTCGCTGACTTAACTACTTACAAGCTTTCATTACCTTTATCTTCCAGTCTACCAAGAAAGCTTCTTTCTTTTGAGTTATTGGAAAGAGATGTGCTTACATCCTCATAAAAAGGAAGGTCAGAAGGCTAAGAGCAGTTATTCTGCTTGGCCCTTTTGTGACTCAAACTGCCGGTACGTTTTACGGCTCGCAACGACTCAAATGGGCGTAGCTTTCAGTTTCAGAGATCACTTTTCTTAGGCTAAGATCAATGGAGGGGCATCCATTCAAGTACCCACATTCCAATTCCCAATCATGGATGAGCCTCCTCTATGGATGCAAAGAACTCATGCTCCTTATTTCACCTATTTCATTCGATGTTCCGGGGCACCTGATTCGACCAACTTTTGGATAAGAAGAAGGTGAGCTGATCTGCTTTGATCACGGAAAAAGCCCAATCAGCCACCAACTCGGTGCAGGTCACGTGACCTACAGCTCGGCCTCTTGAAAGAGGAACTCCAACTAATAACTGAATTGTCCTCTTCCTTTCCTCTCTTTGATCTTTTATGGGAAAAGGGCTTCTTCCTCGAGTCCTATCATGATCGCACACTCGAAGAAAGAGCTTTACAAGCGGAATTGCCCTTCTTCCCTCATGCGAAGACTACTCTAGAAGATCAGTAGTCTAGCCCAGTTGCTTCCCTTCTGGTCACTTCCAGTCCTACCCAATTTGCTCGTCACTCGTCAGCTAGGTTTTGCGGATACCACTTCCCCCGAGCCACTCCATGAATTCCCTCTTTTCACCTCAACCTCTGAAACTGGTCAATAAACCATTTTTTTTTAGCCTTGTCAGATAAGTCAGCTTTTCTCTAGTCGACTAGTATTAGGTACCTCCAACTCTCAAAGTCAATTCGTTCTTGTTAATGCCAGTAATTGGCCATCGTAGATTAGAGAAAACAAGGAAATAGCAAGGAAAGAGCTGGACTTTGCTACAGACATACGGTCTCAGCGGAAGGAGAAAGACCTGTAACGACAGAGACTACTGACCCTCTTCTTGTTCTTAGCCGTCTATTACGAGTCCGAAAAGATCTCTAAAGATTCTTATCTTATTCCATTCCAGTGGCTCAACCAGTAACCAATGGCAAATACTTAAAAATCAAGTTGATCGGTTAATTCAATAAGAAATAGGAGTTAGCACTCGATTTCGTTGATACCATCCAACCGAATGTGCACCCACGAGTGAATAGAAAGTTGGATCTACATTGGATCTCACCTGAATCGCCCCATTTATCCTCCTGAGGAGAAGTTTGGGAACGAGTCACACATACACCCTAGTACACATTCCTCGGCGCTGAGGACATCCCTGAAGAGTAGGGGATTTCGTAGATGTTCAAAATGCCTTCCTGAACGGGGACCCACAGGAAGAAGTTTACATAAGTCCTAAACCCCCTTGTGGTAAGGGGGATGAGAAAAAGGTTTACAGACTGTTCAAGGGTGAAAGCAGTGGGTTGAGTTTGCAACCCTGAGCAGATTGCCAGTGCTAAGCTGGAGGAAGGGGAGGATGACGTGATGTGCCTTCCCGAGGATTTTATGATTAAAAAGTACATAATTCAAAGAGTTGATATCCATCAAGCTCTTTGTCAGTTTTACAAGATAGTCTTGCTCGCTCCTGAACTCTACGGCGGGTTCAGCCAGCTACTGAGATCAATGCAGTCAATTATGTCTCTTCAAGAAGTTGGTTAGCTACCTCTCATTTTTTTCTAGGATTCTTCCTATTCGTAAGTCATTTATGGCACGCAGGAAGGGCTCATGCTGCTGAAGATTCCACCTTTGGAAAGCGCCTACACCTAATGGCTTAAGCCACTGTTCCTATTTCCTCGCTGACTGGGGACTAGCTCAATGACTAGAATAGAATGACTTTAATTTCTCAACTCAATAAGGGACTACCTAAGAAGACTGAACTCTCTAGTTGCTTCTAGCCTGATGAGTCGACCAATTCCTCTACCCTGCTTCATCAAAAAAGAGGATGTGATTGAGTATCGAGGAGTCAAAAAATTTAAGACAAAATACCAAATGAAAGTAGATCGCTTTTTTTCATTCATGAGGAAGTGCTAATGTCCAAGATCGCGACTATTGCAAGAAGCCAGGTCACATGATTGCAAACTGTCGCAAGCGGCAGAATGCAAACTCTCGTCGATAGTCAGACATAGCCTTCTTCTTTTTTCAATTGAAAGTTCTCGAAGACCAAAAGATCATCCTAATTAGAGGTTTCAGACAAAGAATTAAGACTAGAATCTGATAAGAAGGCCAGAATATAGGAGCCACAGGAAACTGCCTTCTCAACTGTCTTTTCTACATGTTTACCAGGCATTGTTGGCTCAGGGGAAGACTGGCTCTCTGAATCCTCCTTCCCCACCAAACGACCTCCCACACCGTGACTGGAAGAACCAATAACCTTTTAGATGACTCTTTCCCAGTTCAAAGCAAAATCTTCGCTTCCCCCTCCTCCCCCGACTGGGGATAGATTTTAATTTTGAGGGGCCACATTGCGTAATCATTCTCATGTATTCTAGTACTTCTTTGCACATTAATTGCACTCTTACGGACGAAGTGGGCTTTTCCCCAATGGGCTCTAGCTTGAAGGCAAATAGGTTATTGAGACGCCGTTAGTCCGTCTAGTGCCTTTCGGTTGGGGTCCGCAAGCGATTCACAAGGCATCATCAAATGATATAAGTCTTGTATAAGAATCTATAACGCACTAGAATGCCCTTGTTGAGAAGTGGAAGATTGGTATTTAGGTTTGGAAAGAGTCTGGTGCCGATGAGGTGCAAGATTCTCTACTGCTTTCTCTCGTCCGATTAAAACTCCTCTCACATCTGGATCTCTATCCCTTGAAACATCCGGTAAAAGAAGCCATGGCAAGAAAAGAAAGAAGAAGAAGCAGTGACAATTGCCCTATAAAGACTCGCTTTCACTACGGCTCGTCCACTTCTCTTTCAATCCATTTCGATAAGCTAATGTAGTTTCAATCTCTTTTTCCCCCCAATTACTCCACCTGACCCAATCATAGAGGTTTTTACAGCTTCTCTCCAGCACTCTCGGATTGATCATCTTGCTGATCTGAGCAAGAATTTCTCCCAGGTGAGTAGCTACTTTTTAGGGTGGAAATTGTTTGCTTGGTCGAGCAGCTGCCCTTGGCGAAAGAGAGGTATTTCTCTCTGGTTATGAAATCGCTTAGGTTGAAAAGCAAGTTGATGATGCCATAAGTCAAACCAACTTTCAAGGGTAATATAAATATAGTTTTACAGTAATTTTAAATAGAAAAAAGGACTTATTTGATCAGCTGTACCATACCAGCATAAGAAAGGCTCTTCTGGTCAAGGACTTCTCTTTTTTGACCGATAGAAATGGAAACTCTTTTGTTATATGCCCTAT
The DNA here is from genome assembly GCF_054855325.1 of Carica papaya. Taxonomy (NCBI): domain Eukaryota; kingdom Viridiplantae; phylum Streptophyta; class Magnoliopsida; order Brassicales; family Caricaceae; genus Carica; species Carica papaya. Next base: position 17,394,339 of record NC_142315.1, read on the forward strand.
ACCCAAAAAAGATCTTTGGTAGATCCTAACACGAACTATGTACATAATGAGGATCACAATCATTGATATAGTTTGGGTCACCGAGTGGTCAGACGACCCTTCAGTAACCCAGGATGACCCATTCGACGCTCATGCAATTTGGGATCCTCATTTTGGTCAACCAGCTGTGGAGCAAGGGAATGAAAGGCTGCTTTACGTTGGATGCTCTTTACCTTCCCTACAATGATGGCTCTGTTGTCTTGGGGAGCACACCCATCTGTGAGCCGATCTTTAACTCAAAAAGAAAACCCCGCCCCAAGCAATAAGTATGCCTTCACAAAGTGGGGGAGCATTGTGTAAAAACCTGAGCCGTCTTGTCATCATACCTCTAAAAGAGCGTTTAGGCACCCGTTAAGTAAAATGGAAGTCAATTAAAATTCTTGTTCTTTCCGATCTCTACGCATTTCACCGCTCCACCAACGGTAACTAAAGAGGTAGCGAGACTGACCGCAATTGCAGGAATAGGTTGACTTTTTTTCATTCTGGTTAAAGAAAGTGAAAGTCGTTTCATTTAGTACGAGATCGCTTCACACCTCGCAGTTCCGGTAAGCCTTTTTTAAACATTTTTTTGTAGGGCTTTCCTCACAGACGGGGAAAGAGATATTGAATGAAAGACGCACCAGTAGATATGTATTTATAACATAACAACAACAGCGGTGAGCCGACCTATGCGACTTTCTCTCTGAGCTGGATTCTGTCAACTTGTTCGATTCGCGGAGAAGTCTCATAATTGATCAGAAGAGAGTAGGCCAAGCCTTCTGCCTTTTGAAGAGAGGAGTGAAAAGAAAGGACTGAATTGCCAAAGAGAGAAACTGATGGTACTCTCGATTAAAAAGAGAGAAATAAGAACCCGGAATAGTAGAAATCGGTTCGTGTTCCGCTTCCAAAGTCAGTTTTGGCTGTTTTGACCGCATCTTTTGGTGTAACAAGTTCTTACTATATCTCCATGAATCTAGGAACTTTAGCTTGCATTGTCTCATTTGGTCTACATACCAGAACTGAGAACCCGTTTAAGTCGTTGCGAGCTGGAAAGCGTATTGGTAGTTTGAGTCGCGAAATCCATGGTCGTCCCCGTCACAAACAAAGTTGCTAATTGCTTTTAGACTTTTCCTCGGTGCAGAAGATTTCTTTATATACAAAATCAAGACGAAGCCTTCTATTTCCACTCTCATCAGTCTAAAAACTAGTCAGCAGATATCTTTACCAAGAGAACTTGCAAATTAGTCATTGACAGGGGAAACACCATGAATGGCGCGAACGATCAAAGAAAAATACATCCTATCTAATGATGCAGCATCCAAGGTGCGAAGCAAAGCAAGGCAATGCCTCGTGGCACTACCACTCAGACATCCATCCCCTTTGCGCTTCGCCCGCCCTATCTATCTGCGCACTGGAGGGTAGAGGCTTATCTATGTGATTCGCTACGCTTTCGGATTGAGCTGACATCCGTTACAGTCGTTATTCGATTTAAATAATTCTCCATTTCAGAACCGACCAAAGGGAGAGGAAGTGATGGAGAAATAGGTAGCTTACCAGTAGCAAAGCGCCTTGTAGCAGGTAGTATGATATCTTACGACTAGAATCCCTTTTTTTTCTAATCCAGTTCCTCCACCACCGTGAACTCCACATAAAAATGTAACTGAATTTGTCCTAGTTACCCTTCGGGACGGAGTGGAAGAAGGGAGGAGATTCTCGAACGAGGAAAAGGAAGAAATCACAAACAAAAAAAAGGGCTTGTTGCTGCCATTTTTAAAGCAACCTTCTATCTGGCCTCTGTACTAGTAATGAAGTGGCTTACTACTTTAAATCAGAAAAGCAAAATGGAGCAAGGCAAGGGAGAAAGAAGTTATCCCCTCTTCTCTAGTAACCCGCTGCCGCCGCCTGGTAGAGGAAGAAGCCGGGGCCACCGAAGCTATCTGGAAGGACTTTTCTAAGATATTCTTCACTTGGACAGGAGATGCAGCACGTTTAGCATTGGAAAGATCCCTCTACATGGGTGTGCTATAAAAGACGAAGAAGAACATAACTAAACAGAGCTCATAATAAATTAGAAGTTGCTCCTGCTACCTGTTCACCACCAGTATCCTTATAGGAGCCTTGTTGTTTTTTCGTTTGATCAGAAGATCCTTTCAATTAGCTAGAATCCATTACTTGGAAACATAAAGTCAGAAGATTAGAACCCCGTGTAGACTATGAACCAACAAAAAGAAGAATGCCTTTGAGCTGATTCTGAATCTGGCTAAATTCTTTTTTTTATTGATTTCCTTTTTTTTCAAAGAAAGATCCCCCGAAGAGGAATTCCGTTAAGAGGCAATCATCACGTCTTTCTCCCGAAGGCATGGTCCCCCCAGAAAGAATGTATTTCAGTCAATTTTTTTGGCTAGGCAGCCTGATCATGGTAGCTGCAGTGAACTAGGCACGGGTATCAACATCTAAGCCCTGGGGCCGGAGCCTACTTTCTTCCAGAACCAAGAGTTCTAGTTTTCCTAGACTGGCCAGGACCATCATCAAAAGAAAAACCTTTTCCTGACCCTAACTTCGAATCAACTCTTTGTTTGCTCTTTTGGGGCATCTATAGAATATATGTAACTTCCCAAATGTTTTCTAATTGTATTCTTTTTTTTTCTATTTTGATGTCCGAGGGCCAGGAGCGAGACCCTAAAGAAAGTTCAAGAAGTTATGAAGAGTGGTCCAAAAAATAAAAGACTTCGCTTAGACCGGTAAAGACTAGGGGATAGGCTTCAGCCAACCAGGATTCGAGGGGAAGATAGTTGCGATCTTTCCGAATCACTTCTATTTCTTGGTCCCAGCATCCGCTGGAATTCTATGGGTTGGTCATCAGGAAAATGATCATCATCATCTCTCATTGGAAAAAAAATGGCAAAGGGTGGTCCACGATCAGGGCTTTCTTCCCTCCTAACTTCTCATCTGCATCGCTACAAGGGAAGTCTTCGGGTCGAGTCCTTGCGAGTTCATCCCAAATAAAACGAACCCCTTCCGGGTGGGAAGATACGGATAAAAGACCTCAAAAATGATGAATGGGAATGTGGCACTCCACTCGCCGCATTGACTGCTGGGATGGGATCAGATCCTATTCGAAGCACCTCAATCGAGAATTCGAAAGTACATATGACTAGCTTAAGTGAAAGATCAATCCTTCCTTGTGATTAGGTTGTCGAAGCTACGAACTAGGGCTGGACATCCATCCTAAAAAAAAAAGATGGCAGGGAGCACACTTGACAGGAGATAGACTTGTTCACAAATTATGACGGTTCACTAGGTGCTCTTTCCTCCTCCCTTTTCTGCTCACTCGTAGGGGTCTGAGGCGGGGTATTCTACTAGACTAACTTGACTGCCCATTCTTCTACTTATCATTCTTCCTCACTCACCTTTCCATTTTTGGTTGATCGAATACCGATTATACATATCATTCGGCGAATGGGAAGGATGGGAATGTGAAAGAAAGAGAAGGGAAAGAAGTGGGGTAGAGGAATTGGCGCGTATCCACATCCATTTTCAATAAAAGATTCTCCGAAGGCAGAAGTACTATAGGTATAGACGAGGAGACAACGCCTGGTTGGCTAAAATAATAAAGGATTATTTCATTTCTGATAGTCATTGCTTTAATCGGTGGATAGGAGCATACTCTTGATCGGAATCATGGGTCTAAATTGAAATCCCAATCAAAGACAAGTTCTACCAAAGTCAGGATCTGAAAGAGATATTTGTTTCGGCCGATATGATCTGCAAGCACTTGAACCCACTTGGATCACATCTAGGCAAATCGCAGTAGGGCGACGAGCAATGACACGAAATATACACCAGACTTTTTGTAACCCCATTAGCATCTGTGAGAGTGGCTTCCTACTTTCCCAAGAAGAAAGACTTTCATGCTACCCATATATTCCACCACCCACCCTGGTAATTGCCTTTCACCCAAAGCATCGGACATGGTCCTTCAATTAAGAAAGGGTTCGCCTTTCCTTTAAGAGAGATTTGCTCTTGTTCTCAACTTGTGGTCGAGTGAGTGGGTTTACATTTTCTCTTTGATTGTATCGAAAGGCCCAATGAATTGGGATTTCCCTATTGGGCCAGGTCATTTTGGGGCAAGTAGATCATTTATGATGAAAAGAAAATGTTTGGCAGGAAGCCAGTCAATGTGCCCGCTGTGGTGTAAGAGCAAGCGATCTAATCCTATGCACCTTTCTCCTTTTAGTGAAACCAACCCTCCCTTAGCTCTTGCCTTTATCCACTCAGTTGGCTAGCCTATTTCTTTTAGTTATAGCTGGAAAAGAAAATACAAAATTCCTTATCAATTGAGACTTGAGTCACCTTAGAGTAAGTCAAGCCACATACTCAACAACGTCTCTCTCTAAACTGTGGAATTCCTAAATTGAAACACACTAGAATGACTTAACCCAACCTGAATGAGAAGAAGAGGGTCAGCCAAAGAGTCCAAAGACCAAACGATTTAATCCCAAACTCTTTTTGGCAGAACCTTCCGAGAAAATGTCTTTTCCCTCCTCTAGGAAGAGAACATGCAGCAGTTCTTATTCTCACTATGGCACTTTATCTTCTTTTAGTTATTCTTATTCCTTATACTACATCATAGTCAGGACTGCTCTGAAACGGAGCAACTAGAAAGATAAGGAAGCAGCAGATGCACGACATGTCGTATTCTAGATTATCTAGATGCTTACGCTAGATGGAATGGGCTAGAAGCGCTCGCTTCTAGCTGATTCGCCTGCTTCTTATTATGGCAGCTTTTCAAATCCGAGTGTGAGATAGAATAAGACCTAGACGTAGAGTCCCTGGTATTAGCTTTCAATAAGTCTCTTTCTTTTTTCAAGCTATGACGGGCTTGCCACAGTAGTGATTTTTCCTCCGTCTATGGGGCTCTTTTAAATACTCTCCAAAGCACAATGAATCAGTTAGTAAAAAAAAAAGTCAAAAAAGCCAGAAGGAGGAGTTGGTCAACTTTCACATAAAAGAAGGTAAAAGAACGAGAGTTCGTGCTATTGTTTATCAATAAATGTTCCAATTGTTCTAATTATTCCTATAATATAAATGATTCTTTATATCAAATTATGTTAATAGCACAGAAGCAAAAGAGAAAGGAGTGGAATGAATCTGAGAAAAGGAACGAATCCGAGCCTTCTATACGTTATCAGAGCCACTCGTCCTTGAATCCTTGTTTTTGCTAGGGCCACCCAGACTTTCTTTTCTGTGAGCCAGAAGGGTCCGGAAGAGAAAGTGGCAACCCTCCCCCCCGAAACCCTACTAAAAATAAGAACTCCGCAGCACAAGCATCTGGTACAAAGTATTTCATTCTTTAATCACAATTGTGGCGTGAAAGAGGCCATCATGAAGGTTTGAGGAAAAAAGGCTTATCCATTCCAAAATGAGTAGTGGAACAAACTCAACAGCGATGACCCAGGAAAGGGGGAAGCCCGTCATATAGCAGTGGATGGTGAACGGATTTCGATGAGGGAATGGGTTGATAAAGCCTTCCCCCTCGTCTTCTACTGCTTCGGTGGCACCAAGCAAGATCGAGACCAACACAATGTATAGGTTGGGGAAAAGCCCCATTCTGCACTATCGGCCCACATCTTACCAGGAAATCCGCTAGATGCTGGTAAATCGATCTTTCTTTTAGTTGTTGAATCTCTATTTGCTTTCGACCATATTCGGGATACCTCCACCCCACTCATCAATCATGGTGTTCAGCTGACTTGCACCTTTTCTTCCCTTCACTACTAATAACCCGTACCAAATCAAGGCGCCTAGTACTCGAACATTGGCTCGGGGCATTTTCTCTACCCCTTCGAAAATTGTTTTTTTTTTAATATTGGTTTAGTCCTATTTGACGAAAGGGAACGAACTTTCTTTCACTTTGGGGTTATTCAAATGGAAGAAAAAAATATATTGATAAATGAATTCCAATTTATTGACTAGTTGTATTCAAGCCAAATCCCCCTTTTTTAAACAATCTGAAGGCTTTAAGTGATTGGGTGATGGATGTGCTTCGTCGGGCGCAGGAGGAAGAAACTGGCGATAAGATGTTCCCAGTAATAGGGAGATCTGCGAGAACTCTTACCCATATCTTACCATTTTTTCAGAATTGTCGAGATAAAATCCAAATCACGATGCGTTTTCTTGTTCTGAATGGGCGAATGTGGTTCTGGTTGAGGTAGAACTTATTTCATAACCACTATCCATCACCAATCACATTCCACTCAGAAATGTTTGATGCTTCTTGGGGCTTCTGCATCAGTATCTCAATTTCAATTCAAACATGGGTTTGTTCGAGAGAAAACACTAGCTCTTATCGAAATTGACCTTTTGGCCATTACATGATCTACTAAAAAAATGGGTAAGCCCGGTGGACCTACTTTTTACATATCTCTCATTATTTGGGAGCATCCCGCAATTCCTACTTCTTGATAGCACAAGAAAGATAGAAAACCAAGATAAATTCATCATCCTTATTTTTTTCTCCTTTCCATTCACTCGCATCATCAAATGATACAAGTCTTGGATAAGAATCTATAACGCACTAGAACGCCCTTTTCCACGACTCTACCACCGAGTCAATTCTGTTCCACTTAATCCCTATTTCATGGCCACAGTCAAAGATTAAAGAAAGGGAAGAACTTCTACTGGAATCCCTATCTAAATTCATACTTGGAATTTCGGAAAGTGAATCTTCTGTTTCAGATCCTGGTGCACTTCCTCTCTTTTATTAAACTCCTTCCTTATCAGTCTAGAAGTATATATATCTTATACGTTTCTAGGGGTGGTAGTATTCATCTACATCTATCCCAACGAGTTGTTTATTATTCGAAAAAAATAGCCAAGGTAAGTGGGGAAGAGGGCAGCCAGCAAAGAAAGCTATAGAACTCTCCAGTTCTAGCAAGAAAGAAGAGGTTAATATGGGTTACAAAAAAGGGGACATAGGAATGGTTTTTGCGTCTGCCTCTTTTGCTGAATTAAGGATTTCTCCTCTTGCTTCCTGATCTCGCATTTCTATTTCTATATGGGGGAAATATCACAGTTGGTCTAGGGGTTACGTGCAGTCTCCCCTCCTTCCTTCATTCCCACCGGGGAGGTTAAGGGGTAATGATCACATTACCATAATACAAAGTGGTGCGAAGTACTCTTGTGCACCTACGTCACTCGGCTCGCGCACTATTTATAGAAAGTAGTCTTAAAGCCTAATCTTTATCTTTCTTTCTAAAATGCCCGAATCGGTCTTTTGCAGCTCAATCCCTTACTTCTTGCTTTCGAGCCGGAGCTTGCACGCACCCCCCTAAGCGTCACGTTTCACCTACCTAAGAAGAAATATCCATTATTCAAGTTGGTGAGAGAACGAAAACAAGGTCTTTCTTGACGACTTGGGAGGGCCATGTAAAAGTGCCAGTCTAACTAGTTCCCTCCTTCCATTAGTAATCTGGGCTTGTAGTTAAATCGAGATTTCCTTGGTCTTCTTTGACAAAAGTGGGCAGGAACTCTCCTCCTATTGCTTCTTTATTCTTCACTAATGATCTTCTTCTTTTTTCTAATGCTTCTTTTATGCCAAGCCTTCTGGTTTCCATTTCTATCATCATATTGATGATCAATCTCCTCATGCTCTGCACAGATGATTGGTATGCAGGATCAGTTGCAATAGTTTCACATTCATCTGAATCAAGAGATTGGCTTGAAAGGATTGCTTTCTCTCTCGGAAGCTCTTCGAGCTTTCTCCGCCAGCGGCTTATGTAGTGGTCGGCCAAAACTACTTGTTACAAATAACATCTTGTTGTTGCATCAAAACATATAAATGTTGACTACCTTGAAAGAGGCTACGCGCCTCCTTGCCTTAGAGTTCATACTTTAATAAGGTTGACCTATATGGGAATCTCCAGAAGGCATCTAATTAGTTATACAGGACAGGGCTTTCATCCCAAAGAAGAAGAGCTAGAGGCGAGTAAGCCTATGAACCACCACCGCTTATCCAATTAATTGCCAATTGCTGTTGAGGCACTGCAGGCAAGCGAAGAAGCACTTCTTGTAACCAAAACACAAAGCCCATGGATCAGCAAGGGCTTATTTTGGGCCCTTTTTAAGGCGCATTATATCAACTTCTTTTTTCCACTGCAAACATCGACATTTTTTCGTTTCGTGAACTTCATTCACATGAACTTCACTTCACTCAAATAAAAAGACATACCAGAAAAGGACCAGAATATCAAACCGTGAACGAAGAAAGGCATGCGAGAAAAGTATACTGGCTAGTGATTGTGAGGCTCCAATTCTTGACTTTTGGACCGAAAGAAGAAAGAGCTCATAATCACTGCTTGTGGATGTTGAGTCAAGGAGGAATGGCATCGCTAGCTTTCTTTATCTTTATAGAAGATGCTACTAGAGAAGAAAAGGAAGAACCACCACATCAGTCGAAGTGGTGGAACGCCCTCCTGAGTCAAAGGGAGTGTTAAAGAAAGTGCCCTTTTATCCTGTCTTTCACGACTGACTATGTTGGGAAGTCAATCTTTACTTAACTCGGCCCAAGCAATGCCCAAAGTGGGAGGAATGCATGGTTCCCTAGTGCTTCATGGGATGGGCATTTGAACGAAAAGTCACTCTACCCGGGACGAAGGCTTAAGAGACCTCCTTACCAACAGCTAGGAGTGCTGCTACGCTAGCGTCGAGCTATTTTTCCGCAGGACCTCCTAGCTTTCGAGCTTAACACTTTATCGAGTGGCGAAAAGGCTAGAAAAGTTGTCCAAAAGCTTCCTTTCTCCCAGTAAGCAAGACGAGGCACCCTCTAATTTTATAATCAAAAATTGAAAATTGGTTATGGAGATTCCGCATGACCCGCTCCTAAGGCATGTTGATGAACCATTAGGAATGGTTAAGATGAGAAAAGTGAACCTTTTTTTAATAGTAAGGGGTACCATTTCTTTTCTCTGTCTCGCTATACAGGGCTTGATGTACAGTTTTCTTCCTAAATAGGAGAGTTCAAAGGCCGGTCTCCCTTTAGCTCTGGTGGGCGTGATTCTGTAGTTCTTCTAGCCTTCCTTCAAGTCATAGCCTTAGCAGTCGGCATTAGTGCTGTGCTGTGGGGTCGGAGACTTTACCCACTTCCCCATCCCCTTCCCCTGAAATTGGCTATTTCTGCGGAGGCCTTTGGTGTCCCCTCCAGTCAAGAAAGATGTGTACGAATGAGATATCCAGCAACAAGAAGAAGGAAAAGGATGGAATAGAGGAACTCCCGAACATTTGGCAGATGATATCTATACAGATGGATCTTATATATCTGGTATAATGAACGTCCACCAATCTGATCAATTACTCTTTTCACATTTCTGGAAAGACCACCTATTTGTTCGTTTACCGGGTTCAGCACGACCCCAATCCTAGCGCAAAAAAGAATCACCTTTTCGGATGACAAATTATCCGTCAAAATGCTTTTTGCAAGACGTTGACAAAATGCTCCTCCTATTTCCTCCTAATCGAGGCATAAAAGAAGCATTTTCTACGGGATCCCGAAACGACCAGCCACCCTGACCTAAAGTGACCGCTTCCATCTTTCTTTCAAATTTTATCAGTTCTAGGCCCGCAAGAGGACTGTTGGAAAAGAGTAGTTTGAAGGAAGTCAAAGAACACAAACCCACTAAATCTTGGGACTAATCCTTTGGGTGTTGGTATGGCATGCGTCGACTCATTTCAATCGATATTTGCAGAGTTGATCATCCCTCTCAAAAATGAAGATTTGAAGTGGTCTATGACGAACTCTTTCATGCCACAACTGTGACTAAAGAATGCAATGCTTTGTACCAGATGTTTGTGCTGAGCAAAACAACTTCTCCTTTTCTACGAATCTACAACTCTTTTCCCTCCAATTGCTTCTTTATTCTAATGCTTCTTTTGTGCAGCAAAGGAAAAGTGCTTTCTTAAAATCTACCTGCCCCGAGGAAAAAGATGTGTCTAGGAATGCTATGATGGTGTAACGCTATGGGGAATCAATGCTCCGGGCCGAAGAAAGCTAACCTCCGGTGGGCTTTCTCTTGTAAAACCAAAGACGCCCCAAGACAAGGTATAACTATTGGGAAGGATAGACGATGGGAGTGAATACTAAAGAATGGCATGGTACGAGAACGGAGGACCAAGAACACCAACTGAGCCATAGCTTTACAAAGACTTCTGAAGAGACCCTACTAAATTCAAAAGACGTTCAGGAAGCGACTAGTCGGTTCAGGGCTCAAAGCATTTACCGATCCCTACGTTACAATACGGCTTCTCACTTTTCATAAAAGGCATAAAAAGAGAAGAGAAGTTTTTGTCTTTCTTTAAATGCCTCAGATAGTTGATCGATGATCGCCTTGACCACGGTATTTTGAGTTCTTCCCCATAAAAGCGTTTTTCTTTAGGCGAAGATCGATAGAGAATAGGGATCTACAGATCCAGGAATTGAAACACTCATGTCTTTCTCTTTTTGAAGAAGTCCTTTCGGTGACATACAATGACCAATCCTGAAATACCACTCTTTCGTCTAAGGATTCCTAACCACCGCGCTCTGATCTTCCCTTCTATAGGTTCTCCTCCAGAACTCGGAGTTCTCAGGCCTCGAACATACTTTCCATTGGAGAAGACGAGCTCCAAAATCGATGATTCTTGGCCATTCGTATTGGCATTCATTGTTGCTCCTCCAGTAGATATTGATGATATTCATGAACTTGTTTTTGGATCTCTACTTCTCACCATCCTGCCTTTAAAGAGGAAATTGGAGAGACGATCAGTTATCCGTCCAGTTCGACATCTTGTTCTCAACTGAAGGGCTTCATAGCTACTTTCATTCTAAAAGAAACCGAAGAACCAATCTTTAGTCAATAAGAGTGCCACCAATTGGCTGCCAGATTTCGTCCTGCAACTAGAAGAAGATCGTTTTGGGGGTCACTTGTCTTTCCAGGTCTCACTGGTCTTGCCTGTAGGTCGTGATATGCCTCGATATGGTCGTCTCCTGTCCCCCTGCCGGTGGGGAAGGGCTTAGGTTTAGAATCCTCACCTCTCTTCATTCATTGAGTTGGAGGAATCCATAGGATTCCCACCCGTTATGCAGCTGAGCTACCTGAACCACTTTTCTAAAGTCTGTTTTCTGAATCGAGAGCAGAAATTTCACCCCGACTGTCAATAGGTTTAGCCAGAGCATTTATAACACGACCCAAATAACCTCACTTACAGGTATCTGAGCAATTTTTCCTGTTACTTTGACAAGATTTCTTCTTTGTTACGGGGGTCGACCCCAAAGCTGCCAAGAAGGGGAAAAACAGACTCTAAGGAATCAAAAAAATTGAAAAATTGGATCTATGTCCAACAGATCGCAAACATCCCCCGCCCCCTTTACTAATAAGGGAAAGAAAGGAAATTTGCTCTTTCCTGCTACAGGCATTGGATTCTGCTTTCACCACTAATAGACAGGAGAGAGATACAAAATAGGGTGATAGCTTTGCACCCTATAACCCTTACCCTACTCCACTGCCTGTCCGCCAAGCGGGATAGAGTGCGACCCCTAAGCAATTGGAGGTTGTCAGAAAAAGGAGGTCAATTTCTTTTCATAGAGCAAACCTTGATGAATCCTCTGAAAATCTATCTTCATTCACATCTTTTATCTTTTTGACTTTGAAGGGCGCAATCATGTCCGGCCTCTCAACATCCATGTCCGATGCAATGGAGCTTCCTTTCGAATATCTTTGTAAGGAGACAGATTCAAAATAGATTCTAGTCTTGGCTCAGATATCATTTTGGTAAAAAGATTTTATTTCCTATGCTAATAGAAAGAAGGTAGGTCATCCAGAGAACGAAGCTTCGGAATGTACACATGGCGGGGAAGTCTCATAATTGATCGCATTTCATAAAGTTTTCAATCTGACGTCTGGTGTTCATGGTAACACGATGTATAGAGTCTGACATTTGCCCGGTGCTGGAAAGTCAAAAGGAGAAGTGTTATAAACTTTGAATGGAAGCCCTGACATCCGCCACAGGGTAAACCACCGCCTATCAGGCCCCCCTTATGTTGTTGAAAGGCATTCTTCACGTCAAGTTTAAATAAGGGCCACTTTTTGATTGCAGCCAATGCTTCCTTCAAAAGGGAGGATTCCTATTGCTTTTTCAGATGAAATTGGCAGCTTGCCCCTTAAGGTTCAACCAACTGTTAGTTTGCTTTAACAAGATTTCACTGAAGTGAACCCGACGCGGCCCCTTTCACCCAGGGGAAATCGTCGGAGAACAATGTCGGGGACAGTGTGAGAACCTTCCGTCACATTCATTCAACCATCAAGAATCCATCAACCATTTAACCCGGGATGGGCTCCTACCTTCTTTTTTTTAGTGTAGTGGCTCAGTTGTGTAGGGCCTCAAGAAGAAGAAAGCCCCGGCAAGAGTAGGCCGAACAAGAAATGGAATGAGCGCCTCATCTTTAGTCACGCGATAGGTCAACGAAGCGTGAGCGGGTGCGAAGAAGGGCTTGTTATTTCCTTTCACTTTTCCTAACAAGGAGAAGACGGGGTTCTTGGACCAGATGAGGGGGGTTACGAGACTGCTAGGGCGGGACATTTTCTCAAATACACATGTTGACCCGTTTTTCTTTTCTTTGCTAATTCCTCTCAATGAAATTTTCAAGAAAGAAGTTGAAGGATAAAGCGATGCGAGCGAGTGAGCTTGTCGAATCCGCAGCTTCTTCGAAAGATCTCGTATGGTTATGAAAAAAAAGAAGCAAAGTGGATGATGCCAGTCGTTGTGATCTTTCTTTCTCTTCTAGCCCATCTTGACTACTCCTCAAAAGAAAGGGTAATTGTAATTGGTTTGGTGGTGAATTTGATGAAATTGCCGTGAAGAGAGTATCTGGTCTAACATCGGCAATAATTTGGCTTTTGAAATGGAACAAAAGTCGGTTAATTTGTATCCCATTCTTCAGGTATAGTTTAGTTTGAGCACAGATCAGCGGGTGACCCATCCTTTCTGCCCCTTTCGTCATAAGGCGTGGCGAGGCTAACACTAAACTTTCTTCTCAAAAAGAGGTCGATCTTCCGCTCTAGATCTTTCAAACAATTGATCTCCAAGATAAATTCGGGAAAGAATGAAAGTTCTAGATTCGATAGACGACTTAGTATTTCTTCATTCATTCCCATCCTTTCCTTGTTTATTGGGTTGGTTCACGCGCCAGAGAGCCAAGGCAGCAAGATAAGATATAGATCAGGGTATAATAGGAATGAACAAAACTCTATATAAGGAAGAGGAAGGACCTTTCACAAAGGCTGATGACTTGGGCCAAAAATGGGTCCAGGTTGCGGAAATCGAAATTCGAGCAAAAAAATCCCTAGCAGGAGAGTTTCTGAACTTAACACAGCCTATTGTATAGATGCGCAACCACGAGTCCTTTTTTCATGCTTTTCCCGAAGGTTTGGAGAAAGCTGCAATCAATAGGATGGCAAATCACTAATTTCACTTTGAATTCTGGACCTCAACATCTTGCTGCTCATGGTGTTTCACGATCAGTATTGGAAATGAACGGAGAAGTGGTGGAATGTAGCAATTTGATCTCGAATCTGCTCATGCAACTTCTTAATTTGCTTCACCCTTTCTTCAGCATCTACCCCAAGAGGGCTTAGTTGATCCATGATTTATGTTTCGTCTTTTGTTTCTTTTTCGTTTGTTTCGAGAACCAACTCTTGAATCTAATTCTGGGGTTCAAGATTAGAGGCACTGGAGGATTTGAGAGGATTTTCATCAAAGTTTAGAATAGAATCTATTTTGATTCTGATCTAGTTGTTTAGACAATTGAAAAGGGTATTTCCTTGTTCCAGGATCCTTTATGGTTGCTTTGAATCATTGGGTTTAGATATTTCCAGATTGCGAGACATAATGTTCTCTGCGGCACTAGAGTCTCTTTCTGCCATTTTCGGAAAGTGAACAGGCAGCTGTCCTTTCTATACCAATAGGAGTTTCATCCATCTAATCTCTTGCCATACCAGTATCAAGCATGAAAGTAGTCCAGTATGTTTCTCTGTCCTTATAAAAGTCCTCTGCGCCAGTCAATGCTTATTTAAGAGACAGATGTAGGATACCTATCCAGAAGTTTTCGCAACTCATCGATCATTCAATTCACATCAATTTAAGCAGGCAGGAAGCGTGTGGACCAAGCTCCAACCTTTTCGTATAAACCACATTCGTAGAGTACGGTTTCCACCATAAAAAGGGGAAAGAGCAGAGGTATGGAGGTTGGATGACGGGACTCCCAACTGATTGAATAGGTGATTCCCGATCTAAAAGAAAATGGTCGAGGAGTAGACCTTGAGAGCATAGCGCCTCAATGCTTTTTTAGAGGTATGATGACAAGACGGCTCAGGATGAATTTGCCTTAAAAGCTCACGGGCCCCGACCGATGGTCGTTCCTGAATTGAACAGAACATCCTAATAGCCGAGGACTGACTTCTTGCCTGTATAATCGACATTCGATCGACCAGAAACGGACTAGACGTTGGTTATTCCTTCTGCCCACAGGCGCTGAGTGGAAGGGCCTGGTATTGATGCCACCTCAAAACCTACATTCTCATAAGCTTTCCTCTTTGAGAAGATTATGTAAACACTTACTCGAAATCTCACTTGGCTACTTTCTTCCTAAACAGGAGAGTTCAAAGGCAGAACTTCTTTTGGTTTCCGTAGCAAAGCAGTTTTATTCCAATCCATTTGTTCCGAGAAGCTGTCCCCTCTCAGGTTGGGCAGTAAGGGTCAGAGAAGGGCAAAGCAACTAGTAGAATAAGAATCCGCACGACCTTCTCAAAAAAAAAGTCAGACGCTGGGGGATGAATAGACCACTACTTTGCCGGCGGGCTGTTAGAAGTTTGGCCTGCTTTCTTTTGGTGTTGTAGGGGCGCTTGTTTCAACCCTCAACTCTCTTTTCTAGGTTTAGATATATTGAATCAAAGTGCCGCTGAAGCAACATGAGCGGGCTTCTATTGCTACGTAACAATAGAGCAGGATAGCATTTTGCTTTTCATAGTCAAGATGTGCCCGTGGGATTTCTCTTCTAAAATGGCAGCAAAAGAAAGAAGAGGAATTTGATGGCCCAGAGCAGCAGCCCCCAGATAAGCCTTAAAAAAAACACACAACGGACCGGACCACATGCTCCACCGCTTGTGCAGGCCCCCGTCAGTTCCTTTGAGTTTCGGTCTTGCGACTGTACTCCCTAGGCGGAGTGTTTCATGCGTTAGCTGAGCCCCTAATCCGGGTAGACCAAGGGAAACATAGAAGAATTTAAATCTTAGATCAAAACACTATGTATGGATGGTATGAACTGCCTTTTTCATTCATGATTTTCTGTTATAGATTCCTCGTCGATTCTTTCCCTCGTTCTTTCCCTTTTGGGCATCTCACTTGGAATGCGAAGCATAATTTTTTGATCCTTCCAGAACCAGGGGTCTTTGAGCCTGCTGCGTACGATTAGCCAGCCTTGCGGTGGCAAAAGGATTACATCCGGTGGGTGGATTGTTTGGGCCTATCTTCATTCGGACCAGGAGCGAACAATCCCGGGATGTTTACTGTTAAAAAAACTAAAAACTAAGTTTTTTTTACCGCCTTTTGATCATGATGCCTCATGAACATGCCAATATGTGATCGGGGTGAGCGGTGGTTAGATATAGGGGCGATACTGGGTGATTCTCGAAGGAAAGTTGCTACCTTAGTGCCCAAGTAGTAATCGGATGAACTGATTTATAGACATGAAAGCATAAGAACTCAACAGGGCCCAGCTCTTCTTTCTTTATCTGATTTGAGGCTGTAAAAAGAGAGATAAGGGCCATCTAGAGGGAGTCATTTCGGTTGTATGCCAGTTTCAGAAAGTAGAGCGGGAGTGACTAGCCTTCCTTCAAAGGCCAGTGGGCTGCCCAAACCTGGAGCTGACATTTGAATCGGAATAAATTAACGAGACTTCTTTCTCTTTTGAGTTGTTCTGCCGGATCAGGCGTACACAGAACGATAGCCAGACAGTGCATAACATAGAAAGTAGCCCCAGCCCAGGGGTTTGGTCAACACTTATATAATAGCCAGTCATCAATTAGAAGGTGCATGAGAACGAAAAGATATCTTCTCTCAAAGAACGAGTGAAATAGGTTCTTTTAGAATCAATTTTGAACCAACCGCAATAAAAAGATGGTCTCTTATGCATTTCATTCTTTTCGAAAGGGAAAAAAAAGAAGTACCAAGATTTTGACCAGATACAAAATCACTGGTGCTCGATCTAATGGTATTTTATGGGGATCCAGAATCTGAGGAAGCGATGAGATAGCCAACTCGCTTACAGGTGCGCCAATGTTTTTTAGAGGAGTCCATCTGACAGCATCTAAGGTTCCTCGAACAATGTGATTGCCAACATAACCGCCATAATAAGAAACAGGCGAAGTAGCTAGAAGTGAGCGAGTTTCAATATTCATAGTCTACCTTTTAAACCGGTAAGGATAACACTTTAAGTTCGGTAGTGGATCACGAAATCTTGGCGATCTTCTCTTTCTCTATCTAATGAATGGGTCACGATGGGAACGGTCAATCAACATTTTTCGGTTCAAGTAGGGACCCCTCAATGGGTTCTAAGAAAGAGGGCGGCGCCCTGAATCAATCAAAAAACTTATTGATTTTATTGAAGTGGAAAGGGCTTTCCCTCGTGCGGAAAGAGAATAACTCAAAATCTCTCCGATGATTCCTTCTCATCGAGCCTCTTGGTCTGTCGAATGAAACACCGGATAGATGAAGACTAGGGTCTAACACAAGATCTTGAAAAATGACTTCTCTTTTTTGGGGGAATCTTCATATTCCAAGAGAATCAGGAGGTGAGGAAGAATGTCATTGTCGGTTGAGCTCTCAAAACCGTCACTAGCTGACGCACGATGGCGGGCATTCACCAGTCAACGAAGCATTTACCAAGCGCGAAGGAAAGGGCCTTGAATCCCTCTTTTTTTCAATCTAGTTCCTCCACCACCACGTGTAAAGCGGCTTTGCCCCTTTTCAGTAGGTAAGCGAAAGATTAGACCTTAGAAAGTCAGCGAACAAGAGAGAACACTTCGCGAAAGAATCGTGTGGCACGATGAAAGGTTTCCTGTTGGGGTTTCTAGCCCTAAAGAAACACAAATTTCCCTTGGTCCAATAAGATGATTCTTTCTTAGGATTGGCCTATAAAGCTTTAGCTCCTCGCAGAAATTCCAAATCATTGAAGAAGAATCAAAACCTTTGGTTTGCCTACAAAAGGGCGATAGTGAGTTCTAAAAGGAATCATTCTCAGCGAGCGGGAAGACTTGGCCGTAATGCAGGCTCTCACTATCTTAGAGAGAGGAAATAAACAAGGCTAAAGCCCTAGAATGGGCGTTCGAAAGCACAGAATAGACTCATTCCTTTGGTCCCCATCCGCAATACAATCTATGACTTCCCCCGGGAGGGCTTATTGGAATTCGTTATTTCTGGGTCTTTTCGTTGCATTCACTTACAACAAGAAAGAGTCCCGTCTGAAGGGTAATAAAATGAAGTGGTCGAAGGTTGACTTCCAATCTTTTATGAGAAATACCTATGAGAAGTCTTTGCCAGTCGATATCTAAAAGTGCTTCCATATAATCCTAAAAATCAGTCCTGCTAAGTCCAGTACTACCTTTACCAGAAATGCATCTCCTTCGCCCGCGTGCGATAGCTCTGTGGAAGAGAAGACTGGAAAGGCAAAGAGCTAAGATGAGGAAAAAGAAAGAAGTAGTGTTTGTAGGGTAACAAAAGTAAGCGAGTGGACTCGAATTCGCAATCAGAGAGTAGGTTATTCAGAAAGAATTCCCAACTAGCAGAAAGGAGTCCAGATGTTGACTAATCTAGCTAACAAAGGTAATCGAGAGTACCATCAGTTTCTCTCTTTTGAAATTCAGTCCTTTCTTTTTACTCCTCTCTTCAAAAGGCAGAAGACTTGGTAGAACAGTTAGTTAGCCATTTGCTTACTCGAACTGTACACATTCAAACAAAGAGAGGGCAAGCTAAACAAGCAAGCAAGTACTTATTATGGAATTGATCAACAACATTGCCAGTGGACCATTCGACATTCATAGCCTTTCAATCCTATTCGGATCTTGCAAGACTCTACTGCCTTGGGACGACTGCACGTTACATCATAGCCCTTCTTCTCTTTGTTCAATCTTTCCCTTTGAGAAAGTCCAAGAGCTCTTTTTCTTGCTAACAGCAAGGATAATGTATTAAGAGCAAATGGAGCAGAATCATGAATGATCAAATCAGTGCTCGAAATCTTGACCAAGACTTCATATTGAGACAAGAGAAGGGAAGGGGAAGCTTAAGCGAGAACTTCATAGGCAGTGCACGACTTAGTCTTGTTCAGCACTGATTTCTTTGATTGACCTCAGTCCATGCTTCCAAAAGCCCTAGAAGATTGGGCTCTGCTACGCGGATCCACTAGACTAGGAAAGATGATATGCCAATTGCGTATAGAAGTTCTACAATTTCATCATTTAATGAAAATGGGAAGGCTTTTCCCCTATTATAGAAGGCTGCATAAATGACTAAAATTTCTTTTCCATTGCAAAAAAGAGATCCCTTCCCCCTGCTTTCAAAAATGATGAATGATCAGTCCATGGGGCTGATTTCTTGAAGAGGCTAGACTTTCCCCGCTTCCTAACCCTGCACAGGCTTAGGAATGGCCGGGATGATAAGAGTTAACTCTCCTGAAGTACACTTTCAGTAAGATTTATCAAAAGGAGCTACTTGAGAGCATAACACCTCAACAGCTAGGGACGGGGAGGTTCGGCGCCGATTAGAATTTACAAGCAGATGAGTTTTCTAGTTGGCTAGGAGACAAGAACCTTCCTTACCCTTTCTCTTTCTTCCATGCTCAGTCAATCACATCTTACCTAGACTGGTGGGAAGGCGGAGGAAGAAAAAAAGAACTTAGCTGGTTTTTTTATCGATCAAACGGGTGATTTTCTCGCCTACTACTGATCCCATACTATCCCGCAAGAAAACCAAAAAGATCTTTCTTGTCCTTCTACTTAAGGGGCTGTACTAGTCATAGTCTGCTTCCGCTTGCTTCTTCGCTTTATCCGGGATATGGTCTAAGCAATCACTCAAGAGAAGAAAGGATTTTAGCTTGCCGAATTCGTAAAAAAGAAAGAAGAAGAAGTGAAGACTTCTTCCGAATGGCATGATTGTACAATTTGATCCTCACCCCTAAATATTCATTTTAAAACAAGACGAATAGCCAAACCAACCCAAGGTCGAAGGAGCGAAGCAGCTCGAACGAATGTGGATAACGAACTCTCTCGGCCCACAAACACCCTTGGGACCACTCTTCCCCCTGCCCGTCTGATGGAAAAGTACTTTCACACTGGAATCGATCCAAAACCATTATGAGCTATGAAATGCTCATTGAATTGGAATAAGTTCGGCAGTGAAAATAACTAAATAAAGGAGCAATAATCAAGAAATGCCACCTATTCTACCACCCAGTCAATTTTGTTCCACTTAATCCTTATTTCATGGTCGTAGGAGTAGGATAAAAAGAAGTTCCTGCACACAAAAAAGCTCTTCGACCACTAGCAGAAGCTAAGCGCTAGAAAAACGTGCTAAGAAAGGCTCTAGAAGAGGGGCTTGGATTGAGTGGACTTCCCACTTGAAATGAAACTCTAAAAGTGCAGGTGATTTACTAAGTAGCCCTCGAAGAGTCCGTTTATTCTCTCCTCTAGCGAGCTCAAATAACTAAAATTGTACATGTATAGGAATTCAATAAACTTTATCTTAAAAATGCAGTCTTAGAAGGAGTTAAAGATCTTGATTTCAAATGGCGATACATCGCGGGCCCATATATATATCGTCTGCTAATACACGACCAATTAATGACTCTATGAAATTACGTCGATAGTTCCATTCATGCATCTGCTGCTTCCTTATCTTTCTAGTTGCTCCGTTCCAGCACTCGATAATCAACACCCTTTTCAGCAACTAGATCTGGGGATAGGTCTCAGCGGAGCAAAAAGGGTTTTTCATGAGACGGGAAATGAAATTCTTGCATTCTTTCCCACGCTACATACCAAAGTCATGCTTGATGATTTCCCATTCCTTCCTTGCCAAGCCGCCTCTCTTTGCAGTTCAGCAACACAAAAAGAAGGGTTTGAGTGCCTGAATAACTCAAAACCAAGCAAGTATATTCCTCTTTTTTATCAATCAAAACCCTTTCCCAAGTCGGTTATGGAATAGTCTTTTGGTCGTCTTTCCTATTCTTGAGGAATTTCTGGCCGGTAGGCCTTTCGAATATCTTTTTCTCTTTCAAACTAGGAGGATTGGCATTTGGCTAGAACAGCCAAGGTCCTTTCCCCGATTCTTCCTCGCCACCTTTCTCACTTCGATTGCCTCGGGATAAGTTCTAATTTTACGAGAGTGGAAGAGCTTCTTTCACTAATCAAGCACAGCCAAATAGTAGTCATACCCACAAAGAAAGGAAGAAAGATCACTGTAGAAGGGTCGAATTGTATCCCAGGAATAGGAGAATACCAGATATTTACCTCTGGAAATCCTTCTCTTTGAATTTTCGGTATTCAGTACTATGAAATATTTACTCATGGGTGGGGCAAGTTCCGTCTCTCCATGCCTCAATCCACTCAGGTGAACCTCAGAAACGGAGGAAAGCAGGGGACTAAATAGGACCAAGAGGTATCATTATAAGTTCATTCCATACCAGGCCAGACCAGAGTCCGTCTTTCTTTATTAAATGGCCGAATTAGCCACACCCATAGAATAGAAGGGATCAATCCCACATTCGGCTTAGCCAATTATGAGTTGGGTGCTTTCCCAACTCTTGCTCTAGAAAAAGGGGAATTACTAAGTCACGTGCTCATTTTCAAATTTTTGCTTTGTTATTCCCACCATCTGGTAACTCTCGCGAAAAGGAATGAAGTCGAAAGCTTCAATTGCAGGTCCAGCTTCTACTCTTCCTCCCGTTGCTGTTTGCTTGCCCGAACGAAGTATCCCGAATATGATCGAAAGCTCATCCCTAGTTATAGATAGAGTAGTCGGTCTATCTAGCGCTTTTGCTAGTGCTCATCTGGTCATCCTCAAAAAGAGCCAACATCCCCTCTTGAAGGGACTTGGCTCTTCCTTGGCTGGATAGACAGGACCCCCGGTTCTCCCTTTCTATTCCTCGGTAAGCGGGCTATGGGAAAAATGGGCTCGTTGGGAAGAAAAGAAAGATGGAGTGCAGTGGGGGAAGGAGGAGGGCATTGGGCGAGCTTGTTTGAGAATCTAGCTATCCGAAACTAACTTCTTCCAATTTGACTTCAGGAACTCCTACTCGAATTGCCCTTATGTCTCAGAATTCCCACATGGATCCCAAATTTTTATGGATTTCTTCTTTGTTACTGGGGTTGCTTTAGCTAGAGCCTTCTTCTATGCAAGATCTATTGAGCATCTAACCAATTGGCTTGGACACCAGACCGCTTGTGCCCGCCCATCCTTCGAATGATCCACTAGCTCCCAAATCTTATTCTTCTCGATCGTCCTTTCTCATAACTTAAGGTTGAGCTCGCTTCCCAACAAGCTAAGTCAAAATTGCATTTTTTGGCTAAATAGCCGAAGTTCCAGTCGGATCCAAGTTGATCGAGTTCAGGTTTTTCCTTGACTTGGGAGATAGTAGAGCTTTTGGTACTCACACTTTGGTATGGCCAACTGGCAGGTAAGGTGAGGCCAAGCTGCGGAGGGAACTTTTCGATGGAGGATGGCCTCTAAAAACATGCAAGAATCGGCGTTTGATGGTGCCTTGCTTTAACCTGAGCTATGCAACAACGACGAAAATGAGGCATTGGAAATTCAAAAGGGGAGCCAGAAGCTTCACTTCCGGTAGCTTGCTGATCCCCAGTCAAGGGAGGAGGGGGAAGCGAAGATTTTGCCTCCCTATGGACAAGGGGACAAGTGAATCATCGCTTTTGGGCACAGGCATCCCTCTATCGATAGACTCGACCCGCTCCGTACCACCCCAGGGTTAGCGCATGAGTTTGATGGCAGGACGTTTAGGCCTGACTAATAAGATAAAAAGGGCTTGTTTGTATGGTGGCGCGATGTTCTACGTGAATCCACGTTACGACAAGAAAATGAGATAAATCCTCATTTTTTATCGACTGGGTTACTTCTAGAAAGGCATCCCTCTATTTGGCTGCAAGTGGATTTATAAGATCAAGCATGAGCTTGTGGTCCTCCTTTGAGTGTGGGTTCAATTGGATGAATCTCGCTCTGGAGCAGGTTCTTCGACTAGATCAATGCCCGTAATTTAGACAAAAATGGAATTATGAGGCTGGGATCTTGGGTCGAGACAGGTAAAAGGGCCCCGACTTTTTTTCAAAATTAGAGAGTCCAATGATATGGGAGTGGATTTCTAGAATGAAAACATCAATCATCTTTCTTTGGCCCGAAAGCTTATATGAATCATTGCCATCATTACCACGATCTCATAAATAAATCTTCATGATTGACCAAATCATTTATACAAATAATATCCAAATACCATGGGGATTATGTGGATCTAGATTTGACTCCGGTGCCACCATTAGTAGGAAGCCAGCAAGCGCCTGTCTGTCGGAGGTTCGAGAATCTATGAAAGGACATCTAAGACTAAGAAAGAATGAAAGGACTAAATTCAAAGAAACCCTGAAATTAAAAATGGGTAATCCAGAATTTTTTGCGTTTACTTTATTGTCCCCCCAAATCTTCTCATCTCGACCATTCCTAAGCTTGCGCAGGAATGAGAAGCTTTCAACGTACACCCGGGGAAAAATCTTTCACTCACTGAGAAGTGAAAACCAGTGACTAGATCGTCCTGAAGATGAATGCGCGAAATCATAAATAAGCTCTACCAAGGATTGCTAAGCATTTGGTACTGAGTTTCCATATGGCGCATAACTTTTGAAGAGCTTGCTTCCAAAGCGAGCTCGTTTTTTGCTCCCTTTATTGAGAATCAAGGGCCCCCCCACCGTGGTTTTAAAAAACCTTGCTAATTGACTTGGGTTACATGCATTTGGTTTCATCTAGCCGAAATGGTACATGATATATAGAAAAATGTAATATCAAGGAGTTTTTAATCCCGTGCCAAGAAAAAAGAAGGGTTGAACCTGGCTCACAAACTAGAAGATCTAGGGGCTGCTTTTGTATGATATTGATTAGCTTTCTTAAAGAGGTGAGGTAAAAAAGAGACTGCCACCTCCCCTTCCAAGATGTTTTCATGATCTTCCATCTAGTGTAAGTCCAAGCCAACACAAGAGAAAAGAAATATGCTCACCCTCAGTGAACTCGATTCTTCCTGAATAGCCTGGATTCCCCCACCGAGAGTCACTTTAAAAGTCTTACCTAAACTCTCTGACTTCTTGCACAGGTACTCGTACTGCAGGCATTATTCGGTAATGGAAAATGTGCCTGACTTAGGTAATATGAGTGAAAAAAAACAGCAGCCCAGGAACGAATTCACCGCCGTATGGCTCATCTAGCCATGACCTTCTCTTGAATTCTCAAAACTTCTGTCTCTCTATCCCCGCAGGGCAAAGAACCCTTAGTGCTTGTTTTACTGGCTTTTTGGAGCGATTAGAATGCCATGTGAAGGTGCCTCCTGAGTGAATTCCCTTTTAATCTCACTTATCATTAAGTTAGATAGATAGAGAGGTAAGAATTTCTCAAACGAACCGCACTCCTTCGTATACATCAGGAGTCCATTGATGAGAAGGGGCTGGGGAAAGCTTTTGATTATTCTCAAAGTAGAAGATTATTCTTTTTACCAAACATCTACGTTAAAATAGTGAAAAACCTTTTGACTTTGAAATGAAAAAACAAAAAAAGTGAGCGAAACATTTCGACTGAAAGGAGAGGAGCGAGATCTATCTCTTTCCTTGGTTGGAGTGGAACTTTGGTTTTCTTTAGCGAGGAGCCCTTTCACTCGGTAGATAGTTGCTTACTACTTCCTCCATCTAATTAAGAGAAGCCCACGGAGCAAAGGATCGTCTGCTTGCTCGATGACCCAATCATAGAGGTTTTTACAGCTTGCGTGTACGTTGTCACACTCCCTGCCTTCCAAAGGTGCCTAGAGGACGAGCCATCCACCTTCTTTGAAATATCATAAACAGTTTTTGTCGATTGAGCACTTTTTTAAGGAACTCTAAATGTTCGAGAATTAGACTAACCTCTCATTTCCGATGAGGTTCGGAGGGTAGAACTTTCATAGCACTTATCGCTCTATTTCATTGGCGTGGCATAAGGGAAGAAGCACTACGCCTAGAAATCAACAACACAAAAACTTTGTTCTAAATTACTCCTTTTCGGTCTACACATGGCTAAGCTCTTTGGGCGCAGCTTTCTCGATCAACTATTTGAGGCATTTGAAGAAAGACAGAAACTTCACATAGCTGTCAATGTTAATCAAGTAATAGAATGAATTCCCACTGTCTGAAGAAGCCGTGATCTTATATACGATACCACCGGTCGGACCAGATCCTTGGGCCAAGCTACGAAAACTTATCGGTCTTCGTGCTCTTTGGTCATTCTTTTTTTTACTCCACAATTCTTGGTGTGTTCCAAAGGTTTAATCCAACCTTCGGCAGCAAGAGGGGTGGTCTTTCCTAGTTTAACAATCCAGGATTCTGCAACCCCCTTGTCGACCATCAAGAATTGGAATGTAATAATATCGATTCATAATCGATTCATATAGATACAGAAGAAAAGGTTCTCTATTGATTCAAGCATCGTATGGTAGGACATAAATTGGGAGAATTTTCACCTACTATAAATTTCTGCAAACATGCGCTAAATTATAATCAATCTCGTTGAGAAATGAAATGTTCCAAATGCTCCTGGAAATTCTTGCTTCCAATCTTAGACAAAGAGCAAGGAGGCAATTTGTTCGCTGAGCGATTCAACTAGCCAAATCGCACTAATGCAATTCACTCCGCCTCGATAGGCATGCTTCAGATTCCCTGCATTGCTCTGTAACTTTCCCTTCTTTAAAATTCCTCCCACATACATGGCTTACATACCCGACTCAGCATTCTTGGAAAATAATCGAATCGAGGGTCCGGAAGAGAATTGGCCATTCAATCTTGTAAACTAATCGAGACCGAAACAGCTGTCTGTGCGAGTCACCTTCTTCTAGGCTTCGCTGGACGACACGGCATTCTCGAGGCTGGCCATACTTGTGATGGTTCCCAAGGATCCAATATGACCAATCGATCTTTCCCTCACTACCGAATCTATTCCTCCCACAGTTGCTAGAAAGCACTTAAAGGCCTACTCCGAAAATGCTGTGGCCAAGAAGTAGCGAGCTGACTGCCCCCTTGCACTCGGCCTTTTTTTGCTGTGTGAATAAGATCTTAGTATGGATGGTCATTATGGGCAATTTAGAAAGGGTAACTTTCGTGCA
Source organism: Carica papaya (assembly GCF_054855325.1). Classification (NCBI taxonomy): domain Eukaryota; kingdom Viridiplantae; phylum Streptophyta; class Magnoliopsida; order Brassicales; family Caricaceae; genus Carica; species Carica papaya. The sequence goes on from NC_142315.1 coordinate 17,419,831, forward strand.
CCTTCATGCCTGCTGAAATTGTCAGCATATCTTCATCATCCGGCTGAGCGAAAGGTGCGCCCTCTAATTTAGATTGGGGAGCAGCATTCATTCAACTCATGGTTCTGTAAGACCTGGCTCGCTCCGTCTGACTACGTTAGCAATCCAGAAAAATTGGAAGCTCGAAATGACCGGTCAAAGGAATTGATCCATTTAGTTATGTTCGTCTCCGTTTTTTATAGCACACCCATGTAGAGGGATCTTTCTGACATTAAGCGCGCTGCATTCTTCAGAAAAAATTGTGTCTTCCATAATGGAATCTGATAAGTGAGATTTTGAGCATTCAATTCACCACGGTGGCATTAATGAGAAAAAATGAGAAAAGAAGAAGTACCATGATCATGAAGGAATAGCTCGACCCACCCAGATGTATACTCAAGTTGATTCTGATTGCTAAGCTGGACGCCTGGTATTCTCTCCCGCGAAGCGAAGTCATTCGCTTGGTGAATGAAGTGGGTCAACGTTTTTTTAGCTTCGGCCAAACACTTTTTCTCACTGGTCAAGCTTTCTACAGTGTGCGGAGAAGGTTTACCCTGGATCAGTGTTTAAAGGCTATGTCATTTTAAGTGATGATGTTGTCATCTCATGGAACTATTCGTACGTTGTTGAATAAAAATAAGGAATGCCAATTGCTGATAATTTTGTCATCATCTAATTGTTTTCAAATGGGTCCATTCAATCATGTAAAATATCACAATGTGATAAAACAATCAATTAAAAAGAATCCTCTAATTCCAATTAAAAATTCGTTGGGCGTGATGAGAAATAAAATGGAATATCAAAAATTCGAGTGGCTGTATCCCATCAGTAACCGATCTCAATATTTGAAGTTCCGGTCATAGTGACTCTTCCGAAAAGAGGAACTTTTCTTTTGAGAAAGACCAGATACACCAGCAGGAGCTTCAATCACAATCGTCATAATCGGAATAGGCATATTGGCCTATATGAATCCCCTTGTCTCCCCTTCGTCAGCTGTTTGATCGGGATACTATCACCTAGGTTCCTAAACTTGGAATGGATGGCGAAGCGCTGACTTCCACTTCATACTGGAAAAAGCATTTTCAACACTCTCTGACATACCTGAGAGGAGAGATGAAAGGAAAGAGCTATTCATTCCAATTTTGCTTTTTCTAACTTTGTTCGCAAGAAATTGATGCTCCATCATTCTATACTTTCTGTCTCAGACTGACTCATGTGAGAAAGACGAAGATGCTGAAAATGATTACCGATTGACTAAATAGTTCCGACTTGGCCAAAATGTCAATTTCGATAAAAGCCAGTGCTTCCTCTCGAACTGAGCTCCTCGCAGAAATTCTAGATCATTGAAGAAACAAAGGAGTCCAAAAGAACAGGATTGGATGCGCTTTTGTCTTTAAAGAGAGTTCACCGAGGGTGAGCATATTTCTTTTCTCTTATGTTGGCTTTATCAGAGCACCGCCTTGTCAAAGGCAGAAGCTACGGGTTTGAACCCCGTCAGTCCCGACCTAGGATTCGACTGTGAGATCAACTAGTCAAACAGAGATGAAAGTCGACCATAGTGATCTGGGAGTCCCGTGTGGAAAGGCTCTCGCTCAACGGATCAAAGGTACGCCGAGGATAACAGGCTGATGACCACCTAGCAGCACGATGCTTTTATTGCTCTCCCACAATCCTGTTTTCACGGTTTAGGCTGCTCCCATTTCGCTCGCCACTACTACGGGGGTCCTGGTACTATCCAGGTGCGAAGAACCCCGGAGGTGACTGCAGTGAATCACATAGATAAGCCCCTACGTGCCAGCGCGCGGATAGATAGGGCGGCCAAAGAGCGAAGGTTCTATTATGAGAAAAGCATCTTGAAAGATCAAAATCACTCTTATCTTATAGTCTTCATTATTACAGGTAGTTCCTACAAAGGATCGGACATACTGGGGCATATCTTTTTCCAAAAGCAGTAAATGAGGGAACGAAACTCACTTTCGACTTAGAGGAAAGAGAGAATATTGACTTCGAAAAGTAGGCGCATAATATGGCTCGATATGAAAGACGACCAGCTTTACAACTTTTAGTAGCATGTCACAAGAGCGAGGTGAGGTTCGGAACCCTACTGCCAGAGGGAAGCCTCGCGAGCCGGGCTTCTAGAGATGAGGCCTTTTGGTGAAGCCAAGTCAAAGGATCATCAACAAGGGCGTTCTAGTGCGTTGTAGATTCTTATCCAAGACTTGTGATGAATTGCGATTAGTCCAAACCTTCGACCAGCGACAAGACAATCCGAGTAGAAACTCTTAAGTGCGAGATTTCCCTCTCAAGAAATGGGGAGACCTGCGACTGGAATCTCCCTCAGGCCCAGCCATTGTGCAGCTTCTGTATAGAAACCAGGGAGTCTGTCTCAACCTGAATGAGTCTATAACCCTCCTCCCAAAAGACTGGGTAGCAGGACCACTCTCTTTTTAGCGGAAAGTCAAACATCAACATCCGCAAGATGATTCCACATATCAAGGTCATAATGGGATCGGGTGTTTTCACGTCTCACCGTAGTGCCCAATTTGTTTAAAATTCTATTTGTTTTTGCTCCTCTGGCAAATCATGATGTGCGTATGCTGGCTCCTCTGACTTTCTCTTTTATTCGCGAAAGAATCCGCACGAATCAAATTTTCTGAGGAACATATCAAGAGAGAATTGAATTTAGTTAGACTGGGCTGAGGGAAGAAGAAGACTGAGACGGATTCAAGAGATAGGCTTGACCGAGGGCTCGTTGGTCTTGCTTTCTCTGGAAGAGAGGTAACTCGGTCTCCCCTCCCTCCTTCATTCCTCAACCAAATAAGCATTTTTGTAAAGTTCACTACCTTGATCGTTTTCAGAAAGTGCCAAGGAACTTCCCTTCGAGGGAAGCTTTCTTATCCGGGAAAACTCAAGAAAGAAAGGCCTGTGCCTCTTTGAGTCGATGCTCCCCTTCTGCAATTACTTCTCGGGATTCTTATAATCATGCAAAAATATAATGAGAAAATCAAAGGCAGTCGGACTAGGAGTTGCGATTGCTTTTGTTTCATAAATAGTTCTTCCTCTAAATAGATGGCGAAGACGTGAATGCAAATAAAAAACATCTTTTGGATAAGCTTCATGACCAGGCGGTCCTAAAAAGGGTTCAGAAAACCTTTCACAAAGACCCTTACACAATAGGGCAAAGACAGCCAATCAGAAATGTCACAAAATCCCCCGCTTGTGAATTTCTTCTAACTTGGAAATCGGGTTGATCCATTGTCGCTCAGTGACGGTTTCATTAGATATCTTATGACTAGAATCCCTCATCTAAGTTTTAAGTACCATTGTACAAATAAGAATCCCCTCAGAATACTCAAACATGTTCAATAAGCCTTAGTCGACCCCCAAAGGACAACAATTTGCTTTTCCTCAACCTATCTTACTAATAATAATGAAGGGCCTCCTCCGCTTGGCGAGCTCCTCTTTGCTCCTAGTAATAATCCAGTAATTAAAATAGAAAAGAAAAAAGGGAGGGGCTTGGTGGATGTCAAAGAGTTTTCAACTCTTCTCGCTCTTTCTTTGACGGCCAAAGGGGAGAGAGCAAGGATGTTGATGCTTGACTTTCCGCGCCATAAAAAGAAGAAAAACTCTTTTTCTCGACAAAAAGGAAAGAGCTTGCTGAGTCTTTTCTTTTCTAGGTTTTACCCTCTCTACTTAGTGGATCGATCATGACGAGAATGGACACTTCTCCCGTTCTTATTTTCTTTCTGAGAAAAAGTGGAAAAGTTGGTGGGCTAAAATAATAAAGGAACGACCATTGGTCGAGGCCCGCGAGCTTATTGACGATAGGCGAAAGAGAATCAACTAGTTTTGTTCGGATTTGAGTAGGCTCGCGTCGAGCTACAAGATAAGATACAGTTGTTGTACTACTTTACTGGTGAACAAAGATCTGAAAAAGTAGAAGTTTGGGGTCTTAGTCTTCCGAGTCAGCCCGCACTTTTTCGAAGAATCCTGCACCCATGGGCATACAGCCTGGCAGGCTGCGCGAGTCACCTTCTTCTAGGCTCCGTTGGACGACACGGCTCCGCGTCTTTTTTTTTCCTATCTAATCTAGTCTAGAACCCCCACTTTATATCGTGAGCTTAACCTTAGGCTCCTTTCTCATAACTTAAGGTCGAGCTCGCTTCCAGACAATGCATCTGGAAAGCGCTGGTTCAAGCCCAGCTCATGACAAGGCCCAAATTTGATATTGATGAAATTGTGGAAGCGGACCTTTTCTTTCCATGGACACCCCACCCGGGGGGAAAGATTAGAGACTCGATCTTTCTGATACACCGTGGAAGAAGGGAAGAGATTCTCGAATGAGGAAAAGGACCCAATAGCCCTTTTGTGACTCAAACTGCCGATACGCTTTCCGTCTCGCAATGCATTACAGATGTATGATCATTACGCTTTTCACATCGAGAATTCTTTGCATATGAAGAGATGTCAAAGGGGCTTCTGACTTCCCAAACGGATCCTCCTACAAGAATAGGTTTTTTTGAAAGAGAATAAGTTGTTAGAATGCCTCTCAGTGATATAAGAATTGGCTTCTCCTACGCAGCTTAGGTGGAAGGTGAAGAAGGCCTCCTTCTGGGGGGGGGCCGAGCCATCAGTGAGATACCACTCTGAGCCGTCTTGTCATCATATCTCTAAAAGAGCGTTGAGGCAATCGTGTGATTGGATCCGTAGATGTTTGGTAAAAAGAATAATCTTCTAATTTGAGAATAATCAAAAATGGAAAGTGTTCACTTGGAACTGAAAGACACAAGTGGTTTCCTTGGGGATAATTTTTCCTTTAACTGCGCAGGAATATGTGAGAGAGCAATTAGAGTATGGCTTGGCAGAAGAGAAAATGAGGACATTTCTCGCACGAGGTCAATAAAAAAATAAGTAAATCAAAATGAAGTAGAAGAACCCAGATTCCAAATGAACCTTGCGGGGATGGAGTAATAGAAGTTTTGAGAATTCAAGAGAAGGTCACGGCTAGACGATCGATCAGAAATGAACTAAGTGTTGGTTATTCCTTCTGCCCGCGACTCATCAGGCTCATGACCTGAAGACTGCAGGTTCGAATCCTGTCCCCACCTACTCATTTGAGATGCTGGGGGAGCCGACAGGGACCGAGAAAAAGGGTAAAATGGTGCTACTTCCCATCAGGAAAGTACTTAATGGTAAAGACCCACCGATAACCAACAACTTTCTTGCCCGCAGGTAAATCAGTCAATGTCCACGTAGGTTTGGAACCCAAAGGGCCTTTCCTTTCAAATGACAACTGGCTATCTGGCGAAAAGCGAGGAGTTTACGATGCCTTACCTAAGAAGGGGCTAGCTAGAGAGCCCACTCAATGAAAAAAGCCTTTCCCTTTTGAAATTGTGATCTCTTAAGGGGGTGCCAAACTTCCCCGAACTCTTGTCTTTCTTGAAAATAGGGCCACTTTAAAAGCGAAACTCAGGGAGCCCTCAGAACCTCAAGACGAAGATACATAAATAACCGTCTTCAGCGCACCAATAGGAGATGGGGAAGGACAAGTGTTGTTGAGATACCGGTTCAACCAAGTGCATTTTCACACCATCGACCGACGTCGACTCATCCCAATCTTTAAGGAAGAGATCGGTCGTAGGTTCAAATCCTACTTGGGGAGATTTGATTCATTCCGAATTAAAGAATTCAGAATGTCATAACGAAAGGGTTCACTTTGAGCGTTAAGAGTAGGTAATAAAACATCGAAGACAAAGGAAGCATGCCTATGTTATTCCACTCAGCGAACCTAACTAAGAAGAGTGACCTCAACTGCCAAGCCAGATATAAAGGCAAAAAACCAGTAGTCAGAGAGCTTACAACGGGAGAACCAACTACACTAAGAAAGACCCAAGGTGGGGCTCGTTGAAGAAACTCGATTAGCTCTGAAATTCTTCAATCTTCCATCATTCCTTCATTCGATTCCAGCTATTCCTTTCCGGCGGGTGATTCATTCATAAGCTAGAGAGATAACAGCTTCGATTCGCAGGCAGGATATAGATATCGGCAGGTATAATTTATTAAGAAAGAGATTGCCAGGTTTTTTAAATCCTCATGCCTGAACCTTAAGACGCTTACTGTCTGTTCTTGATTCAACACACTTCCACTGTAGTGTCCACGTAGATACTTTTACTTTCTCTCGAACTAGGCTTTATGGCGCAAGAAGGTAAGCACGTATGGCAAATCCTTTTTCGTTGAGGGCCAGCCTAGTCAATATGTCTTATAAAGAGCCAGTTGAGGATCCCCACCTTATTGACCACAACTTCTATGGCAAGACGCGCACAAGCAAACAAAGGAACTGGGTCACGATGGGAACAGTCAATCAATATTTTTCAGTTCGAGTAGGGACGTTGTTCTGTCTCTAAACAAAGAGCTCGTAAGCCTTATTCTAAAGATAAAAGTAGTGACGAGCCGACTACTACGACTATATGCGCATCTAGTGCAGTGGCTTGTAAGCAAGCTACCTTGACCAGGAATGTTATGATAAAACTTCGTTTGAAACGATGTGGTAGAAAGCAACGTGCGACTTGAATTGAAGGAAATGATCTGCTGTGGATTTTGACAAGCCATATCGCAATTCCTGTATAAAGCTATTTTTCTATAGTCACAAGGCCTATTCAAAAGATCAGATAGGATCCATCCTTCTCATTCGCCGAATGATCTGTATAATCGGCATTCGATAGACCGGAAACGGACTAGGTGTTGGGTCCCGAGCTTACTAGAGAGCTTAGTCTTATCCCTCCTCTGATCAATCCTTTTTTCTATTGAGCTTGAACTTGGGATCTTTCCTAAAAAAAGCAAGGAGTCTTGATTCCCAATTGAGGATTTCTCAAACTAGGGAAGCAACTGCTTTTGCACCGGGGGAGTGGGATGGCGGAACAAACCAGAAACCAATTTATCTATTCTTATTCTTTTGTTGTTTTATGTGAGGAGTTCAGGGCAATGAAAGTCTCTATATCATATTCTCTCGCTAACGCAGCTTGCGTCTAGGCATTTTTGTGCAATAAACGATACCTTCTAACGGATGGCTAGTCCAAGATGCTGAACAACAAAGTTTGATTTTGGAAAAACACCATCACAGGCATAAGACAACTTACATACAAATTATCCGAGAATGACAACTAGTGACCTCTTTGAATTTTCCTCTTGAGGAATGGGAAGCGAGCTAGTCCACGAAAATGCCCGTTCATTTATCGTTGGGGCATCTTGGATCAGGGGCTTTAGTCCTTTTTTTCGAGAGATCGTGTTCTTGCTACTACTCTCCTTTACCCTTTCCTTTCTATCGAATCGATCCGGCCTGATTGAATCATAGTCGGAACGAATCGTTTGCTTTATCAAACAAAGCGGGGGTCTTGGTTGGCCCCCTATTTTCAACCATTATAGTTGTGCACCTACTGTCCAACCGCCATCCCACCCAATGAATCATTAGGATTCATTTTCAATAACCCAATTGAAAAAAGCACCTTTTCTAATCTAGGAGAGACCACACTTTGCCATTCTTTTTCTAATGAGGAGTCCGACTAATGAACCTTGGGAGCATAGGGCTTGGCTTGACCCTGTCTTCTCTCCTGGTTGGGATTTCCCGTCTCATGGAAAACTCTTTTCGCTCTGTTTAGCCCTATCCCTCGGCCCTTTTTCCCAAATTTCACTCTTAGCAACTCCCATGTTCAAAGCACTTTTTCACTCTTTCAAATACTAGGGGATTTCACTTAATAAGACAAAAAAAAAAATTCTTTTGATTGCTCTTTCTAATTATAAAGATTTCTTGCGCTTCCACATTAAAGTGAAATAGAGTACTGGATCTGTTCCCAGGAGTACCCTAAAAAAAAAGAACCTTTCCTCTCCCCAGCCATTTTGGGGCTAAGCGCAGTTCTTTGAATCAAACGTTGAATGAAATCGATTCACATTGGTCGTTTAGACTATGACTGAGTCAAGCAGACACCTACTAATCTGCTTCCATTCGCCACAACATAGACCTAAAGCCAAGCCATTGATGAGCCTCATTAGCTTTCAAGCCTCCATTTCTTACTTTTGAGGATCGGCGTGGGGAACTTCCACTAGTTCTGGAGCCAGCGGGTTCTGAATGACCCCCCTCTCACGGTTAAAAAAGTGGTTAACCATCTCAAAAAAGAGCGAAGAATCCATATCTGAATCTGAAGGGTATCCTTTTCTATATTCTTCTGAAGGAAATGGGGACGCATAGGGGGAGTTGGCTATAATTGAGACACGTTTTGCAGATAGACGATATGGATTTCTTCGAGGTGGTTAATTCTCGGTTGGTTCCCGTTCGCCTCCCCCCCTCATAGTCCATTAGTGGGTAAAGTGGTCAACTTAGAGGGCATTAACCGGAAGATAGATCGAAGAGAGGGGGCGTCCACCCCTGCTCGTGCGGGTGCTTCCCCCTAAGGTGGAACGCTCCCCTACCGATGCATTTTTACATCCCACAGCTTCCGCAGATTGCTTGAAAGGATTCAAGAAGGAAGGACTAGAGCCCTTCAGAGGCAAGAAACGAACTCTTTCCATTTCATTTTTTTGAGGGCTGTCGCCCTTAACTTCTTTAAGGGCTTACCGCCAAAGGTTAAGGGTTCATCAGCGAGCTATTGGAAAAATCAAAGAAAGAACTTCTTCTTCCTCCGTAAAGAATTCTTCCAAAAAGCCCGAGCCTAAGGATTCAAACCTTTACATACCGGTACCAAAAATTGGCATTAAGGATTTACCCAGTGTGAGATATCATATTGTTCGAGGAACCCTAGATGCTGGTCCCTCCGTGAACATATGAATTGGATCAATGACTCACTCTCTCTTTTCCAGAGGATGTCTTATATATATTAATTATCAAAAAGATGGACAATCAAACCTATTTGGCAGAGGGGAGGAGAGAAAGAAGGCATGCTCTAAAAAAGAGACCTTCGGCGACATCATGTAGATTGACTCGGTAGTCTGCTCAGGGTTCCAAACTCAACGGTGGAGGCGTGAATGCAAGCTGCCAGCGGAATGATCGGCTGGTGTTCATCAGAACTGTTATAATCTGAATACTCATAAGTCCGAGGGGAAAGCGCAGTGCACCTGGTGCAAATGGCTTTTTTTATGATATACCAATCAGAATGGAGGCTCCACTGCTAGTGCGAGCCCCTGTCAATTCCTTTGAGTTTCATTCTTGCGAAATCTCTTTTGTTTCCTTTCGCTCCTCTCCTTTACTCCATCTTCTGTTAGTGGCGAGGACTGTCAGGATAAGACAAGGGGCAGGCAATAGCAGGCCACCTGCGGAATCATCCCGTGCCTGATTATGTAGGGGAGCCCTTAGAACCTCAACCAGTGGAACAGCTTCCCGAAACAGCGAGAAGCCCACTTATTTCCTTTATGACCTAAAACAAGCCCTACCAAACTCTTTCAAAAAATGAAAGCTGCTTGCCCGGATGATCGCCGACCGGCTGCAGTAGAGCAACGGGGCATAGCAGCGCCCTCGTGTTCGCTATGACCAGAACCCCAAGGGCAAGTCCCGATATTTAGAGGTCTGACTCCTCAGGCAGTCGCCCAACATTGCGCCTTTCCTTCCACTTATACCATTTCTTTGTTGAATGCTTCGTTTTGCTCTTTGGCGCGCTATTTCCACTAGCAACCAAGTAGGGGAGTAGGTTCCTTACCAAGCGCATGACCACGGTTATCCCAGACTGCATTTGGGAAAAAGTCGCGAATCAAAAACAGGAGTTCCCGCTTCAACCAAAAAGTGAGGCATTGAAAATTCAAAGGGGGAGCCAGAAGCTTCAATGTCCCTTAAATAGAAGGACAAGAAAGATCTTTTTGGTTTTCTTGCTCCCGCTTCCTCACATCTGCACTACCCCAAATATTCAAGATAAGAGCTTTCATGAAGTTACTGAAAGTGCACCTCGATGTCGGCTCTTCCCCACCTGGGGCTGTAGTTATTCCAAGGGTTGGGTTATTTGCCCATTAAAGTGGTACGTGAAGGAGATAACAGGTGGAGCCAACGACCCACTAAGACTAACAGATTTACAACTACATCCTCGAGCAGCAGTCAAACAGAGGCGTAGTCAATAAGAGCATTCTAGTGCGTTGTAGATTCTTAGGAATGAGGAGTTACATCGTGAAGTGAACCAGAAATGTTGAGGCACAGAAGCAAAAGAGAAAGGAGTGGAATGCAGCTTCAAACACTTAACATTGACCTCCTCAAGTGCCAAATATGAATGTTTATTGATAGTGCCTCATAGGAACTGGCCCTTGTACTAATTGGATGTGAAGAAAGCCTTCTTCCCTCAAACCTCCTATGCTGGATGGGATTGGATTCAATTAACATATTCCCCTTGCCTCCATTAAAGAAAGATTTGGCAGCAGAAAAGGAGGTGTCAGTCGACCCGATTTAAAAGACTATCGGAGTGAAACAAGGGATCATACATAGAAGAGGAAGATGAAATTCTTTTATTTGCCTCCGGTCGAGGATCGTAGATTCGACCGCGAAAGCAGAAAAGGGAAGCCTTTCTTTGTAGGGTCCCAAGTAACGCTTGGAATAACCAGCCCAGAAAGAAGTTCAATTCTTTCAAAAAAAAAGGTAGGGCTTTCGCGCATCAGCTGTCTCATCACCTGGGCGACCTATAAGACCTCCTAGGAATTTGACGTCAGGACAACCTCGCTCTGTCTGACTATGCTCGCTGTTTTCTTATATTGTATGCTGAAAACTCTAATTCTGATTCCTTTCGTACACAAACCCGCGTCCTTGCTTGGCTACGCGTCACGAAGATGCTCGATCATTAGGTATAGGGATGCTTTGGGCGAAAGGCAATTACCAGGGCGGGTGGTGGAATATATGGGTAGACTTCTACTTCTATGGTGTACATCTTCTGGATGGATGGTATCATGAATCCGAGATTCAGAAGTAGAAATTTCACCCCGACCATCAACTGGTTTAGCTAGAGCATTTATAACATGACCCACACAGATTGATTCCTTCTTAGATCCATTCATTTAACCTTCAGCATCTTGCCCGACAGAAAGGCTACATCCAGTACCGGACCAATGATTTGAGCGATACGTCCCAGCAGGAAGATGCAGTTGTCATTTGAAAGGAAAGGCCCTTTGGGTTCCAAACCTGCGCACCCTAATTAAAAAGCCTGCAGAAAGAGCATAATAGAAGAATGCCTATTCTGATCTAGACCCGCTGGTGGGCTTGGAAGCAGCCATCCTTTGAAGAAAACGAGGGCTCAATGCTAGATATTTACCTCTGGAAATCCTTCTCTTTGAATTTTCGGTATTCAGTTGTCTTCCTTGGTTCCACCCTTCCATTCATGAAGCAGATCGCTGGGAAGGCTCTTTTTCAAGCATAAAGCAAGAGTTTTCGACCCTTCGCTATGAGAATCTAACTTTGTTAATGCTCGAAAAAGTCTTGAACCTTCGCTCTAACTGTTCGCTTGGCGGGGCCGGCTGGTCATTTACCATCGGTGATGCCAGAGTCAATTCTAAATTCACATCACCCACTTCTTCCTTTTGCTCCTCTCCTTTAGTCCGTCTTCCGTTAGTGGTGGGGACTGTCAAGATAACTCGATCCCAGAAAATGATGATTCCAAAGTTTGTATCTCTTCTTGACTTTTTAGTGAGAAGGGGGGTGACAAAGGGTCTTTCCCCTCTTTTGTAATCAATTTCGCAACAGCACCCGCTGCTCTAGCTAATTGTCCACCCTTTCCAAGTGTGATTTCTATGTTATGTATGGCCGTATGGGTTCGGGGAAAGGATCTCCCGAATATTGGGTAGCTGTTGTTAAATCGGGTAGAATACTTTATGAAATGAGCGGAGCAAGTAAACCCTTTGTACATTCATGCCCAAATTCTTTTCAGTTAAAGGTCGCCAAAGAAGAGAACGAAAGGTCAATCTGAATCGCCCAACCTTCTTTCTTTTAGATCATTATTCTATGTAACGAAGATCCGAGGATAGCCAGACCTACGATTCCAACGTAACTTATCCTTTTGGAGCTGACAGCCCCATCTGCCTATTGTCTTCTTCTTTGAGTTTCGCCTGTTTTCTATCGTCTCTACCCGCTTTCTGAGAAATAAAAAATAGAAAGGGAGGACAAGTTGACGACGATTTTTTCCAGGAAATTCCCAACGAAAAATAGACACTATTCCTTCTTTTCTATCGAATTGATCATAACCACTACCTACATTCCACAAATTGTGGACCACAATTCAAAGAGGTTTTCACGTCTTTCTTCTTTTTCTTTTTTCTGAGTTTCCCTATGAAAAAAATCGATCTTTTATTCCTAAGTAAAATGGAGTAAGGCAAGGGAGAAAGAAGTTGTCCCCTCTTCTCTGGTAACCTGCCGCCGGTTATATAGAGCCCGAGTGGCTTTCGCTCCCCTCAAATCCCATTTATTCATCGACAGGTAGGGTTCATTCTAAGGTTCTAACTTGGAGGCTTTCGAAAGCAAACGAGACTAGAAGGAAGATGGTAATTTTTGACCATTCCTATGAGTACTAAGACTGTGATCGAGGTTATACATATCAGATAGAAAATAAGAAGCTTGGGATGGGGTCTTAATCTTCCGCTCTTGGGAGTGGAGAAAGTTTTGGAAGCTAAGGGAAAAAGCCAGAAGAATGTGAAAAGGGGAAGGATTGAGAAAGGGTAGTAGATGTAGGTCTTTCTAGCTGGATTCATTAATGCGGGCTGCTTCTCAAGCCTTCGAGTGCCGATCTTCGCTTGGGCTTATAAAGCTATAGCACTAGCCAGGTCAATACCCAGTCCATCCCCAGCAGTTTCAAGTCTTGTCAACTTTCTTCTTGCAGATCTTAGCTCAAAAATGCAATCTTGAATACCAGCAAATTCAAGATCACCGGACTCGACTCGTTCAATGAGCTTGCAATTCCTTTCTGGAGTGTAATTTGGGTATAGGACTTTGCTTGCCTGCTACTTTGATTTATCAGATTGGAAAAAAATAAAATAAAAGAATCGTCGAAGAAGAAAGAATGACCAAAGAGCACGAAGACCGGGAAAGACATAGCTTTTGAATCAATGAAGCACTCTGTCGGCGGAGAAGTTATGTGACTGGTCTCGCTGACTTAACTGCTTACAGGCTTTCATTACCTTTATCTTCTAGTCTGCCAAGAAAGCTTCTTTCTTTTGAGTTATTAGAAAGAGATGTGCTTGCGTCCTCATAAAAAAGAAGGTCAGAAGGCTAAGAGCAGTTATTCCGCTTGGCCCTTTCGTGACTCAAATTGTCAGTACGCTCCAGTCCCTTTACTAGTTAGCACTCCATGGGTCCTTGTCCTTTGTTACCTAATTCCCTTAAACACAGTTTTTACGCCGAACCTCATGATCAATTAAATGATCGCCTGGACAATTAGACACCAAACCCATAATCGCTTCCGTTTGAAGAAAGGAAGGATCCCAAAGAATCGATGTTTCAAGGAGGGCTAGAATCTCGCTTAATTTAGTTCTTGACCGGCATGGCCTTTGTTTTCATCTACCACTATGCCCCTTAGGCTATTAAGGATCGCCTTTTTCTGGGCTTTCTAACTTCACTTCTTTTTCTGGTCGTTCTGCTCTGTTGATCCAACGGAATAGTGTTCGTGTCCAAAGGTGAATAATGCCAACGCTTCTAGAGTTCGCTGCTTTTCCCAGGCCAGAGAAGGGCTCCTTTTCCATTCACGTATTTTTCGCTTGTTTTGTAATGAAATTTCCTTCGCCCTTCTTTTGGTCTTGATTTGATTCTTCCATGGGGTATGGAGGTTGGACCAAAAGGCCTCAACCCGGCTCGTGAGGCATCCCTAATCCACTTTTCATTTTAACCTCCTCCAATTTCAAAGAAAAAGAGGAGCAAGCAGAATTGGGAAAGATCAAACCAATTTGAACCGCTCACAAGATTAGAGACTTGAGAATAGAACAAAAGACAGTCTCCAAAGATCTCGGTCAAAGCAGGCATATGCAAAACGTGAAGTACAGAAATGAGAATTTTTCGGCCAACGGGATCAAAGATGCTTTTTTTTCACCAAATCTGGGGATCTGCTGACGCTTCCCACCAAATCATTAAACCTGGTGGCTGCTCGCTCTTTGATCAGTGATTCACGATGAATCAGTAAGGACCACCTTGAAAGACTAAATACTCCTGGGTGACCAATAGCGATGTATCAATTTCCTTCAAAAAATAAGAAAAATAAAGAAATTGAGTATTACGTAGTGCGGGAGGACGAGCAAGGATCTCATTTTTTGGTAGTACGAAGGGGGAGCCCTAGATGTAGTGGCTGGTGAACTGCTTCTTCTTCTTCCACGAAGATTCAGACAAAAACAGAACGAATTATAAATTGAAAACTGAACTCAGCCTTTTTTGCCTGCCCACTTACCCTTCTTCATGATCCAAGCTAATTTTGGTCTAACATCGGTAATAATTGACGATTTTGATTTTCTTTCTCCGATCTAGGGAGGTTAGAAGTGAGTTAAGTTCTTCGCAGACCGGCCATGTGATCTCCTTTCCCAGGTCTTATTGCCGAACTAGTTCTCCCATCTGAGATTTTAATGACAGGTAGAGCCTCAAAATAGGCAATTCATTGATCCGTTGACTACCGCCGGGAGCTCGTATGAGAGTTGGTTTGATTGCCCTAACTATGGCAGAATATTTCTGAGATGTTAATGAACTACCAGTTGGTCAGCTAGACTATGACTGAGTCAAGCGGACACCTGTTAATCTACGCTTCCATTCGCCATAACGTCGACTATAAGTAGAAGATTGTTGGCTTGAGAGAAGGCAGCCTCTCTCGAGAAAGATGGCCCAGTGGTGTGGTACGTAGTGGGTTTAGTACGCCCTACCAAAATGGCTCTGAAACAAAGAAAGGTTCTGTGACATGGACGCCCAGCCCAACTCGGTCGGTCGGTTGGCCCCCCTAAGAGATGATGAGATTCTCGATCGATTTGATCTCATTTTGAAAAGTGTTTCTCTATAACTTGGGATCCTGCCCCTTGGACGGTCCTAGTACTAGCAATGGATGTCCCACCTCTTTTGAAATTAGCATTTCATTTCTTCACCGGGCTTGGACCATGTCAATTTCACCGGGTCCATGTCAGAGACAGCGAGGCAGTCAATACACCATTCGTTGCAACACTGCTTCGTTACTTTTCGCTTCTCTCTTTACGATTTGACATAGGTATTGGAGAAATCTTGATTTAAATCGCTGCCTTCTCTTTGACTCTTGTTCAGCAAAGTGTGAGCGGGCATGGAGAAGGAAAGGCCAAAGACTTCGGCCTAACGGGAATAAACAAGGACGAAATGACAAGATGAGGTAGGACGGAGGGCAACCATGCATGGTACTTCTCGACCGTGTCTCCGAGGGACAGTTAAAAGAGCAAAGATTTGGCAGTAGAAAAGGAGGCCTCAGCTCGGCCATGATTGGCCAGAAAAACCCGCCTAATTGAAGGGTGATATAAATCGGTCTATTTCTGACATCATATCCATAGTTAGCGCATTCATCATAGTTAGAAGCGGCATTGAATCGGATGCCTTAATCAAATGATCGGACATATGATAGGAGAACTATTTGGTGAGAGCACACTGTGTGCCATTGGTAATGATTCTACTACTGTGCCACTGAACTTCGTTGCCTTCCCACGTGTGAAGCGAATGGGCGTTGTGTTGTGGGTCAGTTTCGGAGCGGGGGGCAAAGAGATACAAGGGGGGGAGAGCGCTAAGAAAGAGAAAGCGTTATCACTATACGAAATGAAGCAGCGGCTAGCGTATCGACATCCATTTTCAATAGAAGATTCTCCAAAGGCATAAGAAAACTCCCGATATAGACATCAAAATAGGCCATTCCAGACCTTTTCCTAAGATTATTTAGAGGCTCCCCGCAATCACACGAGCCCCATTCGCATGACCTAGAAAGAAAAACAAGTATGTGCTACCCATTCGATACAGTTGCAGGGAAGAAGTTAGATCTCTTTAGGCGAGCTCAAGAAAACAGGCTTTCTAGCTATCATTTTCTTCTCGCCTAGAGGTCCTAAACTAATCCTACGCATTAGGATACTCATTTCAGAAACTTTTTCACTTAACCAAACCACTTCTGGAATTGAAAAAGGAAATCTTTCCAAACCCAAACAAGATCAAAAGATCTCTTGTATTTCTTTCATTAAAAAACTCCAGTTCGTGATCCGACTCAACGAAAAGGAAGTAGAATGAATGAGTCTTATGGGCGGCACTCGTCTTTTAGAAAGGATGTTTCGGATGGGATGGCACTAGGTAGGATAGTTTTCCATACCAATTCTCCTCAATCTTTCAGTATAGTTAAAGAGTTGTCTATAATAACAGTAGGGCGGCACCAGGCGAGGGCGCCGCTATGCCCCGCTGCGGGGAAGAAGTTAGATCTCTCTAGACAAGAAGAAAATGATAGCTAGAAAGCCTATTTTCTTGAGGATCTTTGCTTGGTGTGGTAACCAGGTTTTTGGAGGGGGCAGTAGCTCGGGAAGCTTCTTCCATGTGTGCTTGGCTTCAACATTCTCGAGTCATTGATAGAGTAGTGGAACTCCGCTTGTTAGGAGTGAGAGTGAGTTTTAAAAGGAATCATTCTCAATGAGCGAGAAGGTTCCTCACCTTTCTACAAGAATTTTGATTCTATTTTCCCCGACTGAAAGGAAAGGAATGCCCTTCTTTTGGTCTTGATTTGATTCTTCCATGGGGTATGGAGGTTGGATCGCGAGACTCCCAACTGATCAAATAGATGATTCCCGAAGTATAAAATTCTCCATCTGCCTGCCAGCAGCAGAGGGGGTTCGATTCCCGTTATACGCGATGTGGCAAAACTGGAGTAGGTAATTAGTCAAAGCAAGGAAAGGATGCTTCTGGTTCAGCTGGCAAGTGTTCACTGGTAACCAAAGCCTCACTCCTTCCTTTTTCTTATGTCGTGATGCTGACTGAATCCAATCCATAAACCTCGATCCATTAATCAAATTTAAGGAAGAAACGAGCTCTTTCCATTTCATTTTTTTGAGGCCTGTCGACTCAAGGAGCACCAATCTCCCCCGGCAAACATCTATCCGCACGAAGTTGACCTCCGACGTGACTTTCTTCAGAGGCTTTTCCAGCTTAATAGCTTGCCTAGGTGAACGATCAAAGATGCCCTCTAATCACCATGATGAATGACCTGGTCAGGGCAGTTCACAATTTCTTTGCTGAGCTCTTTATCTCGTTGGGTAACGCCCCGCTACTAGGGTACTGCCGGAAGGGAATAGGACATCAAAGGACTTCGGGAGCTCCACCACCCGCCCTCAGCCACCGTCTCTTTCTTAGCAAATGAAACCGATTCCCTGACTAGGCACTCAACCAATGCAGGAATGCCTCAATAACTTGAATGGATTGATAGACAAACTTCCTCCTCCTTTCAGGACCTATCCGAAAGAGAATTCAGTGAGCTTCTAGTGAGATTCTTGTGACTGACCTACCTCGAGGATAAATCAAACTAGAAGTTACCAAGGAACCATGCATAGCACTAAATAGGGAGCCGCCGATAGGAGGACTCACTGGAATAGTCCCGACAAATTTTGGGCTAGACATTGCTTTCTTTAAACACTAATCCAGGGTAAACCTCCTCTGCTTAGATTAGTTTGGTGTGCTTCCATCTATTATATCTGGGGAGAGAGGAAGATAAGCCTTTTGAATTGCTCAGGGATGCTTCTTTTCTATACGGAAAATTTTCCCAACACCATGAAGGAGCAGCTGTGAAATGGCGATTCCCCCCTTTCCATTGAAGTAGGGAGGGCCTCCTTTGCATTGAATGACCCACAATTAGAATCAAACAGGATGGGTAAAGGGGAGGTTTGGAACCTTTCCCCTCTTCTCCTTCTTGCTAAAGATTGCTCCCATTGGACCATTTGTTTCTATATGCATTAGGATCCCGATTTATGGATCTCTTGGTTCGAGAAAGAAAAATAAGAGGATCAAACCATTTCTTCTGACTCTTTTTCAAATTCGACGCTCATCATTTATGATCCGCGGCTCGCTCAATTAGAGCATTAACTACTTCAAAGGCCAAAGATGCTTTTAATCACTTCGTTGGGACGATCTGGTCAAGAGGTCTTCCAGTCATCTCTGTGAGGAATTTTGAAAGTACGTTGATGACCTGGATCCCCCTTTTAAATGATATAGGAAGCATTCTTCTTGCGCCAAAGATCTTCCCATTTCCAAAGGAACTGGAGTTACTGGCCACGTCCGTTTCTGCTCCAAAGAGGAAGGTTTGGATCTTTCAATCTACGAGAAGGTAAGGTCGTCTTTCTTTCCAGCCGCTATATGGTTCGCCCTCTTTTACATTCCTTATACAAATCAAGAAATAGGAAATGCTACAACCCATTGTTGTTTTTTTGCCGATGAACCACTCTAGTACAACAAGCTCGCATCAGAAAGAGAGGCTTTCGCCCAACCATAATGAGATCAATCACGAGTCTTCGCTACAAAATATTCCTAAGTCGTATCTTGGAAGTAACCCCGCAACCCCTTGGGGTTATCCTGCACTTGGAAGAAGAAGTAGAAAAAGGAATAAATATAGTCAAGAATTTAGGATCGTCGATCCTTTAGTGGCATAGAATCAGATGCCTTAGTCGAATGATTGGACATATGATAGAGGAACTATCTGGTGAGCGATTCCATCAGTCTCTTTTTATTTACCTAAGTAGAGTAAAGCAAAACCCAGTATTCACCTTTTCTTCTTAAAAAGGACAACATACAGGATATATAGAAGAAGTTATGATACTTGGCTCGACTCATGAGTCGAAACTCGGGATAGAAAAGAATACACCAATCCTAAAAATCCATTCATATATATGATTAATTGTGTGTTGTTTCGAAACTGAAAAAAAGAAGCAGTTTTTCCCACAACTTGCTCATAGTGCAGGTCCCACTACAGGACAAGGGGGGCGGTCAACCATCCACTTTCGAGATTCTAAAAAATTGATCTAATTCTACTTCATTGCACTTCACCTGCTCTTAGAACTGACAAAGCATGGCACATACTGGAATTCTTTGTCTTCTATCCGATGGGTCATCGCAGTCATTTAAGGGCCTTGTTAGCGACCCATCATTCTTCGACACCTATCGTAATGATAAACGACTCGTCTCGCCGTGACCTTCTCTTGAATTCTCAAAACTTCTATCACTCCATCCCACCACCCCGAATGGGAGGAGATTTGCCACCAATTGGATCATTTAAGATCCATAAGCGGCACGACTGCACCTATCCCTGCTTTCTTCGACTGGAGGATTAACGGGGTGAACTGCTAATTTTCAGAACTAGAAGTGGAATGAAAGGGATCGTCCATAAATATTGATATATATGTTCCACGCCTGAGATGAAAGAAAAGATAGGCAATCTATCTTTTCAGAATTATCACTACCCCCTCTTTCCTAATCAAAAGATAGGAGAGAGAACGCCCTTGTTGACGATCCTTTACTCCGACAGCATCTAAGGTTCCTCGAATGTTTCAAGGGAAAGAGATCCAAATGCGGGAGGAGTTTCGTCAATAGAAGGGAGAAGACTTTCTTCAGTATTGATTGCAGAAGGGAGCTTACTCCGCTTAGAGTTAGAGAGAGAAGTGGATGAATAATCATCTGCTTCCAGAAGAAATCAAAGAATTTCTTGGGAATCCTACAAGCCTCTTTTTCTCGAAAGCATCTACAGACCTTGAGACCAGCCAACTGAAGGAACTACAGTGATCTTGAATAGGAATCCTACAATGATAGATAGAATCCCTATAAAACTGAAGAAGAAAGATGCTGATATGCTTGATGTACCAGCTAAGCCAGCCAAAAGAAATGAAACAAAAGATACGGTAGAGCTAGGACAGTTATTGTATGAGGTCTACCCAATGCTAAATGTAGAGGAGTGTGCTCTACTCATCCAGGCTACTCAAATCTTTGCTAGTCTCTCCAAGATTTTACCCGAATGGTGATTGGGGAAGAGGAGGTGTTTGACCCTTTTTTCTTTTCATTTGGGTGTAAAGGTGCTTTCTTTGGGGCCCCTCCCCTTATGCCCTAGCCTGGTCTTCTCCTTTAAGGGGAGGGGGTTTTACGAAACGTCTAAACATAGTTCACTCGCGTTGATCAATCAATGGCCTTACCACTCAGTCCCCGATGGCTAGCGGGGGATTCGGTATAGCCCTTTAGCCATGTTTTTCAAATATCGAAAATAGCTAGCTGAAAAAATGTCTATTTCCAAAGTCCCATCCGAAACATCCTTTCCAGAAGACGAGTGTCGCCCATAAGACTCATTCGTTCAATGAATGTGGATAGCTAGTCATCTTCGAAAAAGGAAGGGATTCTTCTTGCCAGACTCTGTAAGGGTACTGTCTAGTTCTCGACTCGATTATCTTGTATGAGCTAAGTGGTAGGCCTCGGAGAGAGGCAGAACTTTTTTTTTGAAGAAAAAGATGAATAGATAGGGCCATGATACATTCTGGAATATTGATTTGGGGCTGACGAAGACAAAGACGTATTGAAATTCAGGAAAAAAAATGAAATCAAAGACCTAGGAACGAGTAAGGAAGATTTTGAGCCCCAACGACTCTCTTCCACCGTTCGGGCTCCCTTTCCTCCCTTTCATTCTGATTTACGAATGAATTAGGAAAGCCAACAGAAAGATTCGATTCTAATCTGTCCCTTCTCCAGTTTCTTGCGGTCTTTCTTTCCAACTTGACCTTCTACTAGATAGATACCATATTTTTCCATTCTTAACTGAATAATTCAAGTAAAGAGCCCCATCCCTTCGGCGTAAGATCTTCTTCCTTCCCAAAGCCTTTTTTCAATATGAATGGAAACTGAAGACGATACACCGCGGCAGTGTCTGCGTTCCCAAAGGCACCCCTCTCTTTCAAGAGGATTCGTGGCATGTCAAGCCTTGGTAAGGTTCTTCGCTTTGCCTCATTAATAGGTTCACGATTAATTGACTATGTCTTCTATGTCTTTCTTTTCCAGCCAATGATGGATTTTGCGCCACGGAATGGATCAAAGAATTGAAGATGCATAGGAGCTAGTAATCGCCGATATGCTCATAATTGTGACGTTTCATTCTGACGGTCTTGGCCTGAGAAAAGTGATCTCCGATAGAACCCCATTTCGCCCAAGTTATTTTGGATGGACGTGATTATCAAAGTTGCCCTTAAACGAAAAGGGAGGAAAGAGGCCCTGGCAAACCGTCATAATTAGTGAACAAGTGTAAGCTTCGCTGCCCTGGATGTAAAAGATTGCCCAGCCCTCTTTCCTAAGAAAGAACTATTGATTGAGACAGGCTACTAGATTGGCTACAAGAAAACAACAGTTCACTCGAGCAAAGCTTCAATTCCTTTGAGTTTCAATCTTGCGACCGTACTCCCCTCGGATTATAAAGAAGAGCTAGTCAAGGCTTTTCTCTTAGGTTTTGGAGTGATCTAGACGGCACAAGCTGACGACAGTCATGCACCACCTGTGTCCGCGTTTCTGAAGGCAAGGGCCAGCCCGAAGATCAACGGGATCTTTCTACAAGCGTTCTTTCTATCCAACTTTTTCTGAGGGAACCAAAGTTGCGATCAGGAAGGCTGAAATCCAGACCATGCATCTGGAAAGCGCTGGTTCGTCTGCGTCTGGTTGCCTTCAAAGTTTTCAGCTAGATAGTTTGAGTCTTTTACAACTACTCTCTCCCATAAAACTCCTCCTAAGTCCGGGAAGGCACTTACCACCCACTCATCTTGACAAAGGAAGGGTATAACCCAACAAAACAAGGAAGGGGCACATTGCTAGAAGGACATGGTTGCCCTCTGTCCTTTCTTTCTCTCGATCCCACCCGTAAAGATAGTTCCTCTTTCTCTATCCCTATCCCATTGGGATAGCACTGTGCGGGCCCCCGTCAATTCTTTTGAGTTTCATTCTTATGAATGTTCTTTTTCTTCCTATTTTTTTCTATGTAAATGAGGACACAAGCTATAATGGTTGAAAATAGGGGGCCAACCAAACCCTCGCTGGAATCGCTTCAAGCACATAGAATCCCCGAAGGGAAGGGGGAGCGCTCAAGTTCTTCCTCGTCTGAATTGAATAGCTCATCATCCTTGATTTGGTCACCTCAGTCTTCCTTGACCTCGGGTTAGTCTGATTCCACGTAAACTGCTAATGTCGAAATCTGTTCGCCATCCATTTAAGAGTAATCACGAATAGCAAGAAAAGAATCGCAGCAAGCAACGGGTTCTCTGCCCCTGCGGGGATAGAGTGACAGAAGTTTTGAGAATTCAAGAGAAGGTGGCCTGCTAGATTGAAAGTACTTAGCCAGGGGGAGTCGAGGCCAGGCCAAGGGCCTATGTTTCCAGGTGCACACGTAAAGGCATGATTACTGGCTTGCATAAGAGAACTGCTTTCTGACAGGCAGCCTCCCATGTGGCACACCCACCCTACTTTTTTGAAAAAAGAAGAAAATGGTTGAAATACTTATTTCCGTACTAACCAAGAAGATTGGCTTCATTTGTCACGTTGAGGGCTCAGAAGAAGTTCATAGTTCGTCATTTATTGACGGATTTCTCAGGATTTCTCTTTCTTAGCTGGTGGCGGAGAGGTCAGCACCCGTGTTCTAGCTCTGGGGGGTCTTCCCTTTCTGCACCATTCCCGGGCCTAGCAACAGACGGGCGGGCAGGGCCTGAATTCATACCATACTCTTATTTGTTTGAGCTGCTCCCACGCGAGGGCCCCCTCCAACAAGAGAGGGAGTCAGTCTCGTGAGCGGCCGAGAATGTTATGTCTTTTCTCTTTAAGAGCTGTTGGAAGAGGGGTAGAAGGAATCGATGAGAAAATGGGTGGTCTTCTGATCGGTCTAGCTTGAAAGTGATCAGAATTTGAACACGCCTTCAACGACTGGCCCAGCATTCAATGCGGGTCGATTTGAATTCTAATACAATAAGGAGCACTACCAAAGTGTTTCAGAGAAAGAGGGCTGCCCCTTTGTTGGCTCTTCAAGACAAAATCACTCATAGGAATGGTCAAAATGACCATCTGAGACTTCATAATGCTACTAAAGAGTTTACTATGAAAGATCGACAAAAAGGAAAGAGCTTGTCTAACCTGTCTAAGCTCAGGGTCTTGCTGCTTAGTTGCTTTCCCCTGTGCCAGCTCAAAGTTGCCCTGAAACGACAATAAAACAAGATAAATCCTTGTTTTTTGTCGACTCGCCGGCTTTGTCCAGCTTTGCGCCTTGACCTTGATGACATATTGGCAAGAACTTATTGAATCCTATTGTAAGGATCCATCCCACCAATCAGCCATCCAGAAGATGAAAATTATCTATCCCGACCATTCCTAAGCTTGCGTAGGGATCATAAAGAGCAAATGTATAAAGAAAGTATGGTTTGATTCACTTTTTTGCAAATTGACTCCCCCCTATTTGGGCATCGCGATAAGTCCTCTGTCCTACTATGGCCTAAGAAGAAGTTTCCCTCTCTTAATCCTTTCAGCCTCACACTAGAACATCAAACTGTATTCTTAAGTATCCTCGAAAAGCAAATGCAGATCGTTGGTTTGTCTTCGGTTTGCTTTTCAACTCAGTCGACTAGCATCCTGCTCTCGAGGGAGTGGGGTCCTGGAGCGAAGATAGGTTACGGGTGGACAAAAGGGAAACTCGATCAGGTTTCATCTTTATCTTTAGATTTGGCAAATGGTGACTCTTCTACAGGTACGGATGAGGCTTCGACGAAGCCAGGAGCATAAGGAGGGACTTTGACCGCATCTTTTGGTGTAACAGGTTCTTCCTTACCTCGGGATCCTATCTCTTCATTCGGACCAGGGGAGGGAACGAGAATGGATCATGTTCTCCACGGGTCCAGCGGAACGAACATCAAGGGGGCTTCTACGGGCGATCCTGGTGACATAGTTAAAAGCGAAGCCTTAGCCCCTTAGATTAATACCACTCTGCCTACTACGGAGACGAAGGAGATGCAGGAGCCGCCAGCTTGATCGACCAATAAATGATAGCCCGTTCTCCTATTCTGACTTCCCCAGAGCCTCCGGTAGCACCATCTTGGTTCAGTCTGAAAGCACAGAAGAGACTCATTCATTTGGTCCACTCTAAGAAAGAAGGCTAACTCTATTAACCTGGCTTGCTAGTTCAAACCTGACTCACCAACTCTTCCCACGAAACGATGAGCGAATAAATTAAATACATGCATTAAGATACAAAGGCTTCTTATTCCACAACAACGAAAGCACTTTTTCACTTTCCAATCGCTACATAGACACAATACAATGTCTCACTCTCAGAGGTGGCCCTTGAGTTTATTTGCTTTTGGTTTAAAATGGTAGGCTAAGACAGAAGGAGAAAGTTGTCCGTCAACGGATCAATGAATTGCCTATTTTGAGGCTCTACCTGTCTCTTTCCTGCTACAGGCATTGGATTCCGCTTTCACCACTAATAGACATAAGAGTACCGATTCTTATAGTACTGTTCAAGGGGTTGATAAGCTAATTCCTATGGATGTTTATTTGCCGGGTTGTCCACCTAAACCAGAGGCAATTATAGATATGTTGTGGCATGCTCTTCAGATTTACAGATTCATAGGGGGCCTCAGGCCAGCTCTTTCATCGAGTGCGCAATCATGACAGGACTCGAGGAAGAAGCCCCGACTAACTCTGTACCAGCAGTAGCTTATCCATCAGGTGTGACTGAACTGGGTGAATGAACTACTCGGCATTCAGGCGAGCTGCCCGGTGGTGTGGTACATCAAAAAGAGAACGCCATAAGGGGGGTCCCTGAAGAATAGTCAACGAAAATTTTGGGCTGTCCTTGACAAGTGATCCATTCCTAAGCCTGCGCAGGAATGGAATAGAGGGATGACCTTTTCTCCTGCTATAATCCCTAGGGTCCGAGGGAGAAAGAAGATTAAAAGTGGACCGTTGATGACAGCAGGCTGGGAAGGACAGATGCTACTAAAATAGCTTTCTACTTTTTAATTTTCGGTATGTCGCTCCGCGAGCAAGGAGTGCCACGCACGAGCGGGCTTCCAATTGTTTGATTTGATTTCCAATGTAAAAAGGAACAACAAAGGAGAAGGCTGCCTAGCCAATGAAATTGACTCTGGGCTGGAGGAAGATTTGAAAGTAGGAGAATCTTCCATCCAACATATTATTGGAGGTTATGTTCTTTTTTGCTCTTTTTTGGGCTTTTTCTCATTCTAGTGCGCAACTGTATGCTTGTGTAGGTGATCCGTATGTGGTAAACCTTCATTTCAGGAATAGTTGGATGGTTGGCGGTACGGTGATAGGTAGGAGTGACCCCAATTAATAGAATGAGGTGAATGCATTAATATAGATAGTAGGCGGAGTGGTATTAATCTCTGGGATCATTAACATGGTTAAAGCTAAACCGTTTGAAGACCTTTCTCCTCTTCTAAAGTGGTAAGGACATAGAACTCAAGGTCCTTTTCTTGCCCTATGAGGCACTATCAATAGACATTCATATCGTAACTCTGTTCCACATCACTTTACTAAGTAGTATTTCACTCGACTTCTTTTTTCTTTGTGAGTTTCGAGAATATCCCCATTCATAGGTCTGAGATCCACATCTATGAATTGAAAGGTCCGAGCATGGGATGCGTGTTGTCGACAAAGTTCCTTCGGTCTCGGGTAGAATGAATTGTAAGGCATACCCCTGGGCGGGCAAGAGAATTTGTGTGCTTGGGAGTCCCTGATGATTAAATAAATAGACCTAGCCTAAACCTACTTAAACTAAAGGCTTGGCCCAGTCTGAAGGAAGAAGAAAGTGCAAGGGCCAGTTCCGGTTGGCTGCAAGAGATAAGAGAAGCTTTGTATCGGCTAAGTTCACGAGTTGGAGATAAGTGGACTCGAATCACTGAGCTAAAGCAAGAGAAGCCCACAGAGCGGTAGGAGTACGTCGCTTCTTTCTTTTGCCCTTCTCTAACCCTTACTGCCTAACCTGAGAGTGGACAACAAATACATTCCACTTATTGAACAGGGTTCTATGGTCGGTCTTCCACGGATCACGAACTAGAGTTTTCTAATGAAAGAAATGCGAGAGCAAGCCCTGCAACGTGACTTGGTTTGCGTTACACCGACCCTTGCCCATCGCTTGCTTGGTGGAACTTGATTGAATGAACTGGATTACAGGGAGGGCTCCCCCGTTTGCATATTAGCCTAGCTTCTCATCATTGTCTAGCGACAGAACCAGAACCGCCCCTTGTTTCAAAGAGAGGAAGGTGGATTATTCACATTTCATTTGATGGTCAGAGGCAAATTGAAAGCTAAGCACTACTGTCCTTTTTGGAGAGAGGAAATGGTCAAAGGCTGCCGATACCATGAGAAAAGACTGGCCCAAAGTTCATCATGTTTAAGCTAGGGGAAACTCGAGTAATCCCAATCCCTACGCTTTCTCGCTACAAGTCTTTCGCTCCCCCGGTCTTTGGCCCAAGCTATATGAGGCAGAAACTCATCCCACGTACGGTTCGGAGGCCGAGCCCTAGGGCCCATACGACCTACCTAACCCTTCGCTCCGAGGGAGAACTTCTTAGCATTTCTTGCCCAAACGATCATCCATAGAAAGGACTTTACCTAGAGTAAGAATGGACCAACTATTAAATCTTGGATGGAAATTTCTTTTACCTATTTCTCTGGGATTCTTGCTCGAGTTGGATGATGAAAAATGAATAAGCAAGCCCGCAACCGATCTTGCATACCAATCACCTGCTGACGCTCCTTCGTGTCTGCCCTTCTCTTTTGGCATCCTCCCTAGATACTTTTTTTAGAAATCTAGACAAATGGAAGTTTAACTCCTAAAGAAGCACTTCGCGAGCGGGGGTGGACGAAGCAGAAGCGAGAATGTTGGCTTGAGACTTGATATTAGATTAGTAAAGGGAAGGAGACTCTCTCATGATCTTATGAATCTAAAGATCTCAAAATGGAAGAACGGGCTCTTTTACTCGCCCTTATTGTGGGAAGAAAAACCTTGTGGTACGGTACTCCACTTTTTGGGGTTATATCTGCTACGAAGAAGACCAAAATCCATACCTGGGTCGGGCACCCACAAATAGATTGAATCTTGATGAGTCGGGGGGGGGGGGGGGGGGTTGATGTATTTTTGGGTCCGTCAGGGCTGACGGGGCTCGAACTCGCAATGAAACTTCAATTGGATGCGAGTATCCAATCTTGTCGCTGAGATGTCCAGTTGATTCCTGGGCCTTGATGAATGGCCGGCGTCAGTCGATCCTAGAAATGGTGACAGCAGCACGAGAAGTTAACGATCGGACGTGAAATAGAGCGATAAGTGCTCTGAAAGTTCTTTTTTTTTTTTTTGTTAAATGCCAAAAAGTCCAACCTGACTTGAATGATCCTGTATTAAGAGCTAAATTGGCTAGGTTCCCAGGCTTGCCATTCTTGCGGATAAGACGACCAAGTTAAGTCCGCAGGTCTTTTCTTTAAGCAAGGAAGCTAGATAGAGGACGAGTGTTACTAAG
This sequence comes from Carica papaya, assembly GCF_054855325.1. Classification (NCBI taxonomy): domain Eukaryota; kingdom Viridiplantae; phylum Streptophyta; class Magnoliopsida; order Brassicales; family Caricaceae; genus Carica; species Carica papaya. The sequence goes on from NC_142315.1 coordinate 17,447,338, forward strand.
CCAGACAGTGACCAAGCATGAAAATCAATGCTGTTCTTTTTATATAAGTAACGGCCCAGTATTTTTCCAACTGCCATGTCATTGACGCAACATCGGCCCTCACCTTGACTATGAATGAACTGTACTAACTTAGTCCAGTTCATTAATTCATAGCCAAGGAATGAATCAAAAAAAGGGATTTTTGATCAAGAATAAAAGATTATTGGAACTGTCCATATCTAGTTCATTCTTCGGAACCATATCACTGCCTAATTGCATTGAGCTAAATCATGTACGCCCAGGAAATGGCTTTGTTGCTTCCCTGCCTCGCCCTTGACTGAATTTCATCTTTAAGCAAATAAGAAACTAAATGAAAGAAGAAAAATGAACCTAGTAAGAGCGACTTTAGTATCCCTCGTTGACCTTCTTTTGTAATAGAATCTTCAATGAGCCGCTCGCCCTAAATAAATAGGAGGCGTGGGCCACAGGTCGCACATAAGCCGCCGGGTCGCACACTACGGTGCTCTTTGTTTATGTTGCACCACGCTGAATGAAAAAAATGATTTCAAAGAATGTCTGGGGCATTTGCCTTTACTACCTACCCTTACCTGTCTACCTTGCCTCCTAGAATGTCGGTATATCACAAGATCTTGAAAAATAGCTTCTCTTTTTTGGGGGAATCTTCTTATTCGAATTCTTCTAAATTCATTTATTCACTCGACCCAACTTTGAATTCAATTCTTTTTTTTTCGCACTAAGAAGCAAGCTTGCCTTTCTTTTTGATCATTTTGATGGCATTTCGAAGTGCCTCACGTTGTTCTTGATGGGGATCGGCGTGAGGAACTTCCGCCAGTTCTAGAGCCAGCGGCATCCTTTCTTCTTCGTGAGTTCGTATGAAACTGGTGACTAAGCCTTTTCAATTAGACAAGTATAAATTCTTTATATTCATTTTTTTGTCCTACCACATAAAACTTACAAGTAACCTATATATAGAGATGGTGACTAGGGTTGTTGTTTCCCATCATTCCCGGAACACACCTCGAGATGGCCGTCTCCTGTCGGTGGGGAATCCAGTTGACTTTCTTTCATTTTGGTTATGGAAAGTGAAAGTCGTTGCTGCAGTTAGTCTTCGTCTTTGTTTTTCTTCAAAGCCCCAAGTACGAACGAGATATCCAGCAACAAGAAGAAGGAAAAGGATTGAATAGAGGAACTCCTGAACATTTGGCGATAAGGTAGAGCGACTTTCCAATCTCCAATTGGCCTCTTAAGCTTCTGCGAATATCTTTCCCTTTGAGTTGTAATTTCACAATAGGAACCGCGAACAGCTCTTTGCCTTAGTGTCAGTCGCACATTCAACATAGCGTTCGGACTCATGTGCCTTCCAGAACCAGGCGTCTTCGAGCCTGTGCCTAGAAGCAGCCACCCTTGAAAGAGTACGTAATAGCTCACTGATCGAGCGCTTGACTCCCCTTTCCTAAAAGGATGAAGCAGAGAGGGGAAAGAATCCATACATTATGTTACCTACATAGGGATACCAGGACTTTTTCTTGTGTACTCTCGAATGAGAGAGTAAAGCCAAGCTTTGGCTTCGTTCCACTTCCTTAATGGACCTACGGATGGGGAAAAGGGCTTTTTCAGCTTGCTGCTCGCTTTCTCGCTCACCCAATGCCAGATAGCTACCAAGAAGTACAAGTCAAAAAACACGATATGCGCTCCGCCGCTCGTTCCCGTCCTTCGCTTTAGGGCCTATCCCTCGGTGTGGTCAGTACTCCATACTGTCAAGCAGCGAAGCTTGCTCTGATCTTCCCTTCTATAGGTTCTCCTCCAAAACTCGGAGGTTCTCAAGCCTCGGACGTACTTTTCATTGGATAAGAAGACCTAATTCAGCTTCCTTTCCTAGAAGAGCAACTGAACCTTTGCTACGTTGCAGCTAGTCGAACTACCTCAGTGAACCAGAGAAAGCATTTCTATTCTAATTTTTGGTAGAGTACGGCATCTGCTGGCCTGAATAGAACTGTAATGCAATAAAGGAAGAAAGAAAGACGCGCCCCTTATTGAAAACTAAAGGAAAGCCTTTCTCGCTATGAGAAAGATGCACTCAAGTCGTAGGGCCCTCTTATCTCTTTCTTATCTGAGCTCAGGTTATGGAAGAAGGAGAAGAAGGAACCGAGAAGAAGGTATCAGCAAAAGCAGCTCAAACAATTTCTTTTCAAAAAAGAGTAAGCAAGATAAGGCTTTCCACTCCACAGGACCACCTAACTTTAGAAGCAGAACACGAAACGATTTCTGCTATTTCGGGCCCGCTATAGCCGAACATGAGGGAAAGATCGTTTCTACGGATACTGTCTATCGTTGGCCTCTACGGTAGAATCAGTCGGGGGCCTGATAGGTGATGGTTTACCCTATGGCGGATGTGCTCTTCTTCTTTTTACGATCTCTCCTACATTTAGTGGAAAACTCTAGATTTAAGTATGAAGTTGCAAGGGAATCTTCTTCAAGCAGAGGTGCAGAGATGCACTTGGTGATTCAATTGCTAGTGGTGGTTTACTCTTGAGCTCGGAATGGCTAGCAGGGTCGAGGAACCACAATGAACGGGACGAGAATTCATTCATTCTCGGGCATAGTTATTCACAAAAGGTGGCATGGGACATCCGTCGCTGCGAAGTAATGGGAAAGAAAATCAAGTACCATTGCAAAGACTTTCTAAGATCTTGGCCCCAGCCTCTTCTATTGAAAGGGCTTGCTTTTATTAAAATTCAGTGAAGTTGCATAGCTTCTTTGAATGTCCCGCTGATTGACTACTACACGATTGAATTTGGCTTTGCTGCACCCCGAATCAATCAAAAAGCTTATTGATTTGTTAGGCTAGTCTAGTAGAATCCCCCAACCAAATGGGAGCTACAAGTAGATGAAAGGCTGGCTTTAGAGGAAGCGTCAGCAGATCCCAAATTAGCATGAAAATGAAAGATTTAGGCCTTTTTCAAAAATTGATATCGGGTATCCCTTGTATTCGTGCTACCATCCATCCTTTCATTTGCTTCTCTTCAATGGAAGTTTTATTTTCCCATAATGTATCCTAATTTTTGACTTCGATTCTTGAATAATCCACATCACTTCTACTTCTATTGTGCTCATGTAGAGGCACCTATGGCAGGATCCATCATCTTTGCAAGAATTCCTTTAAAATTGGGAACCTACGGGTTTTTAAGATTTTCAATACCCATTGAATAACTTTTTCATTTTTGAATGGCAGTTCGCCTCACTTCCTATTCATTTGTGGGTCGGGACCCGAGGGTCTTTTTTTTTCTCGGAAAGATCGAGTCTAGATCCGTCTTCTATGCTCATTTTTTGTTGACTGGGTTATTTCTAGAAAGGCATCCCTCTATTCCTCATTCACTACGCTCGGGGCCCCTCTAGCCACATGACAACCTAGCGAACTGAAACATCTTAGTAGCTAGAGGAAAAAAAAGCCCGAAACATGCCACTAAAAGACTCTACTGAATGAGTTCTAGTATCATAAGTGTTTCTTTATAGTAACGAAGCTCATGAGCTGAGGAAAGGTTCATTATCCGATTCAGTGCCATCTAGGCTTGCTTCTTATTTTTAACAAGAAAAGAAAAAACCATTCTCAACGGTTGTGAAAGGAGTCAAGAAGGAAGGACTAGAAGCCCCTCAGAGGCACAGTGCATATTTCCCTTCCAATTCTCTTTTCGCTTTAAGATAATATCACACTAGATAGATATCATATTCATGGAATACCCTCTATATAATCTTCTTTCTCCCTCAGACCCTAGGGCTTGGTTCATTCCTGAATTTTCTTTCACCCTTTTCTTGGAGACAAGGAGAAGACGCGAAAGACATATTTTCGAGCCTACTTTACACTGGGCTTTGTTGGATGTGAGATTGCTTCAAGAAGGCTTAACTAAAGTAATTACTCAAGAGAAGAAAGGAGAGACAGAGCAGAGCTGGAAAGGAGCCCTCGGGTTTAAATTAATCCTTTCTGAAGAATTAGATGGTCTTCCTGAACAGGCCTTTTACTTAGTAGGTAACATCGATGAGGCTACTGTGAAGGCTGCAATGAAGAAAGCGTTAAAAGTCTTATCCCGCATCTCGTGCCAGATGCAACAAAGGACTCATCATTTTTCCTTCTCTGCATGGTTGGTGTGTCACTAGGTTGGTGGGGGAACTCGTAGAAAGGGGGGACAACCCGCGGAATTCACATTAGAAATCACAGTTCTAATTTCACGAGAGTGGAAGAGCTTCTTTCACACAAAACTAATTCAAAAAGCTCATCCGCAGAGGGTTTTAATATCTATCTCCGCAGATATTTCCAGATCGCGAGACATAATGTTCTCTGCGTCCAATCTAAGCGCTTATTACCTTCTTTTTTGCCTCTCCTCGTTCCCCGGAGAAGAAGCAATGATGGTATCTGGGGTGACCTTGTTCAAAAAAGGTTTGGTGTGCCCTTTCACCTTTCATTGAAGAAAGAGAAAATATAGGGTCTATTACAATTCAGGACGAGGAAAGTGGAGTGGGGGGAAAAGTCTCATAATCCCATGATCCTGAACCGATCTTACCTGGGATCGTGCTCATCCTTTTTCGAAAGTGTCTTTTTTCTGGGAACATGGTTAACCAAAAATACCCCTGAATCTAGAGCCACTTGGCGTTCCAATGTTAGGTACAGACCCCAACATTCCAGTAGAAAGAAAATATCTAAGTCTTGGGCTACGTATGGTTAAAACCAAAAAATATTTGTTGTTTTACCGATGTTTCCTTATGTTTTTGGTTGAGCGACGGAAAAGTCGTACCCGCCTAGATAATATTTTTCCTTGTTCACTTGTAAATCCACTTGCAGCTAATGGCTTTTTTCCCTCTATTGCATTGCTTGCCCCAGTGATGGCCTTTTTGATAAAGAAGTCTACCGAAAGCCCTTGGTACTTGTCTGATTAATCACACTGATAGCTTCAATAGTTTACTGGACGAATACTGAACTTTGTTACCTTACGAGGGCTCATTGCTACCATTGTGGAGCGGCTTTTTGTAAAAAGATGAAGAGAAGAGTGATGAGCTGTGGAATTTGACCAAAGTTTCTTTGAGTTTAAGTCCTAAGATGAAATTCAGTCAAGTCCCCTTGTCCATAGGGACCCCGTGGCAATATCCAGACTAATACCAATCCAACCCATTTCATCATTCTTTATTATATAAATAAAATAAAAAAAAAGCAAACGGCCCTTTCGTGACTTAAACTAGTCCATTTGTATATGTGCTCCCGGAAAATTCTGGGCAAGGAGTAATTTCTTTTCCACCATTGAAACTATAAATTAAGAACATGCACAATATGATAATAAGCAAGTAGGATAGTAAAAAAAAATAAACAAAAAATTAGAAAAATTGTGAACTAACCAGTTCCGACTCCACTAGTGATATGTAATTATTTTTAGAATTCTCTAATTTTTCACAAAAATAAAAAAAAAATTATACATTATTAAGCCTCAATTTATCATAACGAGGAATAGGGTGAAGGATCTTTACTTGAATCAGTATTTCGAGATATTGTTGTCTACTACGTCTCCTAACGAGTACTGAGTTTCCTGAATTTTTTTTGCGGAATCTCAAATACTCGTTATGTACCTAAAAAAACCCTAAAAATCTAAAATCGATGTCTAAAACTCTTTCCGGCCAATTTTTGGGTTTTGACATGGCATCGCCGCTATGCTCCGGCGTCAGTTCCACCGCCCATGGTGACGATTAGCCTCGGCCTAGCAAATTTTAGCTAATTTTGACCGATTTTATATGTATCCCTATAAAAAAACATGTTAGGGAGGCTCAGTTGGCCAGAGAATCATAAAAACCCGAACCTACCGGCAGTGGGTCTCCAGGTACAGTTGCTCCACTGATTCTCCTTCATAAACGGGCCTCCTTCTTCTGCTAATTTGCACATAAAAGGACGATGAACATAATTATCGAAAAATCACATGAAACATAAAGCGAAAAGGGGCTCATCGAAGAAATTTTTTGGTTTTAGCCGCGGCGGCTCCGCCGAATTTCACCTGTAGTTTTTGACTCACCCGCCATCCCTCTTGCGCCAATATAGCTATAGGGATGCTCGGAATCGAATTACGAGCGGGTATGAAAAAATTTACCTTTTTTGGCAGTCGACGGCGGTCGACGGTCGACCTTCCTCTCCAATGTCTAGTTCTTCTTCTCTAACGAGGGCTGGCGACTAGGGTTTGGATTCCCCTATGATGAGAGGTATTTATACTCATTCTGCGTCGATCTGAACTGTTCATTACAATTAATCTCGTTCGTCTGATCACGCGCACGGGATTGAATCTGGACCGTCGGATCGCTAGGCATGCGGATCGTCCGTGTGGCCTCTCGCATGCGTCAACATTAACATGTTTTGACACGCGGCGTATTTCAATTCGTCAAAGTTGCTGACTGGACTATCTCACGTAGCCAATTTTTTTCTTTTTGCGCTTTAACCTCCTGTTTTTAATTTTTCTTTCAAAAATGCCTCATGAACTCAAATTTTCACTCATTTTTTCTAAAATTATTTTCAATCTCGTCTTCAGTTCATTTTTTTCTCAAAAATTCAATAAAATAAAACGAAAAATAAATTAATTATTTATTTTAATTAAATAATTTGATAAGAAAATTTTATCCCGGGCTGCTTTTCAGGCCCGGGTATTACAAAACTATTTTATATGAATTCATCCTTAGAAATCTTTTAAATATACTATTAAAGTTAAATTAGCACACACTAATCTCAATACACAGGTTTTTTTATAGAAGCTAGCGCTATTAGTTTTAAAATTATTTTAATCATTTATTTATAATTTTACTTCCCTTTTTAGTATAAGATTAATTTAATTAGACTTATAATTAATTTAAATTAAAGTTACAATTTTACTTACTATTACTCAGGTTAAGATAGATTTGAATATCACTATTAATACATTCGAATCAAGATTACCCTTTATGTAAAGTATTTAATTAGTTATTGCATATTTATAAGGATTAACTATTTGTTTATATTAAAAATTTATTATGTGCCTACTTTAAAATTCTACTAAAAGTAATATATTGGACTAAAAATTTTTACTAGTTATAATTAAAAAAAATATACTTTGGAACTAAAACTATGAAATTATGTATTAACTGTCCAATAAATAATTGTACTGACTTTTAAAAATATTAAATTAAAATTTCTTTTGAAAATATAACTACATAATTAATTAAAAATTTGAGAATAAGATTATTCAATTAGTCTATGAAATTTTTTATTTGATACAATTTATTTTATAATTTTTTATTACAATTTAATTCTTAATATTTTTATTTATTTTAAAAACATAGTTTTTTTTTCATTTTCTAACAAAAAATTAAAATAATTAAGTAATATTTAGATGTTTTAAAAAATAACTTAAAAGAATAATTTTATCTAACTAATTAAATTAATTCATCAATAATAGTAAATAAAAAAATAAATTATTATTAATTCATTAATTAATTAAATTTATTTTTTAAATTATTTTTTAAAGAATTATGTACGGCATAATTTGTAGCACCCGGAAAGGAGGAAAAAAAAAAAAAAGAAGGGCCACGTCAGCAGGCCCGGCCAATCGGGGCCTGCCACGTGGCAAGACCACGTCACTCCGAAAAGTAGCCACGTTGGCGATCCGCGTGGGTGAAATCCGACGGCCCAGATCAATCGCGCGATCGGACGGCCCAGATTCAATCGCACGGACGGCCCAGATTCAATCAAAAACGAACGGCCTATATTAAAACGAAATGGACGGCTGAGATCAAAAGGCAAGAGGTTATAAATAGAACCCCCACACCAGACCACAAACCCTAGCCGCCTGCCGCTCGCCGGAGACAACGAACCAGAGGCCGACCGCCGCCACCCGCCGCCGCACCGGAGAAATTTTCGACCGCCGATCGAGGTAAATTTCATACCCCCGACTCCTTTTTCCACGCTGATTCCTCCTGTGGCCAAATCAAAGCTGAAATCCCGGCCAAACGGCCGGAATACGCGGCCGAAGACCAGCGGCGCCGCCGCGCCCCCTCTCGATTTTTGCCTCCGACGAGGCCCTTCCCGGCCTCCGTTTGATGCAATTTTTATATCACTGTGATCACCATTCTTTTCTCTACAGGTTGACCGGAGCCGAATCACTAAAACACCAACTTTGCCGGAGAGCCGCCGCACCCGAGAGCGCTGCCGCCGGTAAGCTCCATTTTTTCGTGATTTTTTGGCCCCCCGAGGGCCCTAGGGTTGTTTTCTCACAGGGACTGATGCGAGTGTGGCCGAATTCGGCCGAAAATGGCCAAAAACAGCCAACCCGAGGCGACTTGCCGCCGCCAGCGGCGGCGTCGTCGCCGGAGCACGGTGGAGCCGCCGTGCCGGAGTTGCGATTTGGGCCGAAAGAGGCCCTGGGCCTAATTTGGGTTTTTTTGGAACACGTGCAGGTACCAGTAGTGCGTTTCAGTTCCCCAAGGAAAATTCAGAAAAAATTAGGGACAGCCTGCAAGCGCACTGTGAAGCCGTGTTCGAACCCCGAAACGTGTAAGGACCCCTCACCCTATTTCCTATCACGGTATTAAAGTTCAAAATGATAAAACGGTATTTCTTGAATTAACGAATGTGTGAAATTGCTTAAGGTGGCTAATGGAGCCCGAGTCTAGTGTGATTGGTGATTTACTGTTATTTGGCATGTTTACAGCTTTAAATGCAAAATGAGGTTTGATGTGTTCATTTTACAGATTTGTGTGCATATACTACGTTTTTATTAATCATGGGTTGATTGACTGAAAAACTGATGCTGTATGTTGTCTGTTTGGCATGAATTACGATTTGCTTGTTTAAATATGAATTGATGATGCTGACTGAGGAAAAGGAAAATGAAAGATCGTGTAGACTGATAATTGTATTATGGGGGTCAGTCTGACTAGATATCCTGGGAGATGGTGGACGGACCGGGTCCGTAGGGAACCCTACCGGGATTGTGGTCTCACATGCCGGACGGGGTATGGAGATCTTATGGTTTTGGCGCCCATACCGGACGGGGTATGGGGACGGCCCGTTTCACCCTCATACCGGACGGGGTATTGAGGTTTATGGTTTTGGCGCCCATACCGGACGGGGTATTGAGGTTTATGGTTTTGGCGCCCATACCAGACGGGGTATGGGGACGGCCCTGGAAACTGATTGTGAATGTTAAAGGTTAACGGGTAGCGAGACCCCTATGGACCCCCACGGATACTAGTAGGCTGGTAAATGAGAAAAAGATATGTTGTATAATGATTGAATTACAAGAGGCGTGATAAGTGTTATGTTTTACAGCTTATATTATTCCATAATTATGATAATGTTATTGTTTTTCTTATATTGTTTTCATAAATTCCATCGAGGTAAGTGGATGGTAAAGGTTTTCATGTTAATAAACGAGTTTGTTGTAAATTATGCTCCATTGGTCTTTTTTGTGTTTTCTACCCACCTTTACCTCCGTGACGGTGAGATATCGTAATGTTCTTACTGGGCTAGTGTAGCTCACTCCTTATTTAACCATTTCAGATCAGGAAGACATGGTTCCCGAGCCCGTTCCGCAGGAGGACGACGAAGGAGATGCCTAGAGACTCTGTAGTCATGCTCATAGCTTTGTTTTCGAGTTTCTCTTTTAGTTAGTTTAACCTTTTATAATTTAAGTACGTTTTTTGTTTTCGTGTAAGAGATGTTAACTGAAATTTTGATCTCGCTTCCGTATTTGATATATTCAAATACTCATTTCATTTTAATATTTCCGAGGCCGTTACATAATTATTTGTACTGCTTTTATTAAAAAATAAAAAGATTAAATATTTAAAATAAATAAAAATATATTAGAGACTAAATTAAACAAAATTAGAGATTAAAATATATTAAATATTAAAATTTCAGGACTATTTAATAATAACCCAAAATTTTATTTAAATCATAATTAAAATATATTGTGGAATAACAAGTGTCTTATTTCAATTGAGAAACAGAAATTTTGAAGCGAATTAATTTTTGTTAAAATAAATAAATAAATAAGTAAAACTCAGTACCGCCTTATATGGGGCCCAATGCTCCTTGACCCGGGATGATGTTTAAATCCCGATCCTAAAAATTATTTGTATATGAAAAGGTCATTAGATTGTGGGCCTGGGCTGACTTTTAAACTGCTTGATGATGGTGGTCTTTGAACGGAATCCCGAATTGAGCACCATAAAAATTTATAAATTATTAAATTAATTTATTCCAATTTATTTTTTAATATGTTTTATTTATTGAAAAAGTTCAATTTTTTTTAACAAAAATTAAAATTATTAATCATATTTGAATGTTTTAAAAAATATTTCAAAAAAAAAATTAATTAATAAATTAATGATAATAATAAATCAATTAATTAGTTTAATTCATTTTAAGTTATTTATTAAAATATTTAAATATAATATAATTATTTAAATTTTTTTGTTAAAAAAAACTGTATATTTAAAACAAACAGAAAATATAAAAAAATAAATTGTAACAAAAAAATATAAAAAATCAAAATATGACAAATAACAAACTTTAATGATTAATTTAATAATTTAGCAAGCAATATAAAATTACCAAAGGGATAAACGTGATTCAAGATTTAGTTGATTATTTTTTCTAAATAAAATTTAAGAATTAGAACTCATTACTGTTAAAATTTAAAATATGAGAAATTTGAAATATTTCTTACAACTTATTACTAAGTATTAATTTTAATTTTTGGACAATTTATTAATGAAAGTAAAATATTAATTTTAAATTTTTTTTTCTGTAAAGGCCCAAAATTTAATACAAATGAATATATTGAATTAGTAACATAATAACAAAAACAATTAAAAGTTTAAAATTTACATTCCTTATACAGTAAAAAAAGATGTTAAAAAGTGTTATTAAAATGTCCCTTTAAGGAAGTTCAGATAATGAAAATAAATTAAAAAAACATAACTAAGATCCTATAAACTTAACCTTCATTGGACAACTCTGATGGGATGCGGGAGACAATTTTTAGTCACAACCTACTTGTTATTCAGTATCTGAATCTTGGTTTTCTTGATCTGAATATTGATCTTCTTAATATGAAATTGTTAAATAAGGGAAACGAAGTACACTAGTTCGATAAGAATGTCAACTCTTAACACTCATACGAAAAATCAAAGATTCGTAAAAATCATAAAACAACCAATGAAGTCATTAAGTCATTTTCTCTTTTAAATAAATTCATTTAATTAAAAAGAAAACACAAGTTTCATACTCACCTTTTAAGTTCTCGAATTTGACTTGTGAAGACAATAATCAAGTTAACAACTCATTATACATTCCAAGAAAACAATAATCATCAACCTTACCTCTTTATCCACCTACCGGTACCTCTGGGAGTTTATAGGGATTCTCCTTATACGTGGATCCAATATCCAATTCATTAATTAACTGACTATCTCCATACATTGTCTGGTAATGGGTACCAAACTTACTACCGCCTTAATACTCCATTCGGTATGAAGGTGAACAAACACTTCTCAACCCCTTCCGATATGGAACTTCTCAACCCTGTTTGACTGAGCTAATGTCCATGGTAGAATTTGTCCTATGTACCGAGTTCGTACACCCTTTCTCATGATACTCGGTAAGCCTTTATGCATACATGTTCACATCATTCACCAGCCACCGATCACACACAACCAGTATATCGATCATTACACAAACAGTAAAAATTAATAGATTAATAACTGAATGAGACATGATCAAAGCATTTATTGCAAACCAATCAACAGATAGAGATAGAAATAGTTGAGTTAAACAATGAACAAAAAGGCAATTAAAGCCCATAAATTAAAGTACACGAAGTAACGGTAAACAAGTAAAGTAGTATAGTAACGAATATACAGCACAGTTAAACTATGGCAATTATATACTGACCAGTTACCGATTCTACTAGTGACCTGTATTTAATTAATCCACAATTTTTAATTTTTTCAAATTACACCATTTTATATTTTATTTTTAAAAAACTTTAATCAACTGTAAGGAGAAAAAATTGTGAGGGATTCTTATCCCGAATCGGTGTTCGAAACACCATCTTTTTCACTGTCCTTTCTAGCAATTCTCGGGTTTCTTGAATTTTTCTATAGAAATTAAAAACATCCATTATGTATTCCAAAATACCCTAAAGAGGTCAAAATAAGCATTTTAAATTTTTTTTGGCCGATTTAGGGTTCCGCCATGACAGCACCGTCGTGCTTTGACGCTGTCTCCGCCACCCACGACAGTGTCTCCTCTCGGACTGGCCGTTTCTAGCTAGTTTTGGTCTGTTTTGGCCGGTTTTGTATGAAACCCTGCAAAAATGCAGTTAGGCAGCCTCTGTCAACCGAAAAAGGGAAAAATCGAAGCCTTATCAGCAAGGGGAGGGGAGGCTTTCCCAGTGCGGCAGCTCCGTCGTTTCTGTCTCGCGATCGGGGGTTCTCTTCAATTAACCTACACCATAAAAAGATGAGGAACATGAGGGTCAAAGAATCGAAGGAAACAGGAAAAGGAAAAAGGGCTCATCAGAGTTGTTTTGGGTCGCGGCTTGCTTGAGCTCCGCTCACATTTTTCGGCTTATCGTTTGGCCTATTGGCTCCGATATGGATGTGAGGAGGTTTAGAATCGAATTCTAAACGAGAAGGGAAAAATAATTACCTCTCCAGCGTCGGCAGTGGCTCTGATGTGGCGGCGACGACGACCAGTCTTCTTCTCCAGCAATTGGTTTGCTTCCGACAGCCCTCTTCTTTTTCTCTGATCTCCTCTTGGCGACTAAGATTTGGGTTTCTTGTGGAATAGGAGTTTAAATATTCTTCTTCATTAAATCTAAGTCATCCATTCGAGGAGACGTGACCCATTCTCAGCTGTTGGATCAATCCTATCTGGAGAATGAATTTGAACTGCACGATCAGATGAAATCAGGACCGTTCGATCGCGCATGAAAGGAAAATGAATCTGAACTGTCCGTGTGCATGGAAAAAGATCTGAACCGTTGGATCTGCTGGCATGCGAATCGCCTGTGTGGCCTCTCACATGGATGCGTGCTCGCGTGTCTATCATGCAGTGCACGACAACCCGTCATTTTGCTAATGTGGTGATCCTTGTCACCAAAATTTTATTATTTTCACTTTTACCTCAATTTTTTAAATTTCTTTTCAAATAAATCATCATCTATTTCTATTTTAATCCTGATTTTTAAAAATATTTTCAAATGCATCTAAAATGTAATTTTCTTTAAAAATTCTCAAAAAATTAAAATTAAATTATTTTAATTCATTTTGTTATTATTATTAAATTATCTCGGACCAAATTTTTGAATTCGGGTGTTACATTTTCATTTCACGTTAATAGTTAATTATTTAATTTGAACTAATAATTATATCAATAATAATTTAAAATATATATTTGATAAGATAAACTTATAAAAATATCAATAACTAATAAATTAGCGAGTTATTTTCAAAAACTAAAGAATTGATCAGTAATTCCATAATACTCTAATAATGTATTGAAAAAATATGTGATTGTCGAATCACGTATAAAAACAGAAATAACACATTATTGTGATTTTAACTTGAGTTTCGAAAAGTTGTGTTAGTGGTATTTAGATCCGACTATTACAAATGGTATCAACATATATGTTAATTTAATAACTCTAAAATGATGTAATCTTGGACTTTGTCAGGTCTCGAGTTTTGATTTGAGATTATTATATGTGGTATTTGCAAAAAAAATAGAATTTGAATAATAAAAAATTACGGTAACTAGGATGTAAAGCTAGTAAACTTGAGTTTGAATTTTTAAAAGTTAATAATTTAGGTCCAAAGTTAATATTTGTAATTAGGCAAGGACATTACAAATTTACTCCACAATAAAAGAATGAAAGAGCCAAAAAATTAAAAAGTTACTATAATTTATAAAGAATACAAATTAGAATTTTATAATTATAGCATTTTATTTGGTTAGTAACAATTGTTTAGAAGAACTTATAAGTTGCATAAAATAAAAAATGGAATCCAACATTTTCATAGAAAATGTTTTTATGAGTTTATATTGTGTTTGATTTGTAAATTCTTTTAGTTATTGTTATTAAATATGCAAATAAATTTAGAATATCACTAAATAACTTATAAGTTCATGTTTAGGAAAAAATAATTACTTAAGTCAAACATTCACTAAATATCTTCTAATGGTCATAGTAACGCAAAACAAAACATTTGCCTTGTCAGATTTTTCTATAGAATGCTCAAATATTTAGGTCAATAAAATCTTTTTGAGTATAATACTTGGACAGAGATTTTTAACAAAGTTTAATGATTCTGACCTGCCTTCTCTATTGAGAAATAAATGTTACCATATAGAATTTAATAAATAGCACAACAATATGCAAAAATTTAAAATTCAATCATACATCCCTTGGGCAAAGTTACAATTCATGAGGTTCACAAAATATTTAGTAACATTTTTTATGTAAATTTTAGATCTACTTTACGAAATAATTTTCCAAAATCATAAAATAATTTTCTAAGTCTTCATTTAACCTCAAATTTGCTTTTGATTTTCCCGCTCTAGAATTGATAAAAAAGAAGTGAATCACCACTTGTTTAATAAAAATAATTTAAGTCTCCAATCCAAATATTGGAGATAATATAATGATCTGAACCATTACATTTACCTCAAACTTACCACGCCTTCATAAGCATCTGACTTCCACACCCTACTACAACTACATCGATTTCACTAATCACGTGTTTTCACTTTCATATACCTTATTTCATTCAAATGATATCCATAATTTCTCAATCTTAATAGTATAACGTTATAATCACATTTATTGCACATATTCACATATAAAATATCTTTTCTTCTCATATATTTCAAATCATCCAAAAGGTATCCACAATTATATAACTACATTCTCATAAATTACTTTTAGTTTATTCACAATCACACAAACACAATATCATATTTATATTAATTACACATATTCACACATAGAATATCTTTCCTTAAAACTCATATTCACACATAGAATATTCTTCCTTAAACACATATTCACATAACAGTAAATTTTCATGATTCGCCAAGCACAACTAACATATATATATAAACCGTATTTATGATAGCATTAAGTCACAATCATGGGAGGAAATGATACTCACACTATCAACATGGACCCAATCACAGTTACACATTCACATGTCATAGTACAGTCATAATCACAGCCATAATTACAATTTACATCGTCCCCTAAGGACGCAAGTCATAGTCACAGTTATAACAATTCACATCATCCCATAGGGACATAAGTTATAGTTACAAAGCAACAAACAATCCATGAGATAGAGCTCATAATCATTTTTAACCGATCCTGAACTGCATATTTACTCATATCTCTCCAATAAGAAATCTTTACTGCCCACCTTATGTATTTCCTAATACAATTCTTTTAAATTACATTTCAATCTACCTGCATATTTACCTTCATTAAGTTTTCATGCAAGTCCTATCTCTTTATTCCCAAAAGCCTACTTAAATCACAAATCGTCGATCACACCACTTCCAAAATTATTTAATTTCGATGATCACCAAAAAGGCTTGATTCAAGTACTTGTCTCCCAAAAATCCTCAATTCATGAAATATTTTAATTATTTTGCAAATCGAACTATTTCAATAATTTTTCATAATACTATTTTCTAAAGAATCTCAAATATTTGAATTTCTTCTACTACTCCGGAAATATTTGCAAATACAACAAACATATATATATATATATATATTATTATCTATTTAGCTTAATAAAGATCCCTCTCTTACTCGATTTACGTTTAGCATAACGTGTTTATCTATTCAAGCGATCACTCTTTTTTTTTTGCTCATTAATTTTCTCATTCCCCAGGATATGTTCTGTTTACTATTCCTTGGACTATAAACCCAATAAGATATTCCCATCTACCCTAGTATAACTTTAAACCATATCCCCCTTCTCCTAGACCAGCGACCCATTAAGACTTTAGCCCACTTGAGTTAAATTATCTAATCAGTCTAATTTATTTCCTTATGATTCATTTGAAGTTTGGGTATTCACTTCTGTCAAATTTTTATTTCCTTTTTTTTTTCCCTTAGCCAACCCACCTTCCATGCCTAGCCCATCTTATTGAAGCTCAATCCATTAATGTTCAAATCTCTCTCGTGTTCATTCCTATGGGCTCGACCAATCAGAAATTTAATTCTTTTCTCTTTTTTTTTTTTTTTACTTTTCAATTCCAATCCAATATTCAATTGGATTCCCTTTTTATTCTTTTTACAGTTTCGGCCCACCATTCAGGGCCCCTTTTTTGTTTCATTTCCTTTCAACCATTAAAACCCGGCCCACTCAAAATACTAATCGCCTCACTAAGCCCGTTTCTTTTATGGGCTTGGTCTACCTAGCCCCTTTTTGGTTACAATATTATCATTATTTTTTTTATTTTTTTATTTATTTACTAAACCCAACTAGATATCCATATGGACTTGGGCTCGGATCAATGGAAAACAACACCTGGACCTCACGGCTACATCAACCTAAACCACCATCACATACCCCTTCCATCATCTTCAACCTTGGAAACCCTACTTGGAATTTTTTTTTTTTTTTTTCATCCCAACCGACATCATGACTTCGAACATCTAACCACTTCATATCTCAAGCATTCGTCACAAAATCGTTGGAATATTCACACCAATCATCAAAATTATTATCCCATCACAAGCAATGAGTAAAATCACTATATTAATTTAAATCTAGAGATTTAGAGTATAAACTACTCTTAACCTCGACGGTGTGGTTCACGGCGGGTTCGACGACTCTTCTTAATCTAACCAATAAAACCCATCACCAAATATGCCTACACTTCCTAAAAGAAAACATTAAGCACTAAAGAGAAATGTTCATATGCAATATTACTGGACTGCATCGTCGTTTACGATGTCGATGATCTTCGCGACTCTATCTCTTCTCCTCTCTCTCTCTCTCTCTCGCGGCCTCTCTCTCCTTTGCCGACATCCTCCATTTCCTCCCTTCTCTCATGATTAAATGGAGGCTAGAGTTTTTCTTCTTAAACTTTTGAAACCCTAATCCTATTTATAACCAAGTAGATCTAATCCTAACCATTGAAATTGGAGAGTGAATCATCACTGTTGATTTGTTTTCTTTTCATCAAAACGACGTCATTTTGATGTTTTTTAAAACGACCTCGTTTTTGAGCTTCTGGTGCCCAGCTTCAAAATGACGTCAATTTGAAGCAGATAGGCTAGGTTGCTTACTGGACTTGGATGTTACAAATTCATTCTACCTCTAATGCGTACGTGTCTTTATATAGGAATAAGAAATACAAGTTGAATGCTTATGAGATAATCGATACTTCTAATGGCACATAAATTGTGTATGATGAAGTTGATTATCTTTGACTCATATATGTTGTGTTTTCCGTAATATTAACTGTGTAAACTTAATTACAAAAAAAAATCAAAGCATATTGAAGTAAATAGATAAATGTAAAATAAAACAAGATTTTCATGAAAAATCCTATAGTGTAGAGAAAAAAAATTATAGGTCAAATTCTGAATCAAATTCACTATAAAAAAATAATAAGTATAAATAATCTCAATTAACCATAAACTTTGATTTTACAAATAAGAAATATCAAACTTATATACCTAACTAATACCTTAAAATTTTTTATACTTGTAGATAAATACTGAAAAAAAATAATTCTTCAAATGTTCTTGAATGGTAAGTACCTACTAATTTTTGATAGGATGTTATCAACAAACAAAAGAATCATAATTGTTTTCTTTGATTTTCACGCACGTAAAATTTTTTTTTTGCTTTCATTTTCTTTAAATGTTGCAACTCTTTTTTTTTCTTTCCTTATTTTATGTGTTTTATTGGTTTTCTCATCAACACAAACATCTTGTTTTATAATTTTTTTCCATTCAATTTAAAATTTCTAATCCTACTTAAACACACATATCAAATCCCAAAAATAAACTACTATATCGACATATATATATATTTGTACTTAATGGGAGTTGGACCCACTTATCAATCTCCCTGTTTAGCCCATGAGGAGAATAATTGCACACCACAACAACTTGGAGCTCAATCTAGCTGCTTTAATAGAGAACTCATGTTTGTCTCGAGTCACCACCTTTGTTAACATGTTCTTTCAATCTAGTTGCACCAATTATCCTAAAGAACAAACTTTCTACAATACTTTGTTGCATGAGAAACAAGGATCTGACATCCTTCATCTAATTTTCTTCCAACTTCTTTGTTTCTGTTGGTGTAAGTTGATGTCCAACAATAAATTGAGAATAACCATTTGATGTCCAACAACAAATTAAGAATAACCATTCTTAACTATATCCCATGCAATAGTAGCAACATTTGTATTTTGATCTTCTATACATCATAATTTTCTTTCACAAATATGAGAACCATTGACTAAGTCATACTTGTGCCAACACTTGAAGCCATCAATTTAGAAAACTTCTTTAAATTTCACAAAAGTAAATTCAGTACTTCACTAATGCTTGAACTTGAACCAAGTTCTGATACTAGTTATAGGAAATAAACTAAAGACAAGAGGTTGTTGCTGATGCAAAAATATAAAACTGAAGATAACTAAAGAGATATATTGAGAATACAAAATATAAACTTTTATTAAATCAAAATGAGATACAAATACATAACACTCCACAACTTATATATAAACAATGACAGAACCATGTATTTATCACTATTTGGCCACTCATTTATCGTTATTTAATTACCGTTATTTACTTTAATTTCTTATAATAATTAATTTATAATTTTCACTCATAACCGACGATTTATGATTTTCATAATTTTGAATCATTTCTTCAACAACTTCTAGGTAGGAGCAAATTAAAGCCTATTCTGAGGCAACATAAATATTGCACCAAGCGTGACCGGACTAAATCAAAAGAACAAAAAAACAATTTGAAGAAGGCTTTAAGCATTGAGAAAGAGTGTCTAGTTAGTATCTAGAAGACCTTGCATGAGAGCATGCAGAATGTGCTGAAACAAAGGTCTCAGTTAAGAGTAAATCAATTGAGTTATAAGTAACGCACTTGAGCTCTAATTGGTGCCAACATAGTACGAGCTGTTTGAATGAAAAAAATTGAAAGTGTTTTTACTAGACAAAATGAATCTTGATGAGAAGCCATGTTTAAGATTTGATTTGAGTTCTCCTTCTCCATTATATTTTGATACTATGTAAAATTTTATTATAAAAGAAAGTAAGGGAAGCAATATCTTGAAGGATTAGAAGGAGAAGAATGAAGAACAAAATGAGAGAAAGGGAGGTGGGTCAGAGACTTTGAAGAAACCCTAATAGGTTTGTTTTTTTTCTCTCTATGTCTCTCAATACTTCTTACATCAGAAAAATAAAGTTTATATACCAAAAAAAAAGCCACACGTACACCTCTCATACATAACCTTATTTGCTTTTAACCTTAAAGAATATATGTATATACACATATATACACATATATACACATCATAAGTAGATCCCTTATGGAGTTCCACTACCCATTTAACCTACGGGTCCGAGCAATGCATACTTTGACACATATTGCTGGATACATTTTATCTTGTTATAGCAATATTTATTTTATAAAAAAAGCTAAAGACATGTTCTTATTATTCTTTTTATAGCCTAGTAAGCAAGATGAACTCCTCATAATTAAAGAAAAGGGAGGCAAAGTCATAAATTGGAATGGTGCTAGGGTTCTTGGAGTTCTTGCCATGTTTAGAAAATGGTGCTAGAGTTATAAGTTTTTTTCTATCTCTCATATATTTCTTTTAATTCTCTTGTTCCCATTGTCAAAAGTTTTACTTAATTATGTCATTCTACCTTGGTATACATTCCCTACACTATCATCTTCATTACACATATACTGTGCATCCTCTATATTTTACTATAATAAATCATACGAGAAAACACTAATAACATTGAACTTCATATATAAGTTAGCTAGAGAAGTGCTTAGGAAGCCATGAACGAATTGGTTATGTCCTTTTATAACAGAGAGAAACACCCGATTTAAAATATTCTTTGACGAGCACAAATGTTATAATAATCAAAAGGCTTTAAGACATAAGAATATAGATTCCATGCTAGATTAATAAGATGCATAATTAACATATACAGAGTAGTAAAATGTTTAGAAAAATAAAAATAAAACTCTTAAATTAGCAAAGTTAAAGCTACGCAAATTAATCAAGACAAAGACAAGCTATACAATGGGAGGCATTTGTAACATGAGCTTACTTATGTCTACTACTAGAAAAAACCATCTGATATAAAAAAGATAAAGATTTTTCTTTTTTAAATATCTTCTCCTTGACCATAGAACTACTCTAGATATTGAATATTACTCGATACACAAACACACAATGTTGTCCTAAGCAAACATGACTCTGTGATCTTTATTTCTTTTTAAGCCTCTATTTGGACTTTTGATTTTAAATAAGTATTTAAAATGGTTTGGTAATTAAAGAGTGTGATTAAATTTAATAATCATATAATTGAAAAATATGTTACTGAATTTTAACATGATTAAGCCACCTAAACTTGTTTTTATTTCATTGGTTTTATTGAGTAAAGATGAGTTTAATACTAAAACTAGTTTCCATTGTCAAATGTCTATTTTTTTTTATTATAAGGGAAAACAAAGCAAATATAAATAAATGAAAGAATCACACATAGGTATTACACACTCTGAGCCAGGAAACACCAATGATGTCCTCAAGAGGGATGTGAAGAAGTTCCAGGGGAGGTTGCGGTAGAAAGTGACCTCTCGTGGGGCCGTCATAAATCAGGTTTGCCAGGTAGTCAACACCTCTATTTTCTTTCTGATAAGTATGTTGTAACTTAACAGTCCAATCTTTCATGAGTCAAGTCTTGATTGCTAAGAGAAGGTTTGAAGTGGTGTTAGTCGCAACCATTTCATTATTGATCACTTTATTCAGAAGTTGAACAGCGGGGGCACTATCCATCTCAAGGATAACCCTGCACGAGCCTAGGTTCCAAACAAGCTCAAGGCCATCTAGGGACCCCCATAATTTCACTTGGAGAACAGAACAAGTCCCAATCTTCCTAAGCTGCCCACTAAGCCATTATCCAGTACTATCCCTACCTAGCACACCATCACAGGCCATGTCACTGCTCTCGCGGTGGGTCCCATTCGTATTGATCTTGATCCAATTCTAGGGGGCGAAGACTAACTGATGAGTCTCCCTTGCTTCTGAGTGTAGCAGTCAAAAAGTGTAGAGCTGAGGCTTGAGGCCTAACACGTGTACTCAGTCATTCTGAAGACCTCTTGTCTTAACTCATCCATGCTGAGCGGCTGATTGTCGAAGACAAAAACATTCTGTTACTTCCATAATAACCAGCATGTAATACCAAACACCATCTTCTAGTCCTGAAAGGAGGAGCACTAACTATGTTGATTCTGCAAGTTAGTGTAGACCCAATCATGAAAAGGAATGCTAAAAAAAGTATGGGAGACCATTGGAGGAATAATCTTTTGGCAGAGAGCCTTTACCTGATGACACTCCCTCAAGACATAGTTAATGTCCTCGATGGCAAGCCCATAAACAGTACATCCCAGATCATCCGCCATGTGCCTGCAGACCCACTATGCACTGGTAAGCAACCCTCTCTAGAGGATTAGCCATAGGAAATGTCAGATAGGTTGTGTGCTCGGCCATTTCCACGTAAGGTTCCACCTGTTATCTGTAAATAGAGAAGAAATATCAATAATCATGTGATAAGTAGATTTAACAGAAAACTTACCATTCAAGGAGAGGCCCCAATATGGGACATCCGCCCCTATACCCTTCTGCGAGACCCTAATCGCGGCCAACTGCAGAAGAACCTTGGATGGAAGCCTGCTCTGTAGCCAGTTCCAATCCCACTGACCATGTGGAGTCACCAGATCCTTAACCCTTTGAGACTAGCTATTATTGTCAAAAGGTTAGAACGCAAGGAGCTTGAGTGGCCCGTATTCCCCCAGCCATTAATCCTCTCAAAAATTCATTGTAATGTCATCCCTGACATGCCAAGCCAACTCTAAGCGAACCTCTTCCCAAAGACCACTCAACTTCCTCCACAAATGAGAGTAAGATCCTAAATACTTATTAGCTTTGTACTGGAGGTGCCACTTGTACTTATGACGCAGAATTTTAACCAAGAAAAGATGCGGCTGTATAATAATATTAAAGCCAACTTTCATGAGAAAGGCTTTATTGAGATTCTTGAGGTTCATGACACCATCTCCTCCATGAGTGGTAGGTTGACACATATCATGCCAGTTGACTAGGCTCATCTTTCTTGTGCCATTAGATAGCCCCAAATGTAGTCCTACATAAGCCGATCAATCTGGTCACAGAGTGAGCTGGGGAGGGCAGTAGTTTGCACAGTGTAGGTAAGAATAGCCATGAGCACTGATTTGGCTAGAGTGAGGCGGCCAACCATAAACAGGCTTGTGGCCTTCCAACCAGATAATTTTCCTCGCACATTATCCAAGATGTACCTATAGGAGTCATTGGTCACCTTGCCATGAAGGAGGGAAACCTTTATATACGTGCCCAGTTTCTTAGAAACTTGGAACACAAAAGTGGAGCTAATACAGGTAGCGTCCCCTACCGCAACGTTATGATAGAAGAAAATGCATGTTTTGGACACGCTAATCTTATGCTTAGAGCTCTCACAGAACTCAGCGAGCACCCTCTTAATAAGTTCCACCTGATTATTGGAGGTCTCACTAAAAATAATCAAATCATCTGCAAAGAAAATGTGCGAGAGCTTAGACCCCCCCGAGCTCAGGGTAATTGGACGCCAACCACCACTACAGACTAATTAATCAATA
The DNA here is from genome assembly GCF_054855325.1 of Carica papaya. Classification (NCBI taxonomy): domain Eukaryota; kingdom Viridiplantae; phylum Streptophyta; class Magnoliopsida; order Brassicales; family Caricaceae; genus Carica; species Carica papaya. Next base: position 17,470,338 of record NC_142315.1, read on the forward strand.
TATTATGAAAGATGCTCCATACACAGCACAAAGATATAAGGCAAGAAATGGTCACCCTGCCAGATGCTTTCGGTGGAGTGAACTCCTCCGTGGCCTCCCCATTCCAAAAAATCTGCATGGAACCAGAGCTAATGTAATGCATGATCTTGTGGGAAGCCTACATCCTGGAGGGTGTCCTTAGTAAAATCCCAACTGAGTTCATTGTAAGCTTTGTTAAGATCCATTTTAATTGTCATCCAACCTACATTGCCTTTCTTACGCCTCATCAAATGGATAACCTCTTGGGCCATAATTATATTGTCCGAAATGCTCATGCCTTTGACAAAACTCGCTTGTGTCTCACTAATAAGGCCAAACATGATATTTTTTAATTTGTTAGCAATGATTTTTGTGATAATTTTGTACGAGACATTGAGTAGACTTATAAGATGAGAATCCTTGATAGACTTAGGTCCCGCCACCTTAGGAATTAGTGTCATTAAGGTTTTGTTCTGACCAGTCTCCAGTTCACCTCCTTGGAAAATTCTTGTCACCATGGCACACACCGAATCACTGACAACGTCCTAGTGATGCTGAAAAAGGCTGCATGTAAGTCGTTAGGACCTGACGCCTTGAGAGGTTTCATTTCAAATAAAGCTGCACGAATCTCCTCTCTAGTGACCGGACTATTTAATGCATTGACAAAATCTATATTGAGAATTGGGAAACTATCGCGGATAATGAAGACGTGACCAGTGGAAGCCTCCTTGCAATACAAGGTTATAAAGAATTTGGTGGCCTTGTGCTTAAGCTGACTCTCGTTCGAAATCCAATTGCCCATATTATCCTAAAGCATAATAATCCTACTTTGCCTATGCCTAGCCATCATGTGCATGTGAAAGTAAGTCATGTTCTTATCACCCAAGGATATGAACTCGCATATCAACTTATGCATCCAATAGAGTTCTTCCTATAAAAGAGTATCCTCGAGTCCCTAGCAAAGAAAGACCTTGAGTTTGCTCAGATATGCAGAATTGGGGCATTCAAGGGTCAAAGAGTATCCTCGAGTCCCTAGCGAAGAAAGACCTTGAGTTTGCTCAGATATGCAGAATCGGAGCATTCAAGGGTCTTCTGGATGCCGTTGATATGGGCCATTAAACGTCTATTCCTCTGAAAAATATGGCTGAAAATCGTGGTATTCTAAGCCTTAGCATGTTGGGAGAAGTTATCCACAGTGGCCTGGAATGCATCACCACCCCTCCACGTATTTCGGACAAGGTTAGGGAAACCCGAGTGGGTAAGCCAAGCAGCAAGAAAGCAGAAGGTTAGGGAACGCTGCGTATAACGCGACCTGGTGTTAATGAGGAGAGTTCTATTATCAGACTAGAGCTTGAGAAGGTGTTGTACAACCGAATTTGGGAACATGTCAAGCTAGGAAGAGTTTGCGAGGGTCCGGTCAAGATGTTGGAACAACATTCCTCTTCTCTAGGTAAATTTTGGCCCCAGAATCAACTTGGGAAAGGGAGTTATGACTAATAAATTGAGAAAATGATGAACAGCCTCCACTTCCTCTAACGGCACCACCTTGTTTATCAGAGCTATCAATGACTGCAGGTGAATCCAGAGATAGTGGCACTTCTGCGCTTGGGGACTACCATACACAACGGTAAAAAGGATTCCTAGTTCGTTATCATTACAGTGAATCTGGGTAAGGACAAATTGGACATTATCAACTAAAATATCGACACGAATTGGATCATTCCATAGAAGCCAAATACCCTCAGCGAAACCATAAGCCTCCACCCTATGAGAAGAATTTAGACCCAGTCTACCAATAATCATGTCCGCCTTCTCACCGGCAACATGCGACTCCACCAACACAAGTATCAAGGGTCTATATTGCCGAACGAAGGTCTGAAGTATGCGGCCGAAATTGGGCTAGCCGTTCCTTGGCAATTTTAAGTAAATATTTTCAAATCCATAAAAAAATTTTGAACAAGGGGTAAAGGGGAACAGATCCACCCAGGGTAGGGGATAATCAGCCGGCTTAGGCAGCATTGCTGGTAGTAGCACCGACCATTGCTGCATCTCCATCGCCCTTTGTCCTGGCGTGAGCACCTCCCAGAACTTCTGCCTCTACGATTTTGGGGCATCCAGGGTCTCTTCGTAGCGTTTTTTTACTTTTAGTCCCGGCGGGACGCTTTGTTCACGCAAATACTCAAAAATCATCTATTAGGAGGCCTGATTGTCTTCTCGCTACGACTGTTCGATGGAGAGGCGCTCCAGCTCACGATTTTGGTTGAGTCAGCATAAACACTGATTCACCCTGGTCGCCTATCCGAACCACCAAATTCCTATGCGGGTCAAGTAAGGTCCGACCCTGATGGATTGAGGCTGACTGGTCGAAGCTAATTGGGAGGCCCATATTTTCTCCACTGGGCCTTACTATCGCGAGCCGTCCACGTTGAGCCTCATTAGTTGTTTCCTCTCCTGGGCCAGCTCAACAGGTATTATACTGGGTCCCTGCTCGCTTTCCCCAACCCGACCCAGCCCGGTTCCAGTTTCTCTTAATTTATCACGCACATTAGTGCCCTGTTCATCATCTCCCAACATCCCCCCTGTAATAATCGCCTTTCCCTTCCTGTGCTCTCTTGCAATAACACCCAAAATTGATTTTCCCCGCAAATCCACTTGCAATCCGGTGTTGATCGAATCCCCTTCCCCTATCTTTGTAATCAAATCAAAACACTACCCTGATCCGTTATGGTCGATTGTAATGGAACCATCCTTGTTGGCGGGGCCGTTTCTTTTCCTATCATTCCTCCTTCCCCGATACACCACTTGCATCCACGACCCAAATATTTCCCCTTGTGGCACCGGCTGTGGCGGAACAATCTGGGTATTTCCTTCAGGTCGACTCTCCCCATCAGCAGTGATCTCCCTAGACTTCCTAGGGCATTGTTCACGAAGGTGGCCATAACATCCACACTCAAAGCAGATTGTTGGCAGCCCTTCATACTCCACCCTCTAAAGATGCCCCTCGATCCCGATTTTAGAGATCAAGGGTTTGGTGAGGTCCACTGAGACAACCAAACGCGCAAACTTCCTCCGCTCCGTCGATTCCGTATTATAGTCGATCCTCACCATCGTGCCGATTGCCTTAGTGATGGCTCTCAACACGCTTTTGTGGTAATATTGGATGGGCAAACCCGGAAACCAGACCCAAGCAACCACTGACGTGACTCTGGCTATCTCAACTAAGAAGGATGCTATCCACGGTTGCACTATCAGGTAGTGCGTGTAGATGATCCATGGACCCCCGTAAGTATGTGTATAATCATTTGGATCATTAAAATTTGCCAGGTAGAAATTATTTTCCAGATCAATCAGTTGAAAGGTTGCTGCAGGTTGCCACATGCTCTGGAGATGGTTGAGGCGAGGGCGGTAGCCAATGGCTCTGCCCAGCAAACGGATGACCGCCGAGTTCCTCATGGATTGAGTCAAGTAATTATGGACTCTATTCGAGAAAGCCACCGTCAGAAAATACCATCCGTAACCAGGGTCACGTCATCATCCTTGATTTCAAAGTCATCTGGCTTCTTCTCCATTGGCTTTACATTAGTAAGTTTGTCCTTGAACGATTCACAGTTTCATTCCCAGCATCCATAAAGACCCGTTCTTTGCTGTTCATATTCCACCCGATCACCATCCTTTGACTTTGTCAGTTCTATGTCACTAGCCTCCTCCATGTTCTCGTCCAAATTCTGTTCACTTACCTCCTCACCCTCCGGAGCCAGGCGATCGGGTCCTTCCCTTATTCTCACTTTTTTTGTCGAACGATCATCATCCAGGCACGGGGGCACCTGCCTTTCTCGGTAAGCAAAATGTCATTAAGAGAGAGCATTTTTTGTTATCTTTTTTGGCAAAATGTTTTATTCCATTTTTACTTTTCAATATCTATTTAAAACCTAATAATAGAGTTCTAATAATAGAGTTAGAAGTCAATTTTTTCACCAAAAAAATAAGACTTGAATAATGTCAGTCATCCTATGAGCTTAACTACTAAGAAAATCAGATTGCAACTCATTATTTAACCTTTTTTGGGAAGTTATATTCATTTTGGCCTGTTTAACACATTAACATTATCTTAATTGGACCAATTATTTTAAAAACTAAAAGGCTGATAGAAAAGACTCTAATTATTTATTTTCTAATACACTAAAATTTAAGAAATTTCATGATTCCGGACACCTGAACATAGCAGATGTGAGGTCAAGAACAGAAGCCATAAATTTGATAAATATTTTCTTATAGGTTATGGATCAAACGCATACATCTTTCTTTTGGTTCCTACTACTAATTGTGTATGGTTCAGGTGACTGGTATTTGAGGCTGTGAATAATTCCAGTGCTGAGACTACATTCATGATAAGGACCGATGAGGATAAGCGTTTGATTTTGGCAAGTGATGGAGTTTAGGGTGTTATAAAAAAGGAGGAACTTGGAGAGATGGCTCACCTCCTTTTGAGAAGACTGTGCAGGTCCATGATTACTGATGACTTTTTGTCCAGGACAAGCAGTAGCTGATAATCTCGCGGAAATTGCTTATGCCAGAAATAGTGCTGATGACATTTCTATTATTTTTGTTGATCTAAAATCCTAGAGAAGACGCCAACAGAGGCACTGATAGAGGGAGAGTACTGACATCAGTCTCTCTCCTATTTTTTTTTTTTTTGGTTTCTCTCAATTGGTCCGGCTATCTTTCACCTGGTGAATTTAAGAGTTTGTCAAATGGTGTTCCATCATCTACAACGAAATAACTGCTATGTTTGTATATATCCCTGACCTGTATAGAGCCGACTTAAAATAACTGCTCCATGGTTCCAACATTAGACCATAGACATGGATCAGTCTCCCAAATATTTGAATTGTTCTGATAGAGAAGAAAAAGAAAAACTTAATGTTTTTACTATTATTTATATCAAGATTAAGAAAAAAGAGAAGACAAATGCTGCAGAGGATCCATATCTTTATTTTTAATTTTACTTCTGGTCTAAACGAACCATCCTGCTCTTTGTCTTTGTTAGAGCAACTGGGTAGGACAAGGAAAAGTTCTGGAACTTGAAAACTGTTCAATAGTAGTTTGAACTCCAATTTAAGCATGTAAGCAAGCTTAAATATGGTTTTCTCAAAACTATTATTTTCTTGTCTTTCTGTCTCTTAAATTATTGACGGGAAAAGACTGTAATTATGTGTTAAATTTTATGTAATACCAAGTTTTATATTAGAAATATATTGTTAATGTAACGCCCAACAATTTTAGAATTTTATTGTTATTATCATTAATTGTATTTTTTATTTTATTTTATTTTTTTATTATTTATTTATTTTATTTATTTAGTTTATTTTAATTTAAGTTAATAAAAATAAAAATAACAATAATTGTAAAATTGGGTAAAAATATTATTTGGATTTAATTGAAATTGATTTTGGGAAAAAGAGGTGAAAATTAGGATTCTTGAGGTATTTTTGAAAAGAAAATCGGAAACAGGGGGTCAAAACGCGATTTAGAAAAATTGCGTCCCGTCAGTAGTCACGTCAGCGGCCCAGTCAGCAGTCCTGGCCAACTAGGACCTGCCGCGTGGCAAGACCACGTCGACCCGGGAAAGGGCCACGTGGGCGATCCGCGTGCGTGCGATCGGACGGCCCAGATGCCTCCCCGCGCACACGGACGGCCCAGATCAAGCGTGCGCACGGACGGCCCAGATGCAAGCGCACGGACGGCCCAGATGCACGCGCACGGACGGCCCAGATTCAATCAAGCAGGGATGGCCCAGATTTAATCAAAATGGACGACTGTGATCAAAAGGCAAAAGGGTATAAATAAAACCCCCACACCTGACCACAAAAACCCTAGCCGCCTGCCATCGCCGGACAAGACGAACCAGACGCCGGAGGAGCCGGCCGCCGCCACCCGCCGCCGCATCGGGGAGTTTTTCGACCGTCGATCGAGATAAATTTCATATATCTGGCTCGTTTTTCAATGCTGAGTTCCCCTGTGGCCAAATCGGAGCCAAAATCCCGGCCAAACGGCTGGAAAACACGGCCGAAACCCAGCAGCGCCGCCGCGCCCCTCCTTGGTTTTTGCCTCCGATGAGGCCCTTCCCGGCCTCCGTTTGATACAATTTTTATATCACCGTGATCACCATTCTTTCCTCTACAGGTTGATCGGAGCCAAATCACCAAAACACGAACCTCGCCGGAGAGCCGCCGCACCCGAGAGCACCGCCGCCGGTAAGCTTCGGTTTTTCGTATTTTTTGGCCCCCCGAGGGCCCTAGGGTTGTTTTATCGCAGGGACCGATGCAAGTGTGGTCGAATTCGACCGGAAACGGCCGAAAACGGCCAACACGAGGCGAATCGCCGCCGTCGCCGGAGCACGGCGGAGCCGCCGTGCCGGAATTGTGATATTGGCCAAAAGGGGCCCTGGATCTAATTTGGAATTTTTGGGACACGTGCAGGTACCAATAGTGCGTTTTAGTTCCCCAGAAAAAATTCAGGAAAAATTAGGGACAGCCTGTAGGCGCACTTTAGAGCCGTATTCGGACCCCGAAATAAATAAGGATTCCTCACCCTATTTCCTATCACGGTATTAAAGTGCAATAAATAATAAAATGGTATTTCATGAATCAATAGCTGTGTGAAATTGTTTGAGGTTGCTAATGGAGCTCGAGTCTGGTGTATTTGTCGGTCAGTTGTTGTTTGTTCTATTTTACAGTTTTAAATGCAGTATGATGTCTGATGTTTTTATTTCATAGTTTTGTGTGCATGTATCACTGTTTCATTGATTATAGACTGAATGACTGAGAACCCGATGTTGTGTGTTGTCTTGTTGGCGTGAACTACCGGTTTGCATGTTTGTGTGTGATTTGATGATGCTGACTGAGGAAAAAGGGGGATGAAAGGTTATGAAAATTGATAATTGTATAATGTGGTCAGCCTGACTAGATATCCTGGGAGATGGTGGACGGACCGGGTCCGTAGGAACCCTACCGGGACTGTGGTCTCTCATACCGGACGGGGTATGGGGACGGCCCATTTCACCCTCATACCGGACGGAGTATTGAGGTTTATAGTTTTGGCGCCCATACCAGACGGGGTATGGGGTATGGGGACGGCTCGTTTCACCCTCATACCGGACGGGGTATTGAGGTTTGTAGTTTTGGCGCCCATACCGGACGGGGTATGGGGACGGCCCTGGAATCTGATTACAAGTGTTAAGGGTTCACGAGTAGCGGGACCCCTATGGATCCCCATGGATACTAGTAGGCTGGTAAATGAAGAAAAATATGTTGTGTAATGATTGAATTGTAAAAGGCGTGATAAGTATTATGTTATACAGCTCATATGATTTCATGATGATGATAATGTTATTGCTTTCGTATATTGTTTTATAAATTTCACCGAGATAAGTGGATAGTAAAGAATTTTATTATTGATAAAAGAATTTGTTGTAAATTATGCTCCATTGGTCTTTTTGTGTTTTCTACCCACCTTTACCTCCGTGACGGTGAGATAGTGTGATCTCTTTACTGGGCTGGTGTAGCTCATTCCTTATTTAATCATTTCAGATCAGGAAGACATTGTTCCCGAGCCTGTTCCGCAGGAAGACGGCGAAGGGGACGCCTAAAGACTCCGTAGTTATATTTATAATTTTTACTTTCGAGTTTCTCTTTTAGTTAGTTTGTTCTTTTATACTTTGAACACGTTTTTGGTTTTAGTGTAAGGGATGTTAATCGAAATTTTTATTTCGCTTCCACATTTGACCTTTTTAATACATATATTTCATTTTAAATTTCCGGGGCCGTTACAGTTGGTATCAGAGCCGCATTTCCTCGGACTCATCTCTTACACAATAGTGCCATAGAAAAATACTCACCGATAGATCGTTACTCAACCATTCCTTGTGAATCCAGGTACACGGAAATGAGGAGAGGAAGGCCCCCACTAAACTGAGCGGCTCAAGATAATTCTCTTCAGGAGGATTTAGACAGACTATTTGAGATGGTGGAAGCTCTCGTAGCTGCCCAACAAAGGCGAGAGGAGAGAAGGGAGTTACCCGGACCTCCTCCGCTATCGCAGGTTGAGCCCCCGCTACAGCAGGCTGATCCCGAGCCACCCCGGCAGGAGCCTGCTCCTCCACAGTACCACCCGGCACCACAGCCGCGGTACGACCCGGTACCACAGCCATGGTACCACCACGCACCGCCACAGTACATTCCAGTACCCCCACCACATCAGCAAGTGCCACCACAGGGCCCCCCAGTTCACCCTCAGCCGGCCCTAGTCCCTCTACCTCGGGATCCCGCTCATTCCTTGATCGACCTTGGCTTCATAGAGAGGTATAGAAGACTGAACCCTTCTACTTTTGTAGGGGGATCCTCTTTTGAAGAGGCCCAATACTGGCTGGCAGAGACCAAGAGAGCTTTCGAGACCTTGGGAGTAATTCCTGAACAGAGGGCTGCCATTGCCTCCTACATGCTGGTAGGGGAAGCAGTATGCTGGTGGGAGCTCAAGCGAACCACCCTGCCCACACCAGCTACTTGGGAGCAGTTCTTAGCGGCCTTCCACGCGGAGTATCTCCCTAAACACATCCAACACCTGAAGGAAATGGAGTTTGCTCAATTGGTCCAGGGAAACATGACAGTGTCGGAGTATGCCCGTAAGTTCCTGGAGCTGGGCCGATATGCCCCAGAGACATTGATGGATGAGGGCCGAAAGGCCAGGAAATTCCAGTGGGGTCTCCGCTCGGAGATCAGACAGCACTTACTGGTAATGGAGCTCGAGACATATTCAGCAGTCCTAGCAAAGGCGCAGATCATAGAAAGGAGCTTCGACACCCACCCTCAGCTAGCGGGGAGTTCCCGACCCTCAGCCCCGCTCCGTAGGCCAGCACCTACCGCGCCTATCCAACCCAGTAAGAGGCCCAGACCCGCCATCCAGGCCCCTCCTCAGGCTACGGGGGCAGCACGTGGGAAGATCTGCCAGCACTGCGGCAGGGATCACGGGGACCGACCCTGCTACCGCCTCAGCAACACCTGTCGCATATGCGGCAGTGCCCAGCACTATACAAGGGAATGCCCGAGGAACCAGAATCAAAGAAGGCCTCCAATCCAGGGCAGAGTTTACAACCTCACCCAGATGGATGCCGACGCAGACCCAGACGTGGTACATGGTATGTATACTATATCTGGCCACATTGCTCATGTTTTGTTTGATACTAGTGCATCACATTCTTTTGTTTCACATGTTCTTGCTTCCAAAATTTGTGTATCACCTGGTAGACTTGATTCATTGTTGCTTGTATCTACCGCTGGGAGGGAGACATTGCTAGGAGAGGTTATCTACAGGGCATGTGCCGTGGAGATAGCAGATAGGAATGATAGGGTTAGACACGGGGGATTTTGATGTAATCCTAGGAATGGATTAGCTAGCGGCGTATCATGCCACCATAGACTGCTTTAACAAAAAGATTGTATTTAATCCTCCAAACGAGGAGCCATTTACAAGTTAATAAAATCATTCAGTACTGATTTTCCCTGATGGCAAGTTTTCTTAATTCCCAGTGCCTTAATCTTGTATTTTCTCTAACTAGGTAAACCCAAGAAAGAAGTTTGGATCCAAGAGATTCCAGTAGTCTGAGACTTTGCAGACGTATTTCCAGATGAACTGCCCGGTCTACCAGTGGACAGAGAGGTCGAGTTCACCATAGACTTATAACCAGGTACCCAACCCATCTCGGTTGCTCCTTACCGAATGAGCCACATTGAGATGGAAGAGCTAAGGAAACAGATCACTGAGTTACAAGACAGTGGTTTCATTAGACACAGCGTTTCCCCTTGGGGTGTCGGAGTTACTTTTGCAAGGAAGGGAGATGGAACATTGAGACTGTGCATTGATTACAGAGGGATAAACAAGTTAACAATTAAGAATAAATATCCTCTTTCCCGGATTGATGACCTTTTCGATCAGTTGCAGGGTGCACAGGTCATTTCTAAGATAGATCTACGATCGGGTTACCATTAGGTAAAGATAAGAACAGAAGACATCCCCAAGACGGCATTCTGAACCAAGTACGGACACTATGAGTTCCTGGTCATGCCGTTTGGGCTAACCAACGCCCCGGCCATCTTTATGGATCTAATGAACAGGATCTTCAGAGAGTTCTTGGATTAATTTGTCATCGTGTTCATCGATGATATCTTAGTCTACTCAAAAAGTAGAGAAAAACATGCTCATCATCTTGCCCAAGTCCTACAGGTCCTCAAGGAAAAGAAGTTGTATGCAAAGTTGAGCAAGTGTGGATTCTGGCTTGAGCAAATCGCCTTCCTGGGACATGTTATATCGAAGGAAGGGGTATCAGTGAACCCCGAAAAGGTTGAAGCGGTACTTGGTTGGGAAAAGCTGACAACAGTTAAGGAAATTCACAGCTTTCTAGGGATGGCAGGTTATTACCGCTAGTTCGTCGAAGGGTTCTCTAATCTAGCTGCTCCTCTAACCCGACTCACAAAGAAGAATGCAAAGTTTGAATGGAACGAGGACTGCGAAAAGAGTTTTTCAGAATTGAAGAAGTGACTGACTACTGCACCCGTGCTGGCTCTACCGAGTGGATCAGGAGGGTATACAGTTTATAGTGATGCTTCCTATCTGGGCCTTGGTTGTGTTCTGATGTAGCATGGAAAGGTTATAGCATATGGGTCCAGACAACTAAAGAATCATGAGAAGAACTATCCTACCCATGACTTGGAGCTTGCCGCAATCATACACGCCTTGAAAACCTAGCGCCATTATTTGTATAGAGAGACCTTTCAGATCTATACCGATCATAAGAGTTTGAAGCACATCTTCACTCAGAAGGATCTCAACATGCGTCAGAGAAGGTGGATGGAACTCCTCAAGGACTATGATTGTGATATCCTATACCATCAAGGTAAAGGCAACGTGGTAGCCGATGCCCTCAACAGGAAAAGTGCAGGCACCCTAGCCCATTTGATGGTTTCAGAATGCAGGTCAATTCGAGCCACGCAACAGGTTCGACTGCGAGATCTGAAGAGGACCACATGTTTGGGCCACCTAGCAATCCAACCCGAGTTAATCCAAAAAATAAAGGAAGCCCAGTCAGTCGACCCCGCCCTAGTAACCCGCAAGAAGAATGCAGAACAGGGAGTGAGTTCAGAATTCCAGCTCTCTGCCGACGGATTGATTCGTTTCAAGGACAGAGTGTGTGTCCCAGACGACAGTGAGTTAAAAAGAGACATCATGACGGAGTCCCATAGTTCAAAGTTTGTCATGCATCCAGGAAGTACCAAAATGTACCAAACTATGCGACCTCGGTTCTGGTGGAATGGGATGAAGAGAGATATAGCTGACTTTATATCTAAATGTTTGGTATGTCAGCAGGTCGAGACAGAGCATCAGCGCCCAGGTGGGTTACTTCAGCCCTTACCGATCCCGGAATAGAAGTGGGAACATATCACCATGGACTTCGTATCGGGGCTACCCAAGGCGCGTTCAAGACACGATGCCATATGGGTAATCGTTGACCGACTTACCAAGTCTTTCCACTTCCTAGCCATCAGGATGACCGATTCATTGGACAAGTTGGCAAGGATGTATATCCGGGAGATAGTCAGATTGCATGGGGTTCCAGTAACGGTAGTGTTTGACAGGGATTCCAGGTTCACCTCTCGGTTTTGGAGCAGCTTCCAGCAAGCTATGGGAACAAAGCTGTCTCTTAGTACTGCCTTCCACCCCCAGACTGATGGACAATCAGATAGGACAATTCGTACGCTTGAGGATATGCTCCGAGCTTGTGTCCTTGACTCCGGGGGCCATTGGGACGACCATCTACCCCTGATAGAGTTTGCCTACAACAACAGCTACCAAGCAAGTATCGGCATGGCTCCATATCAGGCGCTATATGGGCGCTCGTACAGGTCACCGATTTGTTGGGAGGAAGTGGGCGATAGAAGATTGTTCGGCCCGGAGTTGGTAGAGGAGACCACGCCCAAGATAGTTAAAATCAAGAAGAACATTCAGACATCTCAGAGTAGGCAGAAGAGTTATGCAGATATCCGGAGGAGAGACCTAGCGTTTGAGAAAGGCGACCGTGTGTTTCTTAAGGTCACTCCTTTCAAGGGAATTAGTAGGATCGGCAGGAGGGGAAAGTTAAACCCCCTATATATTGGACCCTTTGAAATCTTAGACAATATTGGTACCGCTGCCTACAGACTAGCACTGCCTCCCGAGCTCTCTTGAGTTCACAACGTGTTTCACGTATCTATGCTACGTAAGTACAATCCGGACCCTTCTCATGTCTTGGCTCATGAACCGCTTCCACTCAAAGAGGACTTGTCTTATGAAAAAGTACCGGTCGGTATCACGGACCGAAAGAGCAAAATACTACGCAACCGAGAAATATCATTTGTAAAGGTCGTGTGGCAGAACCACATGCCCAGGGAAGCTACTTGGGAACTGGAATCAGAATTTAGAGCCCAGTATCCCCATTTGTTCGACCAAGAGTAAGAGGCAAATTTGGGGGACCAAATTTCTTTAAGGGGAGGAGAGTTGTAACGCCCAACAATTTTAGAATTTTATTGTTATTATCATTAATTGTATTTTTTATTTTATTTTATTTTTTTATTATTTATTTATTTTATTTATTTAGTTTATTTTAATTTAAGTTAATAAAAATAAAAACAACAATAATTGTAAAATTGGGTAAAAATATTATTTGGATTTAATTGAAATTGATTTTAGGACAAAAGGGGTAAAAATTAGGATTATGGGGGTATTTTTGAAAAGAAAATCGGAAACCGGGGGTCAAAACGCAATTTAGAAAAATTGCGCCCCGTCAGTGCCACGTCAGCAGCCACATCAGCAGCCCAGTCAGCAGTCCTGGCCAACCAGGACCTGCCGCGTGGCAAGACCACGTCGACCCGGGAAAGGGCCACGTGGGCGATCCGCGTGCGCGCGATTGGACGGCCCAGATGCGTCCCCGCGCGCACGGACGGTCCAGATCAAGCGTGCGCACGGACGGCCTAGATGCAACCCCACGGACGGCCCAGATGCACGCGCACGGACGGCCCAGATTCAATCAAGCAGGGACAGCCCAGATTTAATCAAAATGGACGGCTGTGATCAAAAAGCAAAAGGGTATAAATAAAACCCCCACACCTGACCACAAAAACCCTAGCCGCCTGCCCTCGTCGGAGAAGACGAACCAGACGCTAGAGGAGCCGACAGCCGCCACCCGTCGCCGCATCGGGGTAAATTTCATACCCCCGGCTCGTTTTTCAATGCTGAGTTCCCATGTGGCCAAATCGGAGCCAAAATCCCGGCCAAACGGCCGGAAAACACGGCCGAAATCCAGCGGCGCCGTCGCGCCCCTCCTCGGTTTTTGCCTCCGATGAGGCCCTTCTCGGCCTCCGTTTGATACAATTTTTATATCACCGTGATCACCATTCTTTTATCTACAGATTGATTGGAGCCAAATCACCAAAACACGAACCTCGCCAGAGAGTCGCCGCACCCGAGAGCACCGCCGTCGGTAAGCTTCGGTTTTTCGTAATTTTTTGGCCCCCCGAGGGCCCTAGGGTTGTTTTATCGCAGGGACCGATGCAAGTGTGGCTGAATTCAGCCAAAAACGGCCAACCCGAGGCAAATCGCCGCCGCAAGCAGCGTCGCCGTCGTCGGAGCACGGCGGAGCCGCCGTACCGGAATTGCGATATTGGCCAAAAGGGGCCCTGGGTCTAATTTGAGATTTTTGGGACACGTGCAGGTACCAGTAATGCGTTTCAGTTCCCCGGAAAAAATTTAGGAAAAATTAGGGACAGCCTGTAGGCGCACTTTAGAGCTGTATTCGGACCCCGAAACAAGTAAGGATTCCTCACCCTATTTCCTATCACGGTATTAAAGTCCAATAAATGATAAAATGGTATTTCATGAATCAATAGCTGTGTGAAATTGTTTGAGGTTGCTAATGGAGCCCGAGTCTGGTGTATTTGTCGGTCAGTTGTTGTTTGTTCTATTTTACAGTTTTAAATACAGTATGATATCTGATGTTTTTATTTCATAGTTTCGTGTGCATGTATCACTGTTTCATTGATTATAGACTGAATGACTGAGAATCCGATGTTGTGTGTTGTCTTGTTGGCGTGAACTACCGGTTTGCATGTTTGTGTGTGATTTGATGATGCTGACTGAAGAAAAAGGGGGATGAAATGTTATGAAAATTAATAATTGTATACTGTGGTCAGCCTGATTAGATATCTTGGGAGATGGTGGACGGACCGGGTCCGTAGGGAATCCTACCAGGACTGTGGTCTCTCATACCGGACGGGGTATGGAGACCTTATGTGTTTTGGCGCCCATACCGGACGGGGTATGGGGACGGCCCGTTTCACCCTCATACCGGACGAGGTATTGAGGTTTGTAGTTTTGGCGCCCATACCGGACGGGGTATAGGGTATGGGGACGGCCCGTTTCACCCTCATACCGGACGGGGTATTGAGGTTTGTAGTTTTGGCGCCCATACCGGACGGGGTATGGGGACTGCCATGGAATCTGATTACAAGTGTTAAGGGTTCACGAGTAGCGGGACCCCTATGGATCCCCATGGATACTAGTAGGCTGGTAAATAAAGAAAAATATGTTGTGTAATGATTGAATTGCAAAAAGCGTGATAAGTATTATGTTATACAGCTCATATGATTTCATGATGATGATAATGTTATTGCTTTCGTATATTGGTTTATGAATTTCACCGAGGTAAGTGGATAGTAAAGGATTTTATTATTGATAAAAGAATTTGTTGTAAATTATGCTCCATTGGTCTTTTTGTGTTTTCTACCCACCTTTACCTCCGTGACGGTGAGATAGTGTGATCTCTTTACTGGGCTGGTGTAGCTCATTCCTTATTTAATCATTTCATATCAGGAAGACATTGTTCCCGAGCCCGTTCCGCTGGAAGACGGCGAAGGGGACGCCTAAAGACTCCGTAGTTATATTTATAGCTTTTACTTTCGAGTTTCTCTTTTAGTTAGTTTGTTTTTTTATACTTTGAGCACGTTTTTGGTTTTAGTGTAAGGGATGTTAATCGAAATTTTTATTTCACTTCCGCATTTGATCTTTTTAATACACATATTTTATTTTAAATTTCCGGGGCCGTTACAGTTAAGCTTTATATAAAAGAATTAAGTTGCACACTTTAGTAATTAAAGTTTTAGCTTTTAAAAGTTGGTGGTTTGAGTTCAAAGAGTTGTTACCGTAGTTATTATTAGCATGTGCTAGCTGTGTTGTTCCGATGTAAAATTGCATATCGTTTATTTTTAATACATAATTTGTAATTGTGATATGTGACTTTGGTGAAAACATCAAGAATTTGATTGATGTCTGCAAAGAAAATGTATATTATTGTGGTAATCTCAATTGTCATATATAGGTTTAGAGCATTACTTTCTGTTTTATATATGAAATAATTTTTTATTTTTTGTTTATGCATTAAACACCAATGATTATATATTTATACAAAAGATGTGGAAAAGCAAATGTTTATAACTAAGGGTATGCATTTTTTTTTATCTAAATAAAAAAATCAGCGGAATTAGGTTATTTTGGTCTCAATCATATTGAACCAAACTAAATATTATTTATTTTGATCCTCTATCAGACATCAAGCAACTAAAAAAATTCAATTTGGTTCTAAACCAAAGTGAAAATACAAAAAAAATGAAATATAATATAATTTAGTTTTAACTTTATCTTTTGTTAATTTTATAAGTAGTAAAATTAAACATCTGTTTGATCGAGGAGTAGAAAAAAGAAAACTAATCCAGTCTTGATTATTGACCTAATCTAATTTCTAACTAATGGACAGCATGATGATTGGAGTTGGGGTAAAATTAACACTAAGCCTTTGTTTTTCCACCCAAATCCATTTAAGCCCCTTTTGCACCTTTTGAAACAATTAGTGGCTGACTTCTATTTGTGAAGTTGATGATTTTCAATTATATTTGTTTTAAATATCGACGTAAATTTATGAATTAGAGGGTAGTTAAATTCTAGAAGAGCAGCAATTCATTGAAGAATTTTCTCTAGTAAGACATAATAGTTCTGTAGAAAAAGTCTTGTAGAGGTGGTAAAGTAGGGTAGATAAAAATTTTGAGCAGAGTGAAGACTTACTTATCACAAATATTTTTACATTTAGTGTATATATTCTGTATTTAGATGTAACTAAATTCAATTTAATTTAAATAACACATGATAAAATAACATGATCTGCTTGATATATATTTAAAAAATCTCTATAGAATTTAAATAACAAGCATAGCAAGAAAATTTGATATTCTCTCCTTTTAACTTTGGTACCTCTTCAATTTTTTTTATGGTAGGAAGTTATAATTTTGTTATTTTTAATATTTTTTATTTGACTGTTTTGTTACTACTATCTGGTAATTAATGTCTGACATTAAAAATTTTAAAAATTCAAATTTTTTTTAGGAGTTATCTAATTCAGCAAAATAATAGTTTATTTAATTATAGTTTTTTTTTTTTTTATGAATTATTTTTTCTTCTTTTTTTTCATGAAAAGAAAACTTAATTTAATTTTAAAAACAATTTGCTGCTCCTTAGTATTTATCAAACTGTGGTTGGAAAATAAGTTGAGAATCCTATTTATTAATTTCATAATTTGGAGAAGGTATTTAAAATATGATAATAGTACTAATTTCAAAAAGTTTAGTTAATGTTAAAATAGGAATAATTGATGCTGATTTTAATAATCATCAAATCAATAAAATATTATCAGCATAATTAGTTATCTCAAGTTCATAAAACGTAGCAATCTGATGGATTTTCCCAATCAATAGGTATGAAGGGTAAATGCTAATTTAGTTGCAATTCTTTTCTCATGATGCTCATTTCTTTTTCATGCTTAATTCTTTTCTTCATTGGCTATATATACACACATTTTGGTTACCATTATTATTCTATCAACTCTTCTAACTTCCTTCTACTCCATCTGCTTTCCGCTCTGCTTTCATTCAACCCGATTCGCATTCTTCTCATAACCGCGAACAACCATTCCATGAGCAGACAAATTGCTGCCATGAGGAATTCCTTTTTTGAAGAGGTATTTTTTTCTTCTTTCGGATCTCTTTAATTTATGTAGATTCGATTATAAAATCTTCAAGTAATATTGTTCTGTTTTTTTCTTTAAAAAATTGATATTAACAATTTACCATCTTCTTTTAGTTCTTCTGCTATCATGAAAAAAAAAAAAAATTCTACATTTTCAAAAAACAATTGTCGCTATTGAGTTGGTATTGTTAAAAATAATAATTTAAAAGTTAAAAGAAATTCTTTATCTTCTAAAAAGTTAAAAATAATAATTTAGAAACTATGTATTTTTTAATTTTGGTAGGTAATTATGGTTTCTAAATTAGACTTCAATACAGGTATTTTAAATTTTTTTAGGTGA
The DNA here is from genome assembly GCF_054855325.1 of Carica papaya. NCBI lineage: Eukaryota > Viridiplantae > Streptophyta > Magnoliopsida > Brassicales > Caricaceae > Carica > Carica papaya. Next base: position 17,487,853 of record NC_142315.1, read on the forward strand.
TTATAGTTTATAAATTAAGAGTTAATTATTAGTTATACATTTAGAATTTTAAAAATTGTATTAGTGCCTGTATACATTCATATACTTAGAGTTTTTAATAATAATCACAAATAAAAATTTGAGTGTTTGTATTACTCTCTCTTACTTCTTCTCACTTTCAATATAATAATATACCAAAATAGTTTTTGTATAGTTTTTAAAATTTTAAAATTTAAAATTTTTCCAACTGCTATTTACACCATGCATACATAAATAGTTTTTATTTTTGTTTTTTCCATTTGTAGGTTGTCTATAATAATTACTGTGTTTATATATGAAATATACAATTTTGGGTTCGTTGCAGGGAATGTTGGACAAGCACTTTGTTTATCTGGAGAACCTGGCAGATGATCAGAATCCAAACGTTGTAGTGGAGGTTTTCGAGCTCTATTTCGCGGACTTTCCTGCCATATTGCATAAAATTGAGCATGCAATGTACCTATATATATATATATATATATATATATTACTTAAACTGAATATTTTTTTCTTATAAATTCAAATAATAATTTTGTATCTTATTTATAAAAATATATTATTCAAACAGTGATACTTCGGACTACGACTACGAGGACATGGATAGGTGCATTAATCGCCTAAGGAGCAGCACGGCCAGGTACCATTTAGATAAAAATCAAACAATTCAATTAATTATTTAATTTGTTTCTATAATTTATATATAATTACTAATATTAATATCATCTATCTTGACTAATTATATATATATATACATTCTCTCATCCAGAGGAAAAACCCTAATTTTTCAAATTTTCTTATTTTCTGTTTCCGCAAATTTTTTTTTTCTTTTTTTGGAGAACAATTTTCTTTGTTCTTATAAAATTTTGAAGTTTTACTGATTCGTGGATTATAAATTTTCTCAGACACCCAAAAATTATTATATTTATAATTATCCAATTTACCTCAATTTTTTTGAGAAATCATAGCTTAATCATCACCATATGCAGTAATTTTTAATATTTCTCAAAATAAAAGACATAATTTAGCTTAAATAAAATTTTAAAATTAAATTAAATGCTTAATTTACAATCCCGAGCTGGTTAGAGTTTCTTAGGTTATTATAATTTATAAACTAGTATTATTGTTTTCATGATCATTTATGCAGTGTCGGGGCTATTGGGGTTTTAAGAGAATTGAACAGGATCGACAGTTTTTGGAAGGATCAAGACCTGAGAGGGTAAATTTATATATAAAAATAATTTTCTAACACATAAACATTAATAATATTGTTAAACATTAAATTTATTATTATTAATATATATAATTAAGGTTGAAAAAACTTATGCATGGTTTATTAACAGTGCAAAAGAAGTGCTTCCATTGCTGCTAAGGGAGTATAATGAATTAAAGTCCAGACTTCAGATGTATTTTGAGGTGGGATATGTAATTTCAATCAATTTAATTCCAATATTTTATACTTAATTATCAGGTTAATTTATTAATTAATTAACTAATGATGAATTAATTGCGTAGCTGGTGAGGGGAGGCGCGAGTAGTTCAGAGGCCAGGCCGGAGAGCCCGAGGGAGGAAACCAACCCATCCAGCGCACCTGCGTCGCCTGGCTCATCAACCAACTGAAGTTCCGATAGAATCAACCAGCACCCCTTTTAATTTTGGTTTAAGTTTATATTTAGGAATATAATTAATGTTATTATTTATGGTTTTTATTTTACAAGGTTGGAAACTGTGATTTCTGGGTGCTGTAATATTAATTTGCTTTTAATTACAATAGTCTCTTTTAATTCTCTTTGAGAGAGTTGTACTCTCTATGTTTGAATTAAATTCCATTTTGAGAGAGTTGAAAAAAAAAATTATCTTGTTAAAATGTTTTAATCCATATGCTCTTTCTTAATACATTTTATTAAACAAAGACTCCATTTTTTCTTCCTTTTAAATGGTAAATATTTCTTGGAATATAAAGTATAAATTAAATCTATATTTAAATTGAAATTGAGATACTGATGCAAATTATTCTCTTTTAAAACATATAGATTAAAATATGAAAAATATTAACAATAAGTTCTTTCAAAATTGATTATTTGTCTCTCTATTAGAGGTGTTTCAGAAATATCTATCATCAAATAAATAATTCTACGAACTAATGAATTTTCATATTTTATTTAATTATCACTTTTCATACTAAATTCCGATGTCAAAGTTGAAATCTAATCTAAAATCTAAAGTGATGTATGAACAAGAAATTTGGACTAGCAAAATTTGTCTGAGTGCTTTTCATTAAACAAAGTATGATATGTGTAATTAATAAGAACAATTGATACTTCTATTTACTTTTATGATAATATTATTTTGAATCTGTACTATTTTTTATATATCATCATTTAAATATTATTATATTATTGATTATATTATCATTAACATATAAATATCATATAATTATTAAAATATACAAATTTCAATTGAAAAAATTAACTCGAATAACTTCAAATCTTTTATTTCACAATAATAAAGATATTTATTGAAAAAAAATTTATGGTATAGTAAAGTTAATGACATATGTAGATAACTTTAAATAAATATTTATTTATTTGTATAAAAAATAAGGATAATGACATGATAACTCGACTAAATTAATGAAACTTCGCTAAAGTTCCATAACCTCTATATGTAACATCTCGACCCTATTTTGGGAGTTACAAATGTATGCACACCATTTCCAATTAGTGGAATCAACAAAAATATTACATATACAACAACACTATACATTAATATTATAATGGAATAATTATAATCAAAATACATTAGACATTATATTATAAAAAGTAATTACAAGAACATCTTAATTCACTCTTATTTACATCATAAATTTAAACTAAAAAGGCTAGGAGGTTTCCTTTAGTATCTACCATGATCCTGAAATTGCTTTTATTCTTTCCTTATATGAAATGGAGTATGAATTAGGGTGAGTTTCATGTGCTCAGTAAGAATGAAATAGTATTACATAACGGAGACATGCACACAAAATATATAAAACATAATGAAATAAAATTAAAAAAAGTATCAAACAAAACAAAATAAAATCGCCTTGATCTTATTCACTCTACTTTAAATTCTACTTACTTTACTATTTTCGAAGTCTTATTAATATTTTGGATTTCATGTTTCTTTATTTTGTATATGTTAGTAATCTCCTTAACACACACCTTCGATTATTTCCAAAGAAGTTGTGATCCCGTTGGACAGGACCTTTCACCATCATTAAGGTGTTCCCTTATGGAACCATTGAGCTTCAACGAAAAGGGAAAAAGTTTAAGGTTAATGGTCAACATGTAAAGCCATGTTTTGGAAGGGATTTCGAGAATTCGAACTCCACCTTAACTCTTACTTAAGTCATCTGCTACAAAGTCGAGATAAAAACTATAAACAAAGCATTGATTGAGAGGTAACCCAATATAGATGGTATTAGACAGATAAGTATAATTATTTTATTTGACAGAATTCTATATTTTTTTATTCATTTATTTTTATTTTATTTTTTTCTTTGCACCTCTCACAGTTACTTTATAATTGTATTGCTATCATTTGTGGATTTTTAATTGAGGTCTAGCTAATTTTCTTTTTTGATGTTGATGATATCTAAATTATATTAGAATAATTATCAGTGCAGAATTCTAGAGACCACTTTGGGAGTAGGCTGCGTGAGCACACACAATGGGAGTATTTTATTACATCAATGTTTTTTTTTATGCATAATGGGTTCATAAACAATGAGAACACTATTTGAAATAAGTTTGGATGTATTGGGTCTTTAGAGATTTAAATTGCAAAAATTATAATTTCACTTGTTTCAAACCCAATTTTTTACATCGAGTTCAATTCTTTATTTTTTCTTTTTTATACACTAAAGGGCTAAGCTTTTCATCATAAGTAATTAGTGAAGCATGGTGAAATTGAAATTTTATCTTGGCTAAGATTGTGGTTACTTTGAAAAGACAAGAGGAGATGTTTGTAAATAATAATTAGATAAATTATTGATTATATCCCTTAATTTAATCGATGTAAGAACAATCCCATAGGAACATAATCTAAGGCATTACACTTATGACATAGAAAATATGAATTTGATTTTTACATTTGAGTTAGTCACTAAGGTTTAAGTGAATAAAATAAATTAGCTAATATATGATGGGTTAGATGGAGTGTAAAATACACTCACTTAAGGAAAAAAGAAATATATATATATAATAAATAATTTAAGTGAAAGAGTGAGATAAAGCGTAAAACATATTCATTTGTAAAAATATTTTTGAGGTAAAAGTGTGAGGCGGAGCATAAAACACACTGATAAAGAAATAAATTGTAAGAAAAAATTTGATAAAAGAAGAAAAATAGTAAATCAAAAGTCTTAAATTCACTACCTTGTTTGTAGTAGTAAAGAGGCAAGGTCAAATAGAGCATAATTTATGGATTAGGGGTAGAGCCTTAGAGGGAGAACTTATGTGTTGAAATTGTGCAAATTTTGTTGAGGGGTGTAAGAGCTAATAGTTTGTTTACATTTTGCAATATTACTTTTGAATTTTCAGTTGACCACTAATTGCAAGAAAGGAATAGAATTTCAATATTTTCAAGCTGAACAGATGAACATGGTGGAAAAGCATGTTCTTAAAGGTTTCTTGTCAGTCTTTTATTTGAGCATAAGTAAATATTTAAGTTTGGGGGTATTTGATGCGCTATATTTTTATCATAATTTTATTATCCTTATTACTTAAATTTATAATAAATTTAACTGAATTTTGAGTTAAAAATCAATTTATTAGTTAAATTTTTTATGCATGTTGTATTATTAATGAAAAGATGAAAAAGAAGTTGAAGAGAAAAGAAGAAAAGAAGAAGGTGAAAAACCCATATATGGAGCACCCAGGCCCAGATCTATTCAAACCCAATTCTTGCTCTCCAAAACAATGTCATTTTGAGAGCCGCGAACCAGAAGCCAGCAATGATCAAAACGACACCATTTTGAAGAATGAAAAAAAAATACAAAAATAAAAAGAGGCGTGTACGCCTTAGAAGGGGAAAAAGATACCGTTGAAAGGGAAAGTAGACACCAAAAAAGGAAAATAGAGCGTGTAAGAGCCCTGTCTACTTTATTCCTTCCGCCTACAAAAAGAAGTCTAAAGTGCAAGAAAAGAGGATAGAATGCAGTAGTTAGTGGGTGAAGCATACATTTGCAGAGATGGCAAAGCTTAGTGGAGATCTAGAGTCACAAAAAGAATTGAGGGCAGATTTGAGGTGAGGCACCAAACTAGGCAAGACATAAGCAGAAGAGGAGCTGATTTGGAGAAAAACAAAAACCAAAAGCTAGAAAGCTTGAGAGAACATGTGATAATTCAGAGCAAGGCTGAAAGGTTTTAGGGGAAAATTTAGAAAAATTGATCGACTAATGTATTTATTGAGTATTCAATTTACGTGTTTCTTGGGTAAAATTTTTCAAGAATTTTTTATGAAACTTGAATGTTAATATTTAGAATTTTTCAGACAATTATTTTTATTATTACATGATTATATTTTTCTCAATAATAGTTATTGTTACACAATCTACCATGCCCAGCTAATTTTTTTTTGCCGGAGTGAATGATATAGCTTCAATCGAAGGTACATTTGAGGTTTAATTTTTAGCTTTCTTCTAGTTATAATTTAACAATATTGAACTTAATTCGATTGTAAAAATTGACTAACTCATGTCTTTATTTGTGATTAAAGGTTTAAGAGTAGCGAGAATGAAATACCATTAATTAAATCCATATTATGAAGTGTTAATATAGACTTGAACAAGATTAATATAATTGAATTATCGTACATTAATCAAATTATCAAAGATTTAATTTAATCAAATTAATAATTGCTATAAAAGGTTAATGATTGTGAATGGCTAGACTTAGGGAATACCGAGGGAGAAGTTAAAATATATTAGAATAGTTCGACCATTGTAAACTAGATTAAATTGATTGCGAAATTAAAACTCGAGTATACCCAAGATTGATGTTATTTTCGAGAGCCTCAAATCAATGCCCGAAGATGAATAGGACACCCCTAAGATTTAAAGTGCTCGGGAGAATATTGCTCATGAGTCTATAAACACGCATGTGAAGCTTGGCCAGCATGCACATGCATAGCAAGTCCTCCGCGTGTGCACAAGGGAAGCACACACGCATATACTGCGAAAACAGGGGCGCCTGCCGTTGCCCATATGGAGTCCCTTTCCTGCGCAGGAAAGGATTCCTACCCCTAAAAGGATTCTCGTGAACTTATGAGCCAATTTGCAGATGGTTTGGACTTTTTCAAGGTCCAACAGGTAGTCAAGGCTAAAGATTTATCCAAGGCGATAGCTAGCCCAAGGAGTTAGTGTATGATGGGTATCGAATCTACAAAAATAAATTTCTAATTAACCAATAAAACAATACTGTAGTAGTGGTAAGAGGGGTCAAATCCACAGGGAGTCAGAAACTAATTTTCTTCTTTAATTAATAATTGAAAAGTAAACACAAGGAGAGTTTTATAGGACTAGTTACACAAAACATAAAATGAACAATAACTAAAATGATATTGAGCAAAATCTTTATTGCAAGTTAAATAAGCAATTATAAAGAGGATTCTTAGTTGATGAGATGACCAACTCCAATAATGCAATTGATCACGGATGTAGGGATTAGTTTTATTTAAACCATGATAAACTAGTTATAGTTGTCAGAAATATTTTGATAACCAATCATTCCATACTTTTAAACTAGTCAAAAAATGTTTATTGATTGGCTTTTTCACTCCCAAGCAGTCCTGGAAACGTCTATAGGATTTAACTTACCAATGACCTTAAAAATAAGAAGAACCTGATTCAAGTTGTCGGATTCATCCGCATGAACCGATCAACCAGATTACTTACCTCCTCAGTGCGACACTGATCGCTACTAGGTGCTAAAATCGCTCAAAAATTTACAAATTTGAGTGGTTCGGCCAGATGCTTGAAGCTTCTACACATGTTTGACGGGCACTATTCAAATGAGTTCAAAGCAACAAATATATGTGGGTTCAGAAAGTAAATCAATACCAAGGATTAAACAAAACTTGAATTAAATCAATTAGATCTCACATATACATCACTGGTGTTCACCAAATTTTAACTAGAAAGAAAACATAAATCAGCCACTCATTGTGGACTTTTAACACAAATGAGTTCTGGGAGAGTAAAGGAAAGAAGAGAGATTAAGAAAGAAAAATTGTAAAAGCAACAGGAACACTGTATGCAGCGTTGGGAAAAAAATGATTCTACTTTGATAGTTGCCTATTTTATTGCTGACAAAAGTCTACATTTTTTTTTCTTTTTCTTTCCTTTATTTTTGATCCCATTCCTTGATTTCAGTATATCCTTATCTTTCGAAAATGATTTCCTCATGATTTTCTGCCCTTGGATCACGATAGGGAGGATATCTCTTTAGATTTTTAAAAGACCCACTTTTTCTTTAAACGTACTACAGGTCGATGCACAAGCCTCGGGCAAGGTTTGTTTTCTATTGCCCATAAGCCTTTTAAATATAAATATCAAATCATAACTTGTGTCCCATTTTTCTAACTTGGTTGCAAGCCATGCCCAAGGGTTAGTTGTGTTTTTCTGTTTATACTGAAGTGGAAGCCTTGGGTAAGGGTTGTATACTGGGGGCTAATGCATGCTGTAGCTATGGGGTCTTCGCCTTGCCCAAGGCTAAGACCGTGACAAATGGTAATTTTACAGTTTTCGTTCTTGCTTCTTATAGTTCTTCCTGGATTTAGGATCCAACTCCTATCCTGTACCAAGATGGAAAAAATAACTTAATCAGGCAGTAAACAATTTATTTCAAACACACAAAAGTAGGTGACAAGGGTGTTGTTTTTACACCTTATCAGTGTAAGACCCCGAAAACTTGCGATTAATTTTGGTGTATAACTTTATTATTTTAGGCTTCAAAACCATTTAAATTTTATTGATAATTTGTTTTATTCATTTCTTTAAGTTTTTCTTAAAATTATTATTTTGAGATATTTTTAGGAAAAAGAAAAAAACTAAAAAAAGAAACAAAGAAGAAGAAGAAAAGGAAGAAAGAACTCGAAAACCCATGGAAGCGCACGTGAGCTCGCGTGACAGCCGCTTCCGCGCAAAAGCTACTTGTGTGCACACCGCACACTATGCGCGCAATATGGCATGACTCCATGCATGACATAGCAGCTTACATGCTGCCAACCGTGGGCCACCATGCACAATGTGACCAACTGTCACGTCATGTGATACTCCATGCCACACGGGCCCCACTGTCGGTTGCTTGCACTCAACCTCTACCATGTGGCACAAATCCAACCCCTCTTTAAATATTTAAAAAATTCTTCCTCCCCCTTATTTCTCACCATTTTTCCTTTTCATTTCTAGCAAATTTTAGTGAGAGAAAGAGAGGGGATTTTAGAGAGAGAAAAAAGTGGAAGGAAGTACGAAATCTCACAAGGCCCTTTTCTTCTTCACCCGAAAGGTGAATCTAGTTACGGTAACGGTAAGGGATTCTTTAATATTTTGATCTATATTTCTAAGTGCACTTTTTAATTAAACTAATTTTTGAAATTGATGATTTGATGAAATGGATTTCTATGCTTGTTTTGATGAAAGATTATTCGAATATGAATATGTGAGATATTATTCATTAAAGATGTGCTATATGATTATTTGAAATGCATGTGGGATTGACCCTTTGTCTTATCCTTAGTAAGGGGAAAAAAGGTTGTTCTAAGGAGTTCCAGCTCTAAAGAATATCCTAATAGTCAAGTTCAGGTAAAATGGGCCTTTGGCTAGATATGTTGTTGAACACTATTAGGTTCTGGATATGAAATTTTTATGAATACATGATAGATATGAGTATGTGATTGTTATAAATAAATATCGAATATAAAAGAGAAAAGAATGAAAATTAGTTTGACTATTATCTCTAAGTGTTTCTCCCTCCTCTAAATATTTTATATGTTGGTGAACCACTCCCTATGAATGATCAGTTTTTCTTTTAGACGAGAGTGGATTCACAATATGATATGTAGGGCCATAATGGTTATGTATAACCAATACATTGATCATACCTAATATTTTATGGAACTCTCCCAATATCATTATCGAACTGACCCAAAATTGTTATGGAATTGTCCTAAAATGGGAATTGAACTGACCATAATGGGGAATGAATTGATTTGGTCATTTATGGTAGTATCTAGGAATCCCCTCTGCCCTCAGTAAATAAATGTTGGAACAACTTTGCACAAGGTCAGTAAAAAATTTAATAAAACACAAATATGATTGAGAACAATTGTTTAGAAACTCTATGGTTATTTTGTATGATAGTTCTTCTAAGTTATCCTGTTCTTACTGTAGGTTTAGTTGGTTCAACTAGTTTATATTGAAATGCTTGTTTATGCTTAGCTTTATATTTCTCTACCTTTATTATCCAATATGTTATGAATATTCATTTATTTTCGTAAGTAAATAAAATGATCTTTTCTAAGTATTTAAAATTGAGTTCATCCTGTGGAGGCTTCTAAGTTAAGTTATTTACTTAAGAAATGATATATCTTTTTAAAAGTTATTTACTTTTTAAATCTTAGCAATGTGATTTAAATACTGTTTTCTTTATTAAATTTTCATGGAACTCACTCCTAATCCTTGTCCCCCAGATGATGGAAAAGATGACTCGTTTACTGATTTATCTTTTAAAGCTTGTTTAGATCCCTTCTCAAATCCTTAGGATGGTTTTGAGTGCCTTATTTTGCCCGCACTTTGATGACCTATTTTTGTAACTATTTAAATGACTCATATTTTGTATATTCATATTTGGTAGCCAACCTTTGGCCTCAGGTGTAAATTAAACCTTTGATTTTTGTAAGGAATTTCTAAATTTTGGTTCATTGTTAAACTAATTATTAGCACTCGTATGTGTTATCAGGCTCCCCTTTACCCCATCAGGTATCTAGGATGTTACAGCTAGAGCCTAAAAATGGAAGGGCCATTAGCCTTATTTTGAAGATGTAGTCCAAGAGAAGCTTCCCAAGCACAAACTGAGAGAAGACATGATGTGCAAGCCCAATCTCAGTTCTAAAAGATCTAGAAGAAGCATGGCAATGGCCTAAGAAGAAGACTAAGTCTTGACTAAGCTCTATCTTAAGCCAAAGCCACCATGGCCGAGAGGAAACAAGCAAAAAGAGACCTAGCTGCTCAAAGAGACTTATCCTTGATGAGTCCGACTTAGATGAGGAGGAAACAACCTCCATGGCTGATAGGAAGGAGGAGCCAGAAGTCAAAGACGAAGAGCCAACGACTAAAAGGATTCTTGGTGAAGAAAGACTAAGAAACCTTAAAGGAGAAGGGGGATTACAAGGAGAGTCCTATGTAGAAAAGGAAACAACTTTCTTACCGCCATTACAAATCCAAAATCAAGTAGAAGTCCTACTTTCTATAGAAGACTACAAGTTGGAAGAAATAGATGTTCACCAAGAAAAAACTACTCAACAGGAAGGCAAAAGGATTCAACTTGATGGACAAGTCCAAGGAAAAATGCCAATAAGCCAAGGAGACCTTCTCCATGTCAAAGACCTCTTGTCAATTCCTACTTCAAATCTTATCAAGATTAATTTATCAAGTAAGTCGTGGCATCTTTATTCTTTTATTTTTCCCAGTTACCTTGAATTTCTGTTTATATTATTTGGTGTAGTTCAAGTAGGGAGGGTAAATTATGTGATTGTTCTTTTTAATGCTATGTTGACTGAGGTTTCGAGAGTTAAAACACTCCATATCCATTCTTTGCCACGTTATTTGGTGTCAGAGCTTAGGCTTTTAGTGAACTTACTATCTTTATTACTTTAGCATATTGTACTTTGCATAAATTAACAATTCAAAATTTTTGATTACTAATTCATTGTGCATCTCACTTGAATTCATATGATGTATTCAATTCATGTAATCGTTTGTTTATTCCATTAGTAAAAAAATAATAAAAAATATAAAAATATCTCAATTACAAATCATATGGCAATTGGCATTCTATTGTTGCATTAAAACAAAACAAAGGAAGATTAAATGCCTACCAGTGTGATGAAAACCTTTGAAGTTTCAAAGGAACATTACCTCACCTATCATGTGTGTGCGAAAATATTTGTTTCATTCTGTTGCATAAACAAAGGAAGATTAACTCACTCTTGTGAGCAAAAATCATTTACTTCATGTTTCCTTTCCAGTATTACATCTACATTATCCATTGAGCTTGAGCTATAGAGTCAATACTCCTTTAGGATTCCTTGTTTGGGTCTTGAGACTAACGTGCAAGTCTCGATTAAGGGGATTCGATTCCAAGGTTGAACCTGAAAGATAAAAGAGTTAATCATGGCACCGAAGACAAAAACTTTAAAGTAACTACATATGAGGATATTTTCAAGCATTCCTGGGTACCAACTAAATTATTTTCATCTGTTTTTAGCTTTTATGTATACACCAGGTTATCTAAAGAACAAAGAGTCAAATTCGAGGATGAATTGTGACATCTCGCTACCCGATGGATAAAGGAGTCCGATAACAAAATAGATATGAGTGTAAAATAATTTATGCAACGGAAGAAAAATCATCCCTTACAAAATATTTGATGTTCAAATACACCAAAAGCCAAGAAGATGACTAACAAAAATATACACAACACTATTTGAGCCACTTCTTTCATTATAAAAGAAATAGATTATCTTTGTATAATCATCCAAATACACTCAAAAGTCCACTATAGATCCATAAATGGATCCAAGCAAGCTTTAAGGGGCAGCTTACAAAGCGATTCCTCATTATAATCAATATTTGGGGAAAATGGATTGGGATGAATTCCATAAAACTTAGTAAAGAAAATAGTATTTAAACTACACTACTAAAGTTTCAAAGGTTATTTATTTTCAAAACATGTTATTAGCTTAGAAACATGTGACTTACCTCTTGAACTTCTCGTAAAACATATTTATTTAAATATTGAGAAAATGTTTACCTTTCTTTAAACTTAAATAAAAAACATTTGTTTTCAATTCACAATTATAAGAAGTAAAGATAGAGCAATGGAATATAAAGGAGTCAATGATACATAGGAAAAATATAACATAAACTAGCTAAACTAATTTAAACACAACATGCCATGATGGAATAGTGAGTAACAGAATGGAATCCAATTGAACCAACTAAGAAGCATGACAATGTCAAGACAGAACAATGAGAAACATGTTCTATTGAAGGAAGCTTTCAAAGCATGGGAAATCAGTCAACTATTCTAGCTATACCATCAAGTGATTCAATTCATTTATGGTTTTTATAAATCTTCGCGTGAATTCGTTTTAACATATACCAATAGAGGGCATAAGAGATCCTTGACTACCACTGTGAATGGAAAAAAGTTAAGTTTGTACAGTATTACAATTAGAAACTAATGACCACTACGGCCCCTATAATAACAGTTGAAGATTAATGATCACGATTGTACTTTACCACTGTGGCCCTTACAATCAGTTGTGATTCCACTCTCGTAAGAG